>NC_142502.1:143642500-143949062 GCF_057876585.1 Rhinolophus sinicus | reverse complement strand
AATTAAAATGTCAAAGATTAAAGACAGAGAATCTGAAAAGCAGCAAGAGAAAGACAGTTACCTACAAGGCAACTTCCATAAAACAGCTGATTGCTCAACAGAAACTTTGCAGGCCAGAAGGGATTGACAGGAGCTATTCAACGTGATGAAAAGAAAGGACCTAAAACCAAGACTACTCTACCCAAAAGGGCTATTATTTAGAATTGAAGGAGAGATGAGCTTTCCAGACAAAAAGGAGTTCATTACCACCAAACCAGCATTACATGGAATGTTAAAGGGAATTATTTAAGAAGAAGAAGTATGGGGAGGGGGTGGTGGAAGAACATAAAGATGAATAATAAAATGGCAGTAACTACGTACCTATCGATAATCATTTTAAATGTAAATTGTTAAACACTCCAATCAAAAGACATGTGGTAGCTGAATGAATAATAAAAGAAGGCCCATACACATGCTGTCTACAACAGACCTACTTCAGATTGAAAGATATACAGAGGCTGAAAGTGAAGGGGTGGAAAAACATATTTCATGCAAATGGAAATTAAAAAAACACTGGGGTAGCAGTAGTTATGTCAGACATAATAGACTTTGAAACAAAAGCTATAAGAGACAAAGAAGGACATTTCATAATGATGAAGGGATCAATCCAACAAGAGGATACAACCCCTGTAAACAATTATACACCCAACATAGGTGCATTTAAATACATAAAGCAAATATTAACCAACATAAATGGAGAGATTGACAGAAATACAGTCATAGTAGGGGACTTGAACACCCTGTTGACATCAGTAAACAGATCTTCCAAACATCAACAAGGAAACAGTGGCCTTAAATAACACACGAGACCAGATGAATTTAATTGATATTTTTAGAACATTTCACCCTAAAACAACAGAATATACATTCTTTTCCAGTGAACATGGAAAATTTCCCAAGATAGACCACATGTTAGACCACAAAACAAGTCTCAATAAATTTGAGAAGATTTAAATTGTACCAAGCATTTTCTCTGACCACATGGTATGAAACTAGAAATTAATTGCAAGAAAAAAACTGAAAAACAAACAAACACCTGGAGGCTCAATAACATGCTCCTGAACAATGACTGTGTTAACAGTGACTTCAAGGAAGACATCAAAGGCACCTCGAGACAAATGGGAACAAAAAACACAATGACCCCAAACCTATGGGCCACAATGAAAGCTGTCCTAAGAGGGAAATTCATAGCAATGCACGCCTGCCTCAAGAAATAAGAAAAACATCAAATAAACAATCTAATACTTCACTTGAAGGAACTAGAAAAAGAACAGCAAACAAAGCCCAAAGTGAGCAGAAGGAGGGAAATAATACAGATCAGAGTAGAAATAGAGTCTAAAAAAATGCTAAAGATCAATGAAACCAACAGCTAGTTTTTTGAAAAGATAAACAAAACTGATAAACCTGTAACCAGACTCATCAAAAAGAAGTGAGAGGCCCAAATAAAATCAGAAATGAAAGAGGAAAAGTAACAGCTGATGCTATAGAAATACTGTGAGCAGTTATATACCAACAATTTTGACATTCTGGAAGAAATAGATAAATTCCTAGAAATATATAATCTTCAAAGACTGAATCAAGAAGAAACAGAAAATTTGAAAAGACTGGTTACTACAAACGAAATCCAATCAGTAATGAAAAAAAACTCACAAACAAAAGTCCTGGACCAGGTGGTTTCACAGGTGAATTTTATCGAACTTTCAGAGAATGTTCACCTATCCTTCCCAAACTATTCCAAAAAATTCAAGAGGATGGAAAGCTCCTAACCTCATTTTACAAGGCCACCATTATCCTGATTCCAAAGCCAGATAAAGACATTACAAAAAAAAAAAAAAAAAATTACAGGCTGATATTGCTGATGAACATAAATGTAAAAATCTTCAACAAAATATTAGCAAACCAAATTCAGTAATGCATTAAAAAGATCATACACCATGATCAAGTAGGATTTATTTCTGGGATCCAAGTTTGATTCACTCTCTGCAGATCAATTAATGTGATACACCACATAAACAAAATGAGGGATAAAAATTATATGATCATATAAATAGATTCAGAAAGTGTTTTACAAAATCCAACTTCCATTTATGATAAAAACTCTCAGCAAAATGGGAATAGAGGGAACATACCTCAACATAATAAAGGCCATATATGACAAACTCACAGTTAACATCATACTCAATGGTGGAAAGCTAAAATCATTTTCCTTAAGATCAGGAACAAGATATGGGTGTCCAATTTCATCACTTTTATTCAACATAATATTGGAAGTCATAGCCAGAGCAGTCAGACAAGAAAAACTAAAGGTTTCCAAATGGAAAGGATGAAGTAAAACAGTCATTATTTGCAAATGACATGATACTATATATAGAGAACCCTAAAGATTACACACACACACACACACACACACACACACACACACACACACCAGAAACCTTTAGAATTGATAAATGAATTCAGTAAAGTAGCAGGATACAAAATTAATATTCAGAAATTGGTTGCATTTTTTATACACCAATAACAAATTATCAGAAAGAGAAATTAAGAAAATAATCCCATTTCCAATTGCATCAAAAGAAATATGTAGGAATATATTTAATCAAGGCGGTAAAAGACCTGTACTCGGAAAACGGTAAGACACTGAAGAAAGAAACTGAAGAAGATACAAATAAATGGAAGCACATACCATGCTCATGGATAGAGAGAATTAACATCATTAAAATGTCCATACTACTCAAAGCAATCTATAGATTCAATGAAATTCCTATCAAAATTACCAATGGCATTTTTCACAGAACTCAAATAATTCTAAAGTTTATATGAAACCATAAAACAGCCCAAATAAGCCACAGCAATTTTGAGAAAGAAGAACAAAGTTGGATGTATCACAATACCTGATATCAAACTTTACAAACTATAATGCTATAATAATCTAAATAGCATGATACTGGTATAAAAACAGACATGTAGATCAATGGGACAGAATAGAGAACCCAGAAATAAACCCAAGCCTGTTTGGTCATTTAATCTATAGAAATGGAGGCAAAGATTATACAATGGGGTAAAAACAGTTTATTCAATAAATGCTGCTGGGAAAACTGGATAAATACAAAAACATGAAACTAGACCACCTTCTTACACCATATACAATAATAAACTCAAAATGGATTAAAGACTTAAATGTAAGCCCCCAAACCATAAAACTCCTTGAAGAAAACATAGGCAGTAAACTCTCTGACATTAGTCTTAGTAATATTTTTTTCCTGATATGTAGCCTTGGGCAAGGGAAACAGAAAAAAAAATAAACAGAGTTTTTACACAGCAAAGGAAATCATAAACAGAAAGGAAAGACAACCTACTGAATGGAAGAAGATATTGGCCAATGATATATCTAATAAAGGGTTAGTATCCAAAATTTATAAAGAACTCATGCAACTTAACACCAGAAAACCAAATTAAAAAATGGGCAGAGGATCTGAATAGACATTTCTCCAAAGAAGACATACAGATGGCCAATAGACATATGAAAAGATGTTCAAAGGCACTAATTATCAGAGAAATGCAAAATAAAACCACAATGAGATATTGCCTCACACCTGTCAGAATGGCGGTCATCAATAAATCAACAAACAAGTGTTGGCGAGGATGTGGAGAAAGGTAATTCTCATGCACTGTTGGTGGAATTGCAAATTGGTGCAGCCACTATGGAAAACAGTATAGAGGTTTTTCAAAAAATTGAAAATAGAACTACGTTATGACCCAGCAATTCCATGTCTGGGTGTTGATCTGAGGAAATGGAAAACACTAATTCGAAAAGATATATGCACTCCTATGTGTATTGCAGCATTATTTATGATAGCCAATATATGGAAGCAACATAAGTGCCCATCAATAGATGACTGGATAAAGAAGATGTGGTACACATATACAATGGAATATTATTCAGCCATATAAAGAATGAAATCTTGCCATTTGCAACAACATAGATGGACCTAGAAGGTATTACTAAGTGAAATAAGTCTGACAGAGAAAGAGAAATACCACATGATCTCACTTATGTATGGAATCTAAAGCAAAATAAATGAACAGACAAAACAGAAACAGACTCATAGATGCAGGGAACAAGCTGATGGTTGCCAGATGGGAGGTTGGTTGGGGGACCAGATGGGAGGGTGAAAAAGGTGAAGGGATTAAGAAGTACAAATTGGTAGTTACGAAATAGTCATGGGGATGTAAAGTAAAGCATAGGGAATATAGCCAGTAATCTTGCAACAACTATGTATATTGCCAGGTGGGTACTAGACTAATTGGGGGGATCACTGCATAAATTGTATAAATGTCTAACCGCTATGTTATACACCTGAAACTAATATTAAAATAATATTGAATGTCAACTGTAATTGAAAAATTAAAAAATGGTTGGGGAATGGTGAAGGGGAATAAGATTCAACCTTTTAGGTATGAAACAAATAAGTCACGTGGATGTAATGTACAGCATGGGGAATATAGTCAATATTGTGGTGGCAGTACAGTGTCAGATGGACTTACGGTGACACTTATGGTGCTGGACTTACAGTGATCACTTCTTTAGGTATATAAATGTTGAATAAGTATAATGTACACCCAAAACTAATATAGTATGTTAGCTGTATTTTAATAAACATTTTTTAAAAGAGCAAAAATAAGTTGAAAGGGAATGGGATGAGTTTTGTCTTGAGAATTATATCTGAGAATTTCTCAAAATACTTTGAAGTGAGGGGAGCCACCTGCAGTTTCGCAAAATCAGTATTGGGAAACAACAGAGTAGGGTGGGGAATGTTTCTGGGTAATATGGGGGTGATGCTGGGTATTCCTGTGTAGACTTGTTTTTACAGGTTGTGGCTTTTTTGGAAAAAAAATAGATGGACCCTTTGAAGATGATGTTCCTGCCTGGGTTCAGGGAGGTTCCAGGGTTCCAGGTGGGATTCGGTAACCATGGGCGACAGCAGGCTCAACATGTTCAGCTCTGGGTTGCTGGGCTCGCTGTCATGCGCATTTGCCTCCTGTTGACATCACACATGCGGACTTCACATGTCTCTTCCCTGCTGCTCCTGGCTGGGAGGAGGGCTAAGGACAGCTGCTTCCAGAAGCGGCAGCTGTGGAGCCAAGCTTTTGTCACTACCCTTATCTTCACGTGGAAGCAGCTTCTGTTAAAGTCAAACCAGAGGTGAGATAGACCAGGCCTCTCGGTGCTTTCTCAGGGGGCACCAGCTCTTTTTAACCCAGACTGGTCAAAAATTAATATCCCATCATTCTAGCTTGCAAGAACATCGAATGCGAGGTCAATGTGAACCCAATAGAATTTTAAATCGCTTACACTCAAGATGCTGTGAGTTTTGCATGTATGTATAGGGGAAAAAAAAAGTGAAGAGATGAAGCTATAGATCCCTGGGCCAGTTGTCAAAGAGAAAAAGCCTTGATGGCAACGACAGGAGCTAAGCCCATCCTTTTCTGTTCTTTTAAAGTGGAGGTGGGTTTGAGCAGAGAAAATCCTATTGTGCTGAATGATTCCGTCGGGAGAGAGTTGGAGACTTTGGAATATAAATGAATGGAATATAGTGAGCTGTAGAATAAAGGTTCTCCCTTATCCGTGTATTATGGGCTTCATGTGTAATGAGCATGCGTGTTTCCAGATTAACCCCGGCCTGCCAGGGCTTGTTGAACGATATTATTATTAACAACATCTTTGATCCCAGCATGTGTTTACCATACCTGTCTGGGGGGCATTTGTTCTGATTGGCATTCTGTTGAGCATGTGAGGAAATCTCAGGAGCAAAGCAGGCAGGCTTTTAGTCCACAGAGATTTGGGATTTCCTTGGTGGAGGGGAGACACACTAGGGAAACTTTGGATGTGAAGGAGTAAAAGGCTGCAGAGGAATGGATAATTCTTAAGATTATTTTGGGTCCATGTTTAGTGCTCAGTTTTGAAAAAAAAAAAAGGCAACTAATTTTGAAAATTGAATCTGAAGAGAAACTAGGTAATATAAATGTGGAGAGAAGAAAGAGGATAGTAGACACAAGAGGACATTTTTGAGAAGGAGAAAGAGCGAGGTGAAGAAAGAGAGGTTTGGTAGGAAGCGCATTAGTGGCCAGGAAGGTTCTGTGGTGGAAGGAGGAGTATGACTGCAAATTTGCCGGCTCTGTCCCCTCGCCCTGACCTGCTGCCTTTCCTAGTAACTTATGTAGAAAGAAGTGGGACAGTGGGAAAAGGGTCCAAGGCATCACGGACCATTCTTCCTCTTCTCTTCGTCCTCTCCTTTCTCCTCCTTTCTTCCCCTTTTTAGCTTCCTTTGTCATCTCTTCCTTCCTTTCCTTCACAGCTCACACATTTGAATGCCCCTGCTTCTGAGAGCCTTCGTCTGTACGGTGGCAATGAATCACTGGTACACGTGAAACATTGCCCTGCAGACCATGCACGCCAGTGGAAGGTAACTGAGTGTACAAATTATTTGTGTTGTTAAACAAGGTATATGTGTGAATACTCTGAGAAACAGAACTACAAGCAATTAAAGGTATTGTAAAATGTGTAATAAAATAGCGAAAGTTCAGTGATAGTTCTCTTTCTTTCCTGGTCACTTCATGGTACCACGTGACTATCATGTTGGAAGTGGAGCAGTCGGGATGGGTGTGAGGTCTGATTCCTTTTCTGAGATGCAGGGCTCAGGGAGGGGTTTTTCTCTCAGAAAAGAGGCTAAATATATTTATTCTGGGTAACATAAACAGAAACATTGCATGTAATTACTCAACATTGCTCTACTTGGGAAATAATAACCCCCAACATACTCTTTGAAGAGTCATCTCTCCTTCTCGTTTTTGCCATGGAGAGTCTTGATATCTGGTTATAAAAGATATAAAGGAGGATGAGTTAAATAAACCAAGTGGCCAATCTACCCACCAGCTAACCAAAATAAAGGAATATGGAGATTTCCAGTGCAGTTTGAAACATGTCTAGTGTTAGGTGAATTGTGAACTGTTCCACTAATACAGTCTCACTCTCTTCATAGTTGGGAGGTATGCCTACCATCTACCCGGGCACTGCAGACGTTCCAGGTGGTGGAGAGGTTGACAAGATCTCCCCAAGCATTTAGACAAGGGCAGGGTGTCCCTTTGCTCACTGGAGCAGATGGCTTTGTACAAGCTCTTTAGGACAGCCCATGCCCTGGTTTCCAGCTCAGATCACTGAACTGGAAACGAGCCTGTCCACAGAGACACTCACCTTCGATGGGAGTCAGCTGTCTTTTTGCCTTTTACATTTCTCCTCTTTTCTGATGTTTGCCCTTGAAATGAGGCTTTTGAGTGGCCTGGTAGTTGAAGCAGATGGACTGGTGGTTGCCTGGACTCTCCAAGCGGTAGGCCTTCTGCTTTTCTTTTTGGCGAACAGCTTTATAAAATGACTGTCAACGTATACCCTGGCTGTTTGCATGACAATGTGAAGTAAAGATGGAAGAGGCTGGGAGACTGTCTGCCTGGCAGTTGCACGTCTGTGTATGATTTTAGCCAAGAAGTTTTAAAATCTCTCAGACGTTTCAACATTTCAGACTGTGGGAACCATATTTACAAACATCTTTTCATAGCTAAGGAGACTTTCTATGTGAGAGGGCTCAGTGACAAGGAAGCATTGCTCACTTTGAGCGTGGAGATGCTTCACTGATAAGAAAAAGCTGTTGGGAGTCTTGCTTTTTCTCCTCCCTCTTTCTCTCCCTCCCTCCTTCCCACCTGCAGGCCCTGACTGCAAATCCCCTTGTAATTATCCCCATCACCGAAGCCTGGAAGGCTCACCTTCCACAACAGGGCATATTAGAGGGGCTAAATGTCTCTCGCCGCACAGGGAGAAATATTCCTTTGTTTGGAGAGGAAGTTTGCTCATCCAAAGATTATGTTCTCCTGTGATTGTGCCATGATCGGAAGGGAGAGAGATTTTCATGTTCCCTGTGACTGACTGTTGTGGAAAACATTCTAATATCAGGGTTTAGGCTGGCGAGGTAGATGTCGCAGAAGATTTTGAGGTGGTCTCTTTGCCATTGAAAGGTGGTATAGCCATTTTCCGGGATTAGAGAGGAGGGGGGAGGAAGAGGAGCTGCATAGGGGGTGCTGTCCTGTTATGTGTGATTCTTCTAGTCCTTGGAAATCCTCCTCTGGCTCAGTGGGACGTGTGACCTAGGCAAACCAGTCCCAGGAGAGACAAGTGGCACTAATAAATTAGTTTGTTCCCACTTCAGTGTCCCATGTGGACACTGCTGACCTTTAGACTTACCAATTAGGGGCATTAGAATTAGGATAGAAATACCTGTTGGCTCTTCTTGCTTAGGTGTTTGTGCTTTTAACCAGAGGCTTTTAAAATACAACAAAATGATTAGTGGGACAGGACTAAATGTACACTTTGGTATAGATTAAACACAATGTATACATAAGTAACTTTATAATAAATAAATCATTGGCAAATCATAAGTTATGACTATAGTGTATTTTGGTTGTCAACTGCTAAACCCACCTCATTGGACTTTGGGTAAGATGCTAGCAGGAGTGGTTGGGGCTGGATCTACCTCGGTAGGCAGTCCCGTGTCCACGGGTTTGCTCCTGGGTCCTGCGCAGGCCTCAGGTCTGATGGTCAGGCCCAGCAATGCTAAATACATCCTCAGTCAGGGCAGACAGAACTCCTTGATCTTGCCCAATATTTAAGGAAGCATGGTCTCAGGTTGGGTCCACTTTTTAGGCAGTGCAGGATTCCTGGGTCTTGTGAGGGTCTCGAGTCAGATCCAGGAATGATAAATGCACAGCAAGTATGTCTCTTCTACTTGCCCAGCCATGGTATATGTAGCTAATTGATCATGGCCTACTTGGCCTTGAGCCCCGATGCTGCCGCTGTTCCCAGGTGGTGTCCAGCATTGGCCTAGGAGACGCAGCCCACTGGTAATCCATGGCCCACCATGTCCTGAGGCTGGAATTGATGTCCTCATTTCAGAGCTTCTTAGAAATCCTGTTCTCAGTGCTTGGAGTTCAATTCTTAAAGTTAAGGCTCTGGCTAGTCCACGCAAGGTTGGTGCACTTTCTGTTCCTTATTGCTGTTCCACAAGTTCACATGATAAAAATGAGCATCAGCATGGAAGACTAAAAAGAGAATGGTGTCGTCTGTTCTGAGCTTAGATCCTGGCTGTTCCACCTACTAGCAGTGTAACCTTCAGCCGTGACCTCTTTGAGCAGTGGGCTCTTATGTGTAAAGTGTAGGTCACAAGATATAACTTGCAAGGTTACTGTGAGGGTAGGAGGTAATACACATAAATAGCCTAGCGTATTTTCTGGTATGTTTTACGCACTAATAAATGGTGGCCATACTAACACAGGTAAAGGAAACTAGTGCAGTGCCTGGCGTGTAGTGGACATTCACTAAACACCACTTTCTCTTTATCCTGTTTATTTAGCAGGGTCATCCCTGCTAAAAGGTAAGCTTCACAAGTGGCTCATCAATGTGGTTTACTGCTGTGTCTTCAGAACATGGCTCCATGTCCATAGTTGTCACTCAGTAGATATTTGTTGAAACACTAAATGAGCTTCCTTTATTTTTCTTAACAAAATAATAATCTGCAAGAGACATGTGATACAGTTCCCCTCTCCAGTGTCCCCTCCACGGCTTGCCAGATGGCTGTGTGAAAATGCTGTCTATTAGGCACTGTCGCGAGGGGAGGGGTTAATAGGCTTCTGGGGCTTTATATCAGGGATGAGAGTCTCTTTAGGGTTGGAGGCTGCCTGGGAACCATTCTTCACCTCCCCAGTGGGGCTGTTGGATAGGTCTCACTTCGACAGTTCTGACTGCAAACAAGCTGTCTGACCCACGGTTGGCTTTGGCAGGGCTTTCCTGTTGAACTACCTCGGGCAGACGTTGTAATGCTGTCATGTCCAGTACGGTGGCCACATGAAGCCACTGACCACTTGGAATGGGGCTTGTCCAAACTGGGGTGTTCTGAACATGCTTTTGAAGACTTTATATGAAAAAAGGATGAAACTATTTCATTAACAATTTTGAATATTGATTACTTGTTGAAATAATGGTTATATTGGGTTAAGTAATGTCTGTTATTAAAACCAGTTTTCCCTTTCCTTTGTACTTTTTAAAATGTGGCCACTAGGAAATTTAAAATGATATATATGGCTCACACTTGTGCTTGCGTTGTATTTCCCTTGGCCAGCGCTGCTAGAAAGCGTACACTTTCAGGGCAGGACAGAGGAAGGAACAACGAGCCAGTGTCCAGAGCTCATCTCAGACCTGCTTCTGCCCTTATTCAATATGTGACCTTGAATGAGCTATCTAACCGTTCTGCACCTTACATCTTTATGACGAAGTCTCTTCAGAGGCTTTGATAGTTCAGAAGGAAAAAACAGTGTGAGGGAACTGGACACTTACAATATGCTAATTGTCCTGTTTTCATTCCTAAAGCCACTTTGGGAGGCAGCCACACCCTCCTGATTATGAGAAGACACTGAGGGCTCACTCTTCGATGGAAGAACATAGAAATCAAAAAGCAAGGCAGGAAGTTCTGCTTTCTGTGGCTAACAGGACAATAATTAAGACTTTCTAGTTAAGCTGAAATTCCCTTCAAAACCGATTCTTATGCAACAGACTGACAAACTGTATGAGTCTCACCCTTAACTCCTCTGCCCTACCTTATGCTAGACTCAGAAAAATAACAGGTCAGTATTTGGACACAGTGGGTGCACAATAAAATTTAATGTAATGGCCTATCGACTTGGGAAATGCAGACGTTTCTGTCTATCAGAGACTCTGGGTAACTTACTCTTTCACAGTCTCTGCTGGGAAGGAATCAGAACTCTGATGATGTTGTTTATCTAATTTAGACTGTGTCTATTTAATTTAGATTGTGTCTTTCTAATTTATATTATGACCCTCTCGGTTGAAATTGAGTCTCCCTTAATGTTCTATGTGGTGTCTAGTATGTTTTCTATGCTCAGATAATTTGAACAATAAGAAACATCTTAGATTCTTGATGTCTATTTTGTTAATGTCTTCTTTGGAGGAAGATCTCTGTCTGAAATTTTGGACTTTTAAGTTACATCTGTATGTATCCCAAACATTTTAGGAAAAAGTGGAAAATTCACGGACCCACTATTTAAATATCTAGATGATTGGTGGAATATTTTCATTTAAAAATCCAGCTATTTGATATTATATAGACATGATTTTATGCTATGATATTTCTTTCCCTTACCCAAATACATACAAAGTTGCTGCATTGAGCATATGTGTCTGCTGGTAGGTAAAACTTCCGGGTGCCTAGAGTTGCATGCATTCCCATTCCCTGTGAGTGTACAGAAAGACCTTCAGGTTGCATTTCGATGTATTATTTAATTCCTCTTTTTCCTTTCCTCTAGTGGGATGTGAAAGAACAGGTGTGGGCTTTGGAATCTACCAGGGTTAGAATCTGTGCTCTGCTGCATAACTTGGTGGGTAGGGCAAATAATCTAATCTCTTTGGGCCTCAGTTGTCTTACCCTGCTTTAGGGTAAATTATATCTAGCTTGCTTACCTAGTTGTTTAAGGATTAGCTAGCCTCCATATGGTGCTTAGAACTTAGTGAAAGACTTTTTCATAAAAAGCTGGTAAGGGGTGCATTTGAGTTTTTGCACATTCACAGATTATGTTTGTTTCCCCCAAGGATAAATATTTTGCTATTAATTTTTAATATCTCTACAAAATATTTATTTACTTATGCCTTTATAATTTTTGGTGCTTGCTTTGCAAATGGGGGAAACAGAGTCACTTGGAGATAGTCAGAGAGCCCAATTGCTCTCTGTTTAGGCTGCCATATCCTTATAAGTAACAAAAGCATAAAAATGCTGACCTTTCTTTGTTGGTGAAGAATCCACTCAACACCATTTACTATAATGTCCCCCGATAGCACAGGAGACCCAATGCCCAAATCAATCCTTCAACAATGAATAAGCACCAGTGTGTGCCAGGCATTGAGAAGGGTTCAAAGAAGATCAAGAGAGTCGCTGTCCCCAACGAACTTGACATCTAATGGGCGAGTCAGGACACATAAATACAAATGAAAACAGCAACAAGGCCAAAGCACATCAATATGTATTTGTTGGATCCCTGCTATGTGCAAAGGCATATGTTAATGCCTGTGATTGGCAGAGCAACAAAGGATACAAGATTCAGAGAAGGGAGGGTTTGTTGAGTCCTGAAGGAGTCAGGAAAGTTTTCTTCGGGATCATCTAAGGCTGTGGTTCTCAATTCTTACTGGGCCTCACCTCCTGAGTTTGATTCAGCAGGTCTGGTGTGGGACCTGAGATTCTGCATTTCTCACAGGCTCTTGGGTGATACTAATGCTGCTGGTCTTTGGGTCACACTTGAGTTTCGAGGCTAAAGGACGAGCTGGATCCAGCTCTGGGAGGAGTATTGAGGAGGCAGATGCCAGTTTGGCCTGTGTATTTCTGGCCTTTGCCTCCCACATGCCCTTTACCTGGGGTGCCCCTGCATTGTGGTTGGCCAGTGTCATGTGGTTTCACCAAATGGTGAAGCAGTGTGTTGCATCTGCTCTTTATGCAGAAGGAGAAAATTCCCACCTTTGCTATAATGGCCTTCCTTGTAACCCTGCCTTCTGTTTCTCAAAATACTTGCATTTGAGCACTACCCCTGCTTCTCCGCCCTCCTTCCGTCCACCCCCTTTCCCTGCAACTCTTATTTTTGCAGCGGTGAAATTGCTGAGCTTCCCATTTGGAAAAACTTTAAAAAGGCTTAAAAACAAATAATCTCAATTACTGGTATTTCCCTACATAGAACCCAGTATCCTGTTGCTTTGTTGACAGCAGGCCCCAGCCAAACGGTGGGTTCGCGGGGCTGGTAGAGTTAAAAAGAGGACCTGGTTGAGTTGCCTCACCATGGGAGGAGAGAGGCATGCTCAATCCGGTATTTAACACTCCTCAGCAATTATGGGAGTTTTTATTCTCTCCCTGGCAGGGAACATAGCCCTTTACCGCAGTGTTTCAAGTTTGCCTCCAATGCTATCTGATGAAAGTGCTTTTATCCCCTGAAGATACAGTACAAAATACAAATCATCATTGGTTTTATCTCAGCTGGAGCTGCTGCTTCTCCAAATACGTTTACTCTGTGCAACTGCCCATCAGACTCATTTTTCATCCTTCCTCCCGCTCCTTTACGATGGCTGGGTTTAAGGCCTTTCTTCTGTTCTTTGTTCGTCTAGCTCAGCGAAGTAAACAGCAGGATTGATCTTACACTGCATTTTGGTATTGTTCCAAGTGCTCATCAATAGACACGGCTGGGAATGCACTGACTGGAAAGGAAGGGCAGATGGAAATGCACTTCTTGTGCTTTGTGCCTTTTAGTGTGCAGCGGAATGTCCCTAATCTGAGGGCTGCTACACTGGCTGCCAATCGACATGCAAATTCATCACCAAATGATGAGTCCCATATCACTTCTAAGGGAAGTCTTTAAAGGTATCAGGGAGGAAAAAAACAGAGAAGATAATAAAAAGGGGCTTTTCTTCACTACCTCTTATGCCCAGGTCATTATAGTGCAAGAGCAAGAGGGATAAATAAGTTGCTATGTTGTGTTTCTTTTTGCATTGCATCTGTTCACTGATACACGAATTGAAATGCTCTGCAAGGCAATTTAAGTTAGTGGTGACTTAAAAATCAGTAGTCGTGGCCTTAATGTGAGAAAAAGTATTAAAAGGATTGTTGGCTTTTTTTTTACGTCTCTCTCTCTCTCTCTCCCTTTTTTTTCATTTGCTTTGTAATTTTTTCCTCAATTATTTGGAAAAAAATCCTAAATGGGCTATTTTTTTTTCTTTAAAGGGAACTGACAGTATTTTGACTTGTAACTTTTTCTTGAAAGTTGTGTGGCTAGGTTGTATTAGAGGCTGACAGGGGCTGCTTTGATGGATTATCCTGTTATTAAAGGAAGATGATAAAGGTTGGTTGGATGAACCTTTGGATTTGTTTCATTGAAGGCCCATCTGTTATTATTATGTTTTAAGGTATTTTTGAGCACTGACAATTTGGAGGGAGAGTTTATGGAAATTATCTTGTCTTAAATACGCCTTAACAGCAGGACACATCCTATTGCTATCAGATGGTTGGCATAGAGACAGTCTGACCTTACAGTGATTGTTAGATGGACACCATCTCTTCTTTGTAAGAGCTTCTCAATTTTTCAGACCAGTTGTAGACAATCCTAGATCCTACCTACCTCAGCTTTAAGAAAGTATAGTTTCTCCTTGATTTCCATTAATATTTATATCATTGGCGTTACTTCTGTGCAGCTTTTCCTCAACACCTACCTGTCCCTTCCCAAGAGCATCTCACCTAATCCCAGCTTCTCCATGACACTGTCCATTCCCTCCCTCCTTTGTTCTGGAAATGTATTAAGTACATGTTTTGTCATATGCATGTTGTCTGTTTTTGGTCATCCAGGTTTGTAGATTGTATTTTTTACTACACTTGTAAAAATATTACAATTAACAAGAACCTGTAGATTTCTTGAACAGTTTGTAGATTGTGTTTTTTACTACTCTTATAAAAATACAGTAATTAACAAGAATCTGTAGATATCTCCTGTTTGGAACTATATAGGTGCTTAACTGTCCACTGTAACTTAGCAATACTCCTCTCTCTCTCCAATTGAATGTGTAATGTACATTGCGACCAGGCACTTGTGCAACTTTTAATAGTGCAGTGTTAGTGAACAGGTGTATGTTTAAATATAATGAAGATAACCAATAAGACATCAGCATGGGAAAAAATCCTACATAATACTTAACATACCACAAAAATGTTAAAATATGGAACAAAGTGTAAAAGGGTAGAATATAAAATCAAAATCAAATAAGTTGCACGTATCAAAGAAATGTAAGTGGCTTACGGTTTTTTAAAAACGATAAACTAATTTCTTTTGCATCCTCAGTGAATCCACGCAGCTGATTGAAAACGAAAGGGCAAAACCATGACGAAGGTCCTATAATATTAGGTTGGTGCACAAGTAATTGCGGTTTAACAGGTGAAAAATAATTGCAAAAACCGCAATTACTTTTGCACCAACCTAACAGCAATCTTGATAAGGCAATGCTGGTTTAGATCCATTGGCAGTGAGCAAAAAGAATACATCTGGATTGCTCTCCGATGGACAAGGAAAATGTTTCTTTGACATTCTTAGGACAGAAGGTATCCTTGATTTACCTTTTACTGGTTCAACAGTATTAAATAGGGGTTGAGGATTAAAATCAGGCGTTTGAGACCCTTATTAGCAGTGATATAGTGGGTGGATGGCAGGTCTCATCTGCAATAACGAGAGGTTACCTAGCAAAAGTACCATCACCCTGGCACATTTTATCTACTGTGGGCTGATCTCTTTAAGCAATGTGGATGGTTTTGTGCAAATCAGTTTACTTATGTAAATGAGTTCACATTCAGTTTAAACATCAGTTTACATTAAAACCATTTAAACCATATTTCAGCCAGTTACTTTTAAATTCATATTTTGAGTTATATGTGATCTTCCTCCCCCAATTTTCTCAAATGTTACAGCTCTCTGGGAAGTAGCTGTTTATGTGTTTGCCTGTGTGCTTCTGAAGGAAAGAGATCCTTTTTATTTAACTTTGTTTTCCTAGTCTGTGTCACAGAGCAAGTGCTCATAAATGTTTATTGAATGCATATTTGAATGAATAAATAAACAGATGAATTAAGGTCTGTTAGCTTCGATGACCTTGGCCAAAGGTATTTATCATAGAGCTAGAAAACAGTTCAAGAATTCAGCACTCTGCCCCCAACTTATCCTGAAAATTGCAGGTATCTGGGGGGAGTGGGATTGTTTTGGGATTGATTGTTTACCCTTAGTCCGCCGTCTCTGGGAACTGCTAGCACTCTTAGTCTTTGTGGAAAGGAGGTAGGAATTAGGATATTGAGAGCCCAAGTTGGTTGATAGCAGGACAAAACACAATGGTATTCCTTGGGAGTAACTGACTCAGGTTAATAGAGAAGAGTAGAATGAAGGCCCACATGTATCTGCTGATGGGGTCCCGAAAACCACCCTTAATCTAGAACCACTCACTGTGCCCAGCTCTTCTCCCACCTCCCACTTCTACTGACTTTCCTGCCCTCAGATTTCAGATCTCTTAATTTAAATACTTCTTGCAATAAAACTTCATTTAGATTTCTAAATGAAGCATCTGGGCAATCTCAGTAATTAAATCTGGAAACCCTCTATTCCTTCGGTTGCCCCCTGGAGCGGCTATGTTCAGGGAAAAGCAGTCCGTGTTGCCCTGAGTTGCTCTCTGCGGCTTTCCTCCACATCGAAGGGAAAATGGTTTTTGTGAAACCACAGCTTAGAAAATAACTCCTCTTCTGTTTTAGGAAACAAGGTGGTAGGAGCATATCAGTTAAGAAGCTCGAGCATTACATTTTAGAGCTGAAAAGCAGCAGAAGGGTTGCTTCTTTATTAGAATCTCTAAAGCTCACATCCTGGCTCCTGGAATGGTAGCTTTTCTCATTCAGTGCTGCTGAATGACTTGAGTCCTCTGGTCCAGAAAGTACTATGTCAGTGACCACATAGCATGACCACATCAAGTCATGTGTGGAAACTAGGAGTACGTGGCCATGTCCAAGGGAGAAAATAGCCAGATGATTAATGCAAAGTCCAGACTTGGGCAAAATAGTTCTTCTGTTGAGAGTACTACTTCCACAAACCTGACTAAGAACATACTCATTTGGGTTAGTTATTTTGCCGGGTTCAGTGGCCCCCATATTACTATCGCTTCTATAGTGCTTACGGTACAGAGTAAACTGCTGTATCAAAGAGATGGCTAAGTATAGTGGATTAACTATGATAGAAATTTATTTTTCTCTAATGCAGTCAGTAGTCAGAGATCCAGGACTTGGTAAGATGCCTTTGTCATCCTCAATCTATGGTTTTCATCTTTGGGTCCAAAGCTTGTGCCATTTCCATCCAGTAGGAAGGGGTGGGGTGAGAGGATAAAGAAGAAGAGTGCATGGCCGTTTTACTTACGGGCACACCCTGGAGTTAGGATATATCACTTCTGCTCACCTGTCATTAGCAGGACATAGTCAGCATGGCCACACTCGGATGTAAGAATGTCTGGAAAATGTACTGTTTTGTTGGACAGCCAGGAACTCAGCTAAAACTCCGGAGTTTTATTATTAAATAAAAAATGGGAAAATGGATGTTGACAGATAATTAGCAGTGTCTGTCACATTTCTTAAAACCACTCTAACCCCATAACCTACATACTCCAAATCCATTCTGCAGGGAGACGTAAACCCTTTCTTAGAAGGGCAAAGGAGAACTGAGCAAGAGATAGGACTAATCATTAGACATCTGGAGAAATCAGTAGAAGGACAATTCAGAGTACAGTTGTATTGGTTGTGAGTGGTCTCTCTACCTTTTTGTGTATCAGTCGACCAGTCATGGACCTAGGTGAGCATCCGGGCTGCCACCAGCTGATAGATGAGCAGGTACTGACTTCTCAGAAGTCATCAGCCCACCTCTGCTGAATCCCTAACTTAAGATTTATTCTGTGCTTCCAACTATAGAGACTTATATTGTAAGAATAATTTTGAAAACAAGGGTAGAAAAATCCTATTTTACTAAATCATCTGCCACTCTCCTCACACTCAGTAAGCAAGAGAAGAAAGAACAAGGAAATGGAAATTTTTCACATGTCTTTATATGTCATAAGATTTAGGCATAAAATAGAGTTGTTGGTTTACACATAAAATGATCATGTATGGCATATATTGGATGTAAAGGATCTACAAACATCTGGAAATTTGGGATGGAATAATCCCCTCACTGTTGATAAAATTACCATAGCTTCTTCAGAAAAATCTTTATATAAAATTTACAACTTTAAAAGGACCTGTTGATGTCACATGATGTGCTTTTTCATTCTTCCAAAATTCCCAGTATTCTATCTATATAACACAGTTATTTTCTATCTTAAATTATAATTTGTCTAAACAGTGGTAGTGCTGTTATTTCTTTGTTTGACTAAATCTCCTTGAGGAGAATATCCATGTATAATTCTCCTCTGTGCCTCTCAGCAACCAAACACTATCCCTTCAGTACAGCAGGTACACAATAAATGCTTATTGGATGGATGAATGAAGTAAGCAATCGGAGATTTAGGTTCCGTTCAGGTTGCTGCTCAAATATCACCATCTCAGGGAGGTCTTTCCTGACCACCCCATTTAGAATAGCATGTGGATGCCCTTACCCTGGGCTTATTTTCCTCCCAGTACTTATAACTGTCCTGCATAACTTCATCTATGCGTTTAACTCTTAGTGTCTGTCTTCTGCTTTGAAGACTATTCTCCATGAGGTCAAGGAGTTTCTCTCTTTTGTTGTTCACTGCTGTATTCTCAGCCTTTAGAACAGTGACTGGCTCAATAAATACATACTGAGAAAGTTAATGAGTGATAATGATATAAGGACAAATTCATTCATCAAAATAACTTCAGATGGTTTCATCTATGTATTTAAAAAAAGACTGACCAGCAATTTGGAGTGGGGCTCGAGACACCAAAAAGTCTTCTCAAATAGTTGAACTGCCTTCTAAACAGTGTAGTGCTGTTCATTGAAGGGTTCATTATTTGCTGATAACAGAATGAGTTGGATAACACAAGTTCAGGGATATAAGTTAGGGCACAGTACAGTGGGAGAGGAACTTGAAGCTCTCGAGAGTAATCTGGAAGGAGAAAAGACTAAGTAGGAAGGTTGGCCACTGGGTCAAAGAGGAAAGAGAGATACCCTGTTATGATATGACTGATGAGACATTTGGGGAAAATAAAATGCCTAATATAAATTTTAATAGAATGCTATGTGCAGCCCTATATAGCACTCTGACTTCTCCCTGACCTTCAGGAAGACAACAACAACAACAACGAAAACAAACCTGCAAACATCCCCAATGCTTGGAATTACTGTGTTTTTTTTGGAAACTGTTAAGAGGGCTATGTCTAACTTCTGGATATGTGTGGATCTGAGGAAGTTTGTACCCCTGGTTCTGGGAATGGGGAGATGTCTGACAGTCGTCTAGGTTACATGAAACATACCCTAAAGGGAGACATTCAGTTGTATGGGTGTTTTGCATCCCCTGTTATACTGAATTCCTTAGAGTCAGGTCATGTATCTCCAACTTTCTTTGAGGATCCCACAAGGAAGGAATGATCACTTAGTGACTGCTAACTGTATCAGTCAGCTACTGCTGCATAACAAACAACCACAAAATCTCAGTGTTATTTACAGTAAGCATTTATCTCTCACATATCTGCAGATTGACTTGAAAGACACTGATCTGGGCTGAGTTTGAATGGGTGACTCTGCTTCCAGTTGTAGGTGCAGCCGGGCTTGGATCTGCACTGTGTCATGTGCTCTGGTCTGTTCTTTGTGGACTTGTTTGATGATTCAGGATCAAGGGATAGCATCTACACGAAGGGAAATTCTTTTAATTGTGATGGGAGAGTCACAAGAAAACAAGCAGAATATGTCTATTAAAGATTAGACTAGGAACTGGCAAGCTCTCAATTTTGCCCATGTTTCATTGGCTAATGTATCACAAGCTAAGCTCCAAGTCAAGTGGTGGTCTCTGCTTGGTGTAGGATGCACACCAAAGGTTGTGGATACAGGAAGGGTGACAAATCAGATCAGCAACTCAATCTACCACATCAGTGGACTTCCTGACCAATCGTACGTGATACTGAGAAGCTGGACCAGACCGTGAGTCCATTCCCAGCAGATGTTGGTGTGGCTGGGAATTAAGGGCCTTTGAGAGAGTTCTTTTATTTTTCCTCTTTGCAAAAGGGCCCATTAAAGTTAAAAACCTATTTTTGTAATAGAATGCACACAACAGTACACATATTGACGTATGTTTTTAGTCAATATCAAGATTTATTGTCCCCAGAGTTAAATAAATCGTGATATTGACCCCATCAGAAGCCAATATCTGCCTAATGCATTTTTTTAAAAAGTATTTTGTATTCATTTATATTAATAGGACACAAGCAATCACTCACAGTGTTACTTTCTTTTCCCTTTCTTGCTCTTTCTCCTTTGTTATTTTTTCATCTGTTCTAGTAATTAGTGCAGGGTTAAGGTGGAAGTTACTGAAATAGTGTGCAGTGCAGGAAAGATAGCCAACAGTGGACACTGCCCCCTTGTAGAAAGAGGGGGATTTGTTTCCGTAGAGAACTATGCCTTCTCTGATTGTGGATGGCAGAAATGAATTCTGTTTTCTTCAGCAGTTGTGTTTTCCCGGGTTCCTCTACTCTGTGATGTTCCTGTACACAATTCCTTTGGGTCAGTGGGGGAAGTGGGGGTAAGAGGGGTAAGGCAGGAAGGATGATAAGTCAGGCTCTTCAGTTGTCTTTGAATTGTTTTCTCGGCTTTCTTTCTGTGCTGCTTTATTCTTGATTTCTTCCTCTTTCTACTTTGGTAGCTGGCATTTACATTTTCTGGAGGAGTGGAAAAAAATATTTCTTTAATACTGAATTCCATTTATCTCCATAAATTGGTTAGGGTATATGATCTAAAGGACTCAGCTGTTTTTAAAATAGGTTTATTCCTTTCCTTGAAGATTATTTCCACACAGTATAGACGAGTTAGAAGGAGACTCATTTTGTAGACCTCAGTGAGAGCTCCGCATTTGCAGGGTATCATCTCAGAAGTGGAGTTTTTGAACAAAGAAATTAAATTTATATGTATCACCTAAATTATTTTGAATTCATGGTTCAGCAAAGAGTTCAGGTCCTAATCAAATATGTAGTTTGCATGGGAGCTACTCCCCTTCTCAGTAATAACATGGCAGTTCTGTTTACACTGCTGACTGGATTGGGGAAGGGAACAGCTTTGTGGGACTTTAGCCTGGTTGTTTGCCCTTGGGTCTGTGTTAAATGTGCAGTTTTACCACAATTAAGAATTTTCCAGAGAGGTAATTGAGAGAAGAGCTTTTAAAGCAGTTCTCACCCCTTAGTAATAACTGGACCCCTTCACTCCAAGAATCTTTCAAAACAAATGGATTCTACAGTCTCCCTCTTTTTTCCCATCTTTCAAAATTCTGCCATTGGGCAAGGTCCCACCCTGCCCTGCCTCCTCCATGAACCATCCCCAGTTCTTCCTGCCCTGCTCCTCCCTCCTTATTCTGACCCCTGCAAAGTGTATGGTCTGTCTCCTCATCAGTGCTCGACTCAATTCAGGTTGGTTTTATTTTCCTGTTTTTGGTGTCAACTTTATCTCCATACCAGAATGTAAACTACAGGAGACCAAACAGAGTTCTTCACTTCTTTAAAAATGGAACCTGGGAAATGATGATGAGGACGGTTGCAGCAAACGTTTATTATTGCTCCTTACGTACTGGGGACTGTTCTAAATCCTTTAACTCGATTAAATCATTTAATCCTTACAATAACCGTAACAGTTAGATTCAGTTATTACCCTGGTCTTACACAGGAAGAAATCAGGCACAGAGAAGGTAAGCAGCTTGCTAAGGTGAGAGGCAGACCGGCATTCTAAACCAGGTTATTGGACTCTGAAACTCATGTTCTTAACGACAGTGTCAGTCTCTTTGATGATAATTAGAATAGGCCATGGGTTTCTTGAACCTGGAGGAGACCAAGATGGAACATGCACTTCTTGTCCATTTGAGGGATGGGATAGAATACAGGATAGAGTTGGGCTGGCAGAAAAGAGCAAGACCTATGTGTTTTATAAGATTTCCTCTACTGCTATCCTCACGTGACTTCCTTATGGAGTTCAGAGGTGATGGCTCAGGAATTTCAGAAGCTGTAAAGCAGGGAGGTATGAACAGGTTTTCACTCCAGATAGCTGCTGCTGTAGGAAGCCCTGTGCAGGAATGCTGCATCCCTCTTCCTGCACTGGCACTTCCTGTCTCACAAGGCAGAATGCCTTGTCAAAGAGGACGTAGCCCTGCCCATGTGGCATCAGCTCTGTGTCCATGTGGGGGAGACTGTATCATAATATGCACCATCTTGAACCCTGTCTGGGCTGGGAATGGCCACTCTCCTTACAGAAGAATGGGGCGCTCTGGGTACCACTTAATGCGCACCAGGCAGCTTTCAACCTATATCGCATTTCCACATAGATCTATGCCATAACAGCTCCATTTGTTTTTTTCTTTCATAAAATTAAGATAGTACCATTTATGATAGTACCATTATGGCCATGCATATCGTTGTCATTGGGCCTGAGCACACATCTCCTATTTGGTATTCTAGTGGCTAACATCCTAGAAAATACTAATTTCATTGGTTAACCTATGAAGATAAGGGGCTGGGGCAGGGCAGGGGAGAAAAGAGGTAGAAACACATGTGGGCCACAGTAATCCCTTGGCCCCTTGGCATGTTCTGAAAAGTGCTCCTCTCCCCTTCTCTCAACAACCCTCCCTTTCATCCTGTCCCCTGCCCTGTCCTCCCCCGCCCCTCCTGTCCTCTCTTTTCCTCCTTGTTCCAGTAGTTCTGCACACCAAGTTTGGACAGTTGAGTGTCCGACGTCTACAGATAAATCAGCTGGTTCATGTTCACATCTGTCAAGCAGATGTTTCCCTGTCTGTTAGTTCCATAATGAATAGTCTAGAAAGATTGGCTTAGGGGTGTTCTTGACATCCCTCACCCCAAAGGGCAAATTATTCATTGTGCAAAACACCACCAAATCTCGACTATCACCTTGATCTTCTGTGATTCTGAGCTGTAATTATGGAAGTAAATGGTGGGAGGAGTGGAAATGTGCTCTGTTCAGCCACTGGTCTTTGGTTTAAATTTAACTTTGGGTGAAATGGTAGCACCTGATTGTAACGTGTTTGGTGTAATTTCTTGGTTGGTGGTGATGGTGTGGAGGTGTTGGTGAGACGCGGCTGGGCAAACACCTTCCCTCAGGCAGTGGTTCAGAATGGAACAACTTTATGTCCCCTTGTTTGAATGGCTTCTCCTGCTTTTCTTTTCTCGTTTAGTTTACATTTCTAGGGCTTTGGTTGAGGCTTTTGAAAACTCTCTCCCCTCCCCCCCACCCCTGCAACTTCTTTAGGAGTGGATTCTTTTTCTTGTCACTCATTTCTAGTGATCTCATTTTACCTCCTAAGAATGGTAAATATTACTGAGATACACATTGGCTTCAGAATTCAGGTTTTAAGGTTAACCCCAGTACAAAATTATCATCCTAGGGTGCTCCTTTGCAGCAATGTAACCATAAAATGTCTTCTATGGTGACATTTGAGAGAGGAAAAGCAGATTGCCTGGAGATGGGTGGGAAAATCAGTAATGGAGTGTGTACCAGCAGCAATGTCCCATAGCTCCCTGGAATTACCCAGGGTGGGGGCACACAGATATGTGTCACTGTTTTACTAAGTAAACTTTGAGGGGTGGAGGCAGGTGGGCGGCCTGAGACATTTCAGATGAAACCTGTATGGCTGAGATCAACACAGCAGAGATGGAAGGTTGAATCTTACTTGAACTACTGCTATTTTCCCTCCTCTCAGAGGCTGTTTCTATGTAAAACTATTAATAAATAAGAGCTTACTGAGCTCTACTGTGTGTGGTAAGCATTTTGTTGGGTCAGGTGGGAGACACAGAACAAGTATTAGAATGAACTACATAAAATTGCTTCTATTGGACCATTTTTACCTACAAAAATGTCAGTGTTACGTAATTCATCCTAAAAGAACCTTTACTTATTCAACAAGACATTTATTCAATAAAACAAGGTATGCAAACTGCCTCGCACACTGCTTGCACATAGCCTAGCCTAGCACTGCCTGGTACATAGTAATCACTCAATAAATGGTAGCTATTTTGATCAATATGTTGTTGCCATGGCCAGTGATTGTGGGTTGGAAGTATGTAATAACCATTCAGTTCGTGTTAATCAAGGGCCTAAATGCCATCCTCTGTTTAGATTGACAGGTCAAGTGATCTAAGAACTCATTTTTGTCCACCACCCTCCCTGAGGTGGTCCAGTGACTTGTAGGAGGGAACCAAATCTCTAGGCTGTCTTCGAAGTGTGGATGGTCTCTGCTCCATCACATTTCAGTAGAACAGGCAGTACTGCATGTCTGACCTCTGGAATAAACGCGAATGTTTTTTCAGGTCTGCTTGTAATCCAACCTTCTGAGGAATATTAACCTTGTCCCTAATTTGTGCAGTCTTCATTTTAGTTTGAGTTTTAATCTATAAATGTTTTCATATAAACTGTAACATTGAGAATTACAAGCCAAATTTGATGGGATGACAAATCGCAGTTTTGCATGATTATATCTGATATAACAGCTGGAAAAAGAAAGCCAGAAACACGAGAGAGGCCAATGAAAAGCTTTCTTTGGCATGAAGAAGCATATTGTCATAATATTCCCCCCAAATTGAATTGCCTTGAAAAAAAAAAGAACCATAGTAATATTTGAAGAAACACAAATATTTTTTGAAAAGTTAAAATAAGCTCTTTTTGTGAGAGAATGTTTTCAGTACCATCAGTTTTCGGCCTTCAGAGTTTTTCAGAGAGTAGTTCATTCACTGAGGGGGCAAAAAAACTTGCAGTGTTCTAAGAAGCAATTTCCAAAAACACTCCATAGACTTTCCTCTCTTTTCATTGGCATTTTTCTGTTCAAAATCAAACTCAGAAGCAAGGAGATTTATGAATTACCTGATACACTAAATGATAAATCAGAGCACTGTCAGTCAATATCCTCTCCGTGTTTTAAACCCCCCAGCAAAAACGAGAAGGGGTCCTCAAGGGGTGCCCTTTTGGACTCATGACAGGGTGGTGGTTATAATGGTAGTGACGAGTGCTCACATCCATTGCAGCCATCAGTTGTGGTCCAGGGTGGCTTTAAGAGGGTGATTTTTGAGCAGAGCCTGGATGAGGGGTCTTTGAACCTGAGAAATAAATGAGCTAGTGTATATTTGAGGGACAAAAAAAAGCCAGAGTGGCTAGAGCTTAGGGAGCAAGGAGGGAGGGGAAGTGTTAGGAGGTGAAGTGAGGAAGCAGATGGGGGAGGGGCGCTACGTCTTCTAGGGTCTCTTAGGAAGGGAAAGGGTGGATGCCTTATCCTGGCCCCTGCCACTAACTGTGTGACCTTTGTATGCACAACAGGGGAGGATATGACAGTACTACCTTGTATTGTTCCCCACCCCTAGTTTTATTGAGCTATGACTGATAAATAAAAATTGTATATATTTAGGTTGTACAACGTGATTTTTTAAAAGATATACCATGTAGTAATTTAATATACATACACATTGTGAAGCAATGACCACAATTTGTCAAGCTAGTTAATACATCCAGCACCTCATATAGTTACCATATTTTTTGTGCATGTAGTGAGAATACTTACAATCTACCGTTAGCATATTTTTTATTAAGACTTTTATTAAAAATATAGGTAATATATGCGTATAATATTATATTAGTTTCAGGGATACATCATAGTTATTCAACATTTATGTACCTAAAGAAGTGATCACCATAATAAGTCTGGAAACCATCTGACACTGTACCACACTATCACAATATTATTGACTATATTCCCCATGTTGTACATTATATTCCTATGACTTATTTGTGTTATACTGGAAATTTGGACTTCTTATTTCCCTTTCCCCCTTTTTAAAATTTTCAGTTGACATTCATTATTTTATATTAATCTCAGGTGTACAGCATAGTGGTTAGACATTTATATAATTTAAGAAGTGATCCCCCTGACTAGTCTAGTACCCACCTAGCACTATACATAGTTATTACCGTATTATTGACTATATTCCTTGTGCTTTACTTTACATCCCCATGACTATTTTGTAATTACCAATTTGTACTTCTTAATCCCTTCACCTTTGTCATGCTGCCCCAACCCCCTCCCACTTATCACCCCCAAAATCTAGTACCCATCTGACACCGTTCATAGTTATTACAATATTATTGACAATGTATCCCCACATCCTCATAACTACTTTGTAACAACCAATTTGTATTTCTTAATCTGTTCCCCTGTATAAGTTACTAGTTGCCTTTCTCTTGCAGCTTACAGGATTTTCTCTTTGTCTTTAACCTTTGCCGTTCTAATTAATGTGTCTTGGTTTAGGCCTCTTTGGGTTCATCCTGTTTGCGACTCTCTGTGCTTCCTAGGCTTTTATGTCTATTTCCTTCACCAGGTTAGGGAAGTTTTTAGTCATTATTTCTTCAAATAGGTTCTCAATCTCTTGCTTTTTCTTTTTTCCTTCTGGTATCCCTATGATGCAAATGTTGTTTGCTTAATATTGTCCCAGGGGTCTCTTAAACTCTCCTCATTATTTTTGGATTTGTTTTTCTTTTTGCTGTTCCAGCTGAGTGTTTTCTGCTGCCTTGTCTTCCAAATCACTGATTTGATCCTCTGCTTCATCTAGTCTGCTGGTGATTCTTCTGGAGTATTCTTTATTTCAGTTACTGTATTCTTCGCTCTGACTGGTTCTCTTTTATGGTTTCTATGTCCTTTTTTTATCCTTGCTACCTCTTTGTTAAAGTTCTTACTACGTTCTTTGAGCATCCTTATAACCATTGTTTTGAATTCTGTTTCTGGTAGGTTGCTTACCTCCATTTTGTTTAATTATTTTTCTGGATTTTTCTCCTGTTCTTTCATTTGGAAACATTTCTTTGTTCCTCATTTTGGCTTCTTTCTGTGTTTGTTTCTATGTATCTGGTAGATCTGCTATGTCTCCCAGTCTTAGCTGGATGGCCGTATATAATAGGTGTCCTGTGGGGCCCAGTGGCACAGTCTCAATGGTCACCTGCTCTGAGTGCACCAGGAGTGTCCCTTGTGTGGGTTGTGTGTGCCCTCCTATAGTAGTTGAGCCTTGATTGCTATTGGTACATCAGTGGGTGGGGTTGACCTTTAAGCTGACCGGCTGTGGGGTTGGACTACATCCATAGGTTATGGGTTCCTGTTTGGGGACTTACCCCACTGAGTGGGCTCTGGTGCCTGTTGAGACCACCCTTTGTGTGTGCTGCTTGTGGGGCTAATTGGGCAGTGTTTTGCTGTGGTCTGAGGCCAACCTCCAAGTATGTTGGTTCTGGGGCCTCTTGGGAGGGACTCTGATGCAGGCCCAGGGCACCCACTACCTGTTTGGGGACTACCTGATGGGAGCTACAGAGCAATTTGAGGTTGTTCTCTGCCTGGGCTAAACCAGGAGGTGCGTGGGAGAGGCCATGCTATGAACCGAGGATGTGTGTCACCAGTACCCAGCCTGGGGTAGTTCCACAAAAAGCCAGGACATCCCAAGGCCTGCTGCTACCTGCTGGCTGCCTTAAGGTTCACCCGGTGATAGAGCCTCGTGTTGTATGCAAGTTGGGTGAGGCAGGGTCTCAGGGAGTCACTAGAGTGGGAGGAGTTGTGGTCACCAGGTTAGTGTAAATTCTGGTTTGGTGCCAGTGCTGAGCCTGGAGCTACTCAGAAAAAGTCTCAGAGCACACTGAAGCCAGTTGCCACCCACTGGGGACCTGCCTGAGTCTGATAATTTTCCAAGGAAAATGCAATGCGGGAGGGGCTGGCTGCTCATGAAGAAAGTGCCTCCAGTGTTGCAGGAGTTGGGTAGGGCAGGGTCCCAGTGAGTTAGCTGGGTGGAGCAGTGGAGCTCACCAGGCCAAGCAGATTCAGATTTGGCTGTGCTGGGGGTGGGCTCAACACAGGGAAGATGGCGCCCACCTGCTGGCTGCAGGGAAGAAGGACCCCACACAGAGAAAATGCCAACTGTCCTCTAGTCCTCCTCCCATAGCCACATACCTCAGTATGACACCCCCCCCCCCCCATTCCTGTATGTCTCTGATTCCTTCCAAGTTACTGTCCCTCTGCTGGAGCCCAAGGTGAGTGCCTGTGAGTGAGTGAGTCTGTGTGCAGGCCATTTAAGAGGATGTCTGGGTTTTTCATAGCTTTCTGTCCTACCAGGATGTTTGGAATGCCCACTTTTTTCACAGCCAGATGTTGTGGGGGCTCCTCTCCCTGGTACCAGTGCTCTGGGCTGGGGAACGTGTTGTGGGGGTATGGGGTCCCTCACTCCTCCCAGGGGAACCTCTGTGGCCAAGATATCCCTCCTGATTCTTAACTGCCACAGGGAGGTTTGGGGCCTGTTTCTCATATCTGCCCCTCCTACCAGTCTCGTCATGGCTTCTTTAGATTTTTAGTTATAGGACTTCTGTTCAGCTAGACTTCAGATGGTTCTCCAATTTAGCTGTAGTTTTCTATAATTTAGTTGTAATTTTAATGTGTTCATGGAAGGATGCAGGCATAGTGATTATTTACTCCACCATCTTGGATCCTAGTCTTAGCATATTTCAAGTATACGATATACTATTATTAACTATACCCATCATGCTGTACATTAGATCCAGAACTTATTCATCTTCTAATTTGAAGTTTGTGCCTTTTGACCAATATCTTTTCATTTCCCTCACCCCTCTGACTGTTGCCAACTACCATTCTACATTCTGGTTCTATGAGTTTGACTTTTTTAGATTCCACATTTAAATGTGATTGTACAGTATTTGTCTTTTTGTGTCTGGCCTATTTTACTTATCATAATGCACTCCTGTTTTATCCATGTTGTAGCAAATTGCAGGATTTTCTTTTTTCTCATGGCTGAACACCATTCCATTTACACACACACACCACATTTTCTTTATCTGTTCATCTGTCAATGGACACTGGACAGTTGCTTTAGGTTAAATAATTTAAGATGTGCAAAGTGCTTAGACCTATGCCCCTTATATACAGTAAGTGCTCAATAAATTATAGGTAGTATTATTGCTATTAATATTGTTGGAAAGGGTAGAAGGATTTTAGCAGATGTGACATGATCTGATTTTCACTTCAGAAAATGTCACTTTGGTTGCTAGGTGGGGGCTGTAGGGAGATGAGAGGGGAGGCAGGAGACCAGTTAGGAGGCCGTTGTCATAACCAGCTGAGAGATAGTGATGAAATGGACAGGAAAGTAGGAGGAAGGGAGAGATTGTCAGATTGAGATGTTTATTGGAGGTATCACCAGCAGATCCTGCTGGTGGATTGAATGTGGGGTGTGAGGGAAACAAAATTCAAGATAGTGCTTCACCTTTAGCCTAGCAAGTGACTAGATGTTGGTGGAATTTACTAGCCAGGGAGCACTTCAAGCAGGAAGTAGTGAAATTACCCTATTTCATACCAAAATATCTGGTTGGTTTTGCCAAAGACAGTTAATTTAGTGGAAAGAAAGCAGACCGATGTGTTTGGAGCATCTGCTCTGTTCCTGATGCTGTGCAGGGTGCTCTGAATTAGGGCTCTCCTTCTCTTCTCACAGGAGTCTGTGGGTTATTAGCAGCCCCACTTGTTCAGCAGAAGAAACTGAGTCCACAAGAAGATGATTAATGGGTTTAAGGTCACCTAGCAACTATGTGGCAGGACCAGGAAAAGAATGGAAAGCCCAACCACCATTCCACAAAACATCTTAAATCATCCAACCTTGTGTATGATGGGAGGTGAGTAAGTGGGAAAGGGACAATGGGTGTTCCTGTAGCAGTAAATAAATAAACCATTGGCAGAAGTTCTCACTTTTTAAGCCACAGTCATAACCTTAGTGAGAATAGGGCAAGCTATCTAATGATGTTGGATGCTTTTTGACTTGCCCTCAAGGCTTTCCTTTCAATATTTCATAGGCTTGCACGGGTATCTTTGAGCATTAAAAAAACAAAACAAAACTGATATGAAACCATCTGAACGCTCAAACACTTTTCAGCAGGTCAGGCAGTTTCTTTTTTGAAGAGTGTTAGGCATCTCTGTTTTGGGGGTGATTTAAGGGCAGGACCACATGGAGACAGAGCGGTATCTCTGATAACCTCTCATGAGGGTGAGCTCTCAGTTCTGATGTGTGTGACAAACGCCTTTTAAAAGTCAAAGGTGAATTTGTGTATTGCAATTTGGGGCTCATTTATACTGAATTCAAAGCACAGGGGTGCAGTGTAGCGTCCTAATTTAAGCAGATTTGCAAGTATGTTTGAATTATAGACCTTGGAAATTCTGGGCCTATACTGGTACCAGTAAGTCTGGTCACTAGTCCTCTTTGCAGAAACACTCTCCCTGAATCACATTTTAATCTTATGCGTTTAGCATGTAGTAATGATATATAAGCTGAACTGCTTAGGTGGTATATGTCTGTAGAACAACTGAAACTAGTTTGAACACAAAGGTAAGTTCACTGGCTCAGGTCACTGGAAAGTTCAGGGATGACCCTTTCAGATATGCCGAGGACCCGCGTGCTCAGCAGGGCAACCAGGAATCTGTCCTTTCCCGTCTGTCTTCCTGCTGGTTGACTTCTCATAAGCATGTGTTCCCCAGTGCAGTGCCCAACACCACTAGCTACTTCAGGCTTTCATTCTATCAATTTAGGGAAACGAGAAGGCCTCTTTCGCAGTAGTTCCTGAAGCATATTTACGTGCATCGAGTCGGGGATGGGATGAAGATGGCTCTTAAACTAGTGAGGAAGAAAAAGTTTCCCAAACATATTAATAAGTAAGATTGTAGAAAAGCTTGTTTATTAGAGTGAATTCTGTGCAAATGGCCTTGGGAGATGTGTTTATGCATGAGCATATGTGACACGTGCTGTCCACACACCACCACCAACTGTGCATCGAGGCAGGGCTCTCCAGTTCTGCTTGACATGTGGTTAACCTCGTTCTAAATGCAGTCTTACCCCCAAAATATTAACTGCATTTCTCTTCAACTGTTCTGTTGAGCAGATTTTGTTCCATTCAGAGGCCCTCTCCTTAGTGGCTGAAATCAGTAAACTTTCTTATAAAACTTGGGCTACACACCACTCCTCATTTACCAGATGCTCAGGAATGTCCTGTGGTGACTGAGTTGTCCTCCAGACTTGGGTTCAGTGTATGGCTCTGCCACTGGCCAGCTGTGTGACCTGGGCGATTTCTTTGGCCCTGCGGAAGCTCATTTCCTCATTTGGAAGGTGACAATAATGATCACCTCCAATAGCAGTCAGTGGCCATAAGGATGAAATGTGGCAGTGTCTGTAAAATGCACAGAAAAGTGCTACCATTAGTATTGAAAACTCATTTATGAGCAGTCCTCAGGCCAGATTCTCTTCCCTTGATCGTTCCAAGCACAATTCATCTGTCTGCTGTGAGCCATGAAATAAACAAAGAACTTGCTCCTAATTTTGCAGCTCTATAGATGGTGTTTGGGTCAAAAGATGGGTGTTGTAGATAAAATGGTGTTTGCGTAGGTGACTAGTGGCGGAGTTCTCATCTCTGAATTCAGGTATCCATGCATTCTTCTCTCTAGCAATGGAGAATGAGGGTGCTTAAAATCGTAGCAAACAGATGCACGTTTTGTCCCCTCTTCCTCTCCCCAAAATATCATTGCCTTTGTTCCTTTCCAAAGGAAATGTGAGACCTCTTTGAGCTGTTATAGGTCCAATGCCCAGATGCTCAGATACTGGGTTTCCCAGCCTGACGTAGGGGCAGAGCTCTCATATTTGAGCCCTACCCCTCTACACCAAAGCCTGTCTGAGCCAAAAGCCCTGGGTGGTCTTACTGTTCTCCCAGTGTTTTAGGAACTACCCCACCTAGGCACACGGAGAGAGGCAGAGATGCTATTAAACTCTCCACTTCCTGGGGTATGTGCCTGAGCTGTTGCCAGAAACTTAATGTTGTTTTAACGCATTTTTGTGCGTGTGTGAGAATCCATTTTCCAGCACTGCTGATGGGCACTCACCCCCCCTTTTTACGACTGAAAGCCAGCTGAAGATTCAAACACAAGGTTCATTCTGGAAAACACAAGGGTGGTTTTTCCTCCCCTCGCATCGTCGTCCTTCACTTGGGCATCAGCTCTTTAATCTTTTTTCTGGGGAAAAAAGTCTAATATACTGTAACTAGGATGTTTTTCAAAACTAGGAACACTTCAAAACAAGTTGAAATATAAATGGAATTGGTTTCCAAATGTCTTGTTAAAAAAATGCAGATGTTTTATATTTATTATATCATTTTTGTTTTATCACCTTGCAAAATTTTACAGCATGGAATTTTATTTAATGCAGTGGCATTTGAACAGCAATATTAGACAGCTGTATTTGTTTCATATTTGGGGACCTTTTTTTTTTCCTCTTTGGCAGGATATTAAAACTGAAACTAATGTAACCTGGTGTTTTGGGATATGTGGACGAGGCATTTTGCTTATTGGTAATTGAAAACAACATCTCCCCTCCAAATGCACCCCTCAAAAAATAAGCTTTATTGCTTAGATAAGTGATTATACATTTTCAGAATGCCAGGAAGTTCTAATGAAGCCACTTTCAAGAAGACTTGGCTCCTCAAGTGCAAGGACTGTGTCTCTTGACTTTTGCTATCCAATGCCAGGCGGAGCCTAATAAATCTTACTGTTGATTTGTTGCTTTTGCTGGTTTAGGATTTAGTAAAGACATATGGCACAGATACAGATTACAATGCAGCTAAGAAACAGAGTTATTTTCAGGGAATAAATAAGCCAACCCCCACCCACCCACTCCCACCATTGTACCTCTTAGATCCTTCCCCACCTCCTTTTAATTTGCTTTTTCAAGATGCTCCACTGGTGTCTTTAATGAGGGTATCGGCTGGATGTTCACAGCTGAGAAAATGCCAGTTTTGTTTTCTTTATTTGTAAAATTTTCCTTCTGCAGGCACAGACAGGTTGTCTCCTAACCAAACCACAGACTCTGCTGGTTTTCACACCCTCCAGGTCACAATGAAATCCCCTATTAATTAAACTGAAATTATATCTGAAACAAATCACTTGGTGAAAGAAACCCACTGTGGCATTTTTCTAAAGATGTTTGCAATCATTAATGAAACATTGGGTGACTGGTGACACTTTTGCTAACTCTTAAAGTGCCAGAAGATGTTGATATGTAAATAATCTCTGTGGACTCTAGAGCAAAAAGTCAGAAGATCTAACAAGGGCTGAATAATAATTTTGGTTTTTCTAACAATCTTGTTGCTTTCTGGGGGGATAGGGAGAGTAGGATGGTGAAAGATGTTCTTTGAAGAGAAATTCATGGAGGTCAGGGATTGGCAAACTATGGCCCACCAAATCTAGCTGAAGTCTGTTTTTCTAAGTACAGTTTTATCGGAATACAGCTACACCCACTGTTTATTTTCTGTGGCCCCTTTTGTGCAGAGTTGAGTGGTTTCCACAGAGACTGTTGTTTGGTCCATGACACCTAAAGTATTTACTGTCTGACCCTTTCTGTATAAAACTTGATGTAGGTAATGACCTTACAGGAGTTTGTTTCTGTGGCAATTATTTTGTATTAATTAGAAAACCAGACCTACTCCCAGTGGAATGATCTAAGGACCAGGAATACCATACTTTCATATATCATGTGCATCACTGCTCCCGTTCTTTTATCCATGGCAGACATTACAAAATGACAAGTCAGTCTTAGCGCATTCTCCCTCTGCACTCAGATCTGGTCTCAGAATCTTTCTCAAAACTGTTTCCAGGCAGCCATGGCCCATGGACCACAGGTGTCATGGCAGATAAAACCATTTTCCATCCCTGTATCATAGTTTTTCTCCATCCAAAGTTATAATCATAATCATTAATAGATCATACAGCAGTTCTAAGCTGGGGGGAGGGGTTGTGTGATGTTGTACAGTTGTAGAGTTATTGTAAGGGTTTATGAATCTACAAAGACAACAAGCACTATAAAGATACAAAAAAAAAACACACAAAAAAAACCTCCCAGGTGTTCCTTCATTCAATAAATGTCTCTTGAGGCTCAGCTTACTATGGGCCAGGCTCTGTCCTAGGCACTGGGGGTCAGCGGAGGAATGAAACATACCAATTCCCTGCTGTTCAAGGAGGAAAAGACAAACAGTAGAAAAAGAAGTACAGACTATAATGGCAGGTAGTGCTGACAGACACAAGGAACACCAGGCTGGGTGAAGGGATAGAGAGAATGTGTAGGAAAGTTATTTTAAGTATCAGGGTCAAGGAAGACTTTCCTGGGGAGGGGATGTTTGAGCAGAGGGAAGCTAAGTGAGGGAGAAAGTTCTGCGGATACTAGGGAAGGACATTTCCAGTAGGGAGAGCAGCAGCCAGAAGAGGGCAAGTGCTGGGTATGCACAGGAATAGCAGGGCAGAGTATGTAGCTGCTGCGGTGGGGAGGGGGGAAACTGAGGAAGGTGGCAGGAATTTAACTTTTGTGGCCGGCCGTGGTGTGGAGCGTGGCAGCTGAAACTCCTTTCCTATGTCTTGTCTTGCCCTGTCTGATCCCTCAGCAACCCCTGGGGCAAGGCAGGGCCACCCTGCCTATTTACAGAGTAGAGATGGCAACAAGCCGCTCTGAACAAAGGGACAGACCCTGGGCCATACAGCTGAGACTGGAACCCGAGGGCCTGACTTTCAAGTTGTGCTTTTTTCTTTTTTTATGTCATGAAATTGCTCTACTCGCCCTTTGAATGTGGGCTGGACTTAGCGACTTGCTTCAAAAGAATACAGAAAGGGTGTACAGTAAGTTTGTAGTAGAGGAACCTGGTAGGCACGACCTTCCCCAGCGGTCAGGGTGACCATCTCCAGTGACGTCGTGTGGATGTATGTGTATCACATACCTCTTGATACAATGTGATGAGAAGGGTTCCTCACCTCTGTGTTCTTCTTCCCCCAAACATACAACCTCTGTCTCAGCATGAGGAAAATATCAGACTTACCTAAATTGAGGGACTTTCTACAGACTACCTGACCAGTACTCAGAAGTGTCAAGGTCATGAAAAGCCTGGAAGACGGAGAAAATGACATAAATGAGAGGAGACTAAGTTGACTGAATGCAGTGCATTATCCAGAAGTAGATCTGGGAACAGAAAAATAACAGGAATGGAAAAAGTATTGACATCTAAATCAAGTCTGAAGTTGAATTAAGAATAATAAAAAATAACACACGAGTCATGTATTATCTAATACATTTTGTTTCTTCTGCTCAGTAGTGGGAAAACAAAGCTCCAGCAGCCGTGGGTGCTTTGGGGAATGACCCTAGAACCACAGTAACCCTGTAGGCTCCTGCAGGCTTATACCCATCTCTGTCACTACGGTCTGTTACCTGGCAGAACGGCCCTTAACAGTGGGCAAGGTGCTAGGCACCTCAAAGGTGCTTTCCAAACCCCTGTTGGATGGGTTTTAATGTGTGTAGTGTGACGTGCCTTAGAACTTCTCTTCTCCCCCTGGAAGTCTTCTACTTCCAGAAAAATCAGAGCAGGTAAAAAGGATTTAATTAATGCATGGGGCCTGAGGGCGTTAAATATCCTTAAGACTTTTTAGCACAAATGGTTGACTGAAGCAGCCCTTAATTACTCCGTCCAGCTCTGTAGTCGCAGTGCCTCAGACAGTGGGCCCTTGTTTTGAGGGGGCTGGTAGAGAATCAAGGGGGCACTGGGAGGAGAGAGGCCCCCCAAGCTTGGGCCCCAGTGACTAGGTTTTAGAAACAAACCTTCCCCGCCCCACTTCACCATGAAGGTTGACACTTGTCGTTGATCTTTGGAAACCCTAGTAGTTTTAAGCAGGCTCTTGAGGGGGGTGGTGGAGGGGGGAGTTGTTATCTTTTAAAACCACCACCATCTTGTGTGTGGTTCTGCTGAGTGAATGGCTTACTTTTCAAAGGAACTGAAAGCAATTACCCACTAGAGAGGTGGCTTTCCCACAAGGGGAAACTCGGGGACCGTTCCCAATCACTGTTCTCCCATCCATCTCCATTTCCTGAAAGAAAGGACCTAAGAGAGCAATTCATCTGGTAGGGGCCATCTCCCCAGGCGGCCAGTCCTGGCTTACAGTTTCTGCACATACAGCTCTGCAGCCCCAGTTCTCAGCTTTTTTGTGAGCCACTCGGGGGCGTATTAGCCATGCCCTTCCCAGAGCTGGGTAGTGTCGTGGAGACGTGAGGTCTCCTTCATCCTCTCTGTCTCCCCTCCATTGAGGTGAGCAGCTCCAATGAGCAGTGGTGGAGAGGTCATGAGCACGTCTTGCCTGAGCATCTGGCCTGGGGCATAACCAGTGACACCCAGAGGTGGTCTCCGGCCAGCCTGAATCTGCCTCTTGTGCAGTCTGCCCTTCTTCGGCTTCCCTGGCACAGAGCAGCAGGCTGACTTTATTCATTCTCTCATCATTCATTCAGGAGAGACAGTGGCTCTTTGGACCGATAGACTTGAGATCCATTCCTGGCCTGTCTACTTTCTTGCTAGGTAACTTTGGAGAAGTTACTTAAACTCTTTGAGCTTTATCTATACAATGAGGATGAGAAAACCTGTTTCATAATTTCTGTGAAATTTTCAATTGTATAAAGCAGGGTTTCTCAACACTATTAGCATTTGGGGTGGCGTATTCTTTGTTGTGGGGCTGTCCTGTGCATTGTAGCATGTTTACCAGCATCCCTGTTCTCTACCCACTAGATGCCAGTAGCTCCCCTGTCCTCAGTGTGATAACCAGAGATGTTTCCACACATTGCCACATGTCCCTGGAGTGGGGAAGGGGAAAATTGCTCGTTGTTGAGCCTCACTGGCCTAAAGAATGGAACACAGATTGCATGGTTTGTGGCACTTCGATGCTAACTCCTACCTTCCCCCAGATGCCATCGGGCTTAGCAGGGAGATGCAGAGCAGAGTTCCTGCTTTTCAGGCATTTTAGAGTCAAAGTACAAAGAAGGGACAAAGTCAGATGAAAAGATAACAATGCAAATTATGGTTGGGATGTTGGTTCCTTGAAACTATGATGTTGATTGTCATGATTGCTGGGAAGAAGGAGCCAGTGAGAGTTTAGAAACAGCCCAGTGATAAGAGAAATACTTCAAGTTCTGCTGTGGTGACCCGGCTGTTCATGAAATTTGGACACCACTGTCTCCACAGTCGTAAAGGACGGGCTCAGCCATTCATTCAAGGGCAGGCTAGACTCAACAACTTCTAACCAGGTAATTTACAATCATGGAAAAAGAAAAGGGCATTTTCATTAGATAAAAATATCTCCTAAAAAAAGAGTGAAATAGTAAAAAAAAAAAAAAAAAAAAAAAAAATTCACTCCTGGGGTTTGCATGTTTTGTGGGTTCTTTACCTGCAGGTTTGACAGTTAATTTATTTTTATTTAATTGTCCCCAGCTTTTTTTGCCTCTTTTTTTTTTTTTTTTTTGTCTAACCAGTAGGGAGGAGGATACTGATATTTGCTTGTAGTGACTGCTGTGGTTTTCCTCTAAAAAATATTTGCATGAATACCGAGATGGACTCGAAAAATGAGGCAAAGGAAAGAAAGTATAGAATTGTCGATTTTAGAGTTGGCATGGACTGAGTGATCATCTTTAACTCCCTGCTTTTAATGATGAGGAAACCAAGGCCTGGAGAGGTTCAGTAACTTGCCCAAGGTCGCCCAGCCCATCAGATCAGATAGAAGTTCTCCACCCAGGACTCCTGACTTAGTCTGTCTCTCACACCTCAGATCTTCTGCTCTGCTTCCAGTATTTCAAAGAAGTTATGCTCTTGATTTTTTTTTTTTTTCAGTTTTGCTTTTTTCTTGTAATCACTGAAACAAAAACCCAGGACATATTAAATAATTTCCTTATGACCTCAAGACAAATGTTCTTTTGTGTTTGATTTTTTTTTATTGTGGTAAAATATGGATAATGTAAACTTTGCCCTTTTCACCATTTTTGTGTGTACAGTCAGTGGCAGGAAGTACACTGACACTGCTCTGCATCACCGCCGTCCATCTTTGGAACATTTTCATCATCCCAAACTGAAACTCGGGACCCATGACACCACTCCCCGTTCTCCCTTCCCCCGACTCCCTCATAACAACTTTTCTACTTTCTGTCTCCATGATTTTTGGCTGTCCTAGGTATGTCATGGAAGTGGGATCATACAGTATTTGTCCTTTTAGTGTTTGATTGTAAGTGCTTTGGTGTGCCGGTGTGTTTTAAGTTTCCATTTACAACCAACTGTTATGATTTTCTCTGCTAGCTTGTCTCTCTCCCATGATCCTTTCGTAGGGTGGAAAAGCAGCCAGACGTGAGCCACCAAGGGGCTTTGATGTCTCTGATGGGGCGGGGACTAGAACCCTCTAGACTTTCCCACTCCCTGCAGGACAGGGGGGTTGTGCTAACCTGTACTGCTGGGATGAGCAGATCCCGTTTCAGGTTTCCAGTAACCACCACGGGCAACGTAAATCCCTTCCTGCCGGAAGAAACACAGGGGTTGAAATGAAGGATGAGTTTAGATGCTGCTTAATGTTCTTAATTTCTTTCTTTCTTTTTTTAATTGTGGTTTTTCTATTATTTTGTACGTGGTCTTGGAAGTCTGTCTGTGGCGGAAGTATCTTCAGTATTAAAAGCAAATAAATAAATAAAGGATTGTCTTTTGAGTGCCTGGCAGATTTATTTAAGTTTGAGGAGTCTAAGTAGTTGAAATTTTTAGGTTTCCTAGATCCTGTAAATGTAAGTGTCAAACAGCTGCCAAAGTCATCAAGACAGCAAAGGATTTAACCTGTTAGATTTGTCACATTCACTCAGAGGTAGCCTGAATCTAACTTTGTCCATTCAGACAGGTTACCATTCACTCTCAGAAACCTGAATGGTGGTCGTTTCTTCCCCCTGGGGCCGTACTGGGCTCTCTCTGGGTAGGTTTCGCAGAGGCTGCCCTTCCTAAACCACTGGGGAACATGGTCTTTTTACTGGTGCTCACTGGCCACCTTTTGCTTTTTGGCACATGCGCGTTCTGGCCCCAGACAAGAGTTTTCACGTCACAGGTGGTCGTCCTGTGGGAACATTTGGCTGCATGTATTATGCTCTGTGTATTGGAAATGGACCACTTTGCCAGCTGGAAAAGACAACAGGCACATTCCTTCAGCCAAGGCTGTGGTTGCTCCTTCATGGGCCATAAATGCTCTAAACCCTCAATGTCTCAAAGTGTAGCTACAGTATTCATGTTGCTCTCTGGGAGACCCAGACAAGGGCTTTGCCACTTGCCAAGATGTAGGCCTTTTCAGCTGGCAACATCACGTTTTAAATCTCACGCATCGGCGCTGAGACTAAGTAACAGTGGGTTTCAGTCCTGGTTGCACACAGAATCATGCAAAGAGCTTTTAAAACTACCACCCAGGAGACTCTGATCTAACTGGTCTGGGGTGGGGGAATTCATGGGAGGTGATTATGCGTAGCCAGGTTTGAAAACCACCGTTTGAAATCCTTGAGCCTATTTCAGAGCAAGCTGTGCCTGCCTCCTGTCTGTGGTCATGACTGTAATGATGACGCTGATGACGCTGATCAGAGCTAGCATTTATTGAAACTTCCTATGTGCCAGATCGTGTTATGAGCACTTTTATATGCCTCATCTCAGATTACCTTGGAGCAGCCCCATGAAGCAGATGCTATTTTTGCCCTTATTTGGGGATGTGGAAGCCGAGGCACAGAGGAGTTAAGTCAGTCTCCTAAGATCACCCAGCTCATATGTGGCAGGGCCCAGGAAGAGCTCACGCTGAAGCCAGTGTACTGATGAACTACGCAGCTCCCTCTGAAGACCCTCCGAGGCGGAAGAGCCGCCAGCCTCCTCAGATCCAGCTCTGGTGCTGTTGTCTCATTGTGGAACTGGAGGTGGACGTTGCCGGCTCAGAGCATGGGAACATTGGGATGTAGGACACAGCCTGGAGCTGCCTGGGGCCGGTCCTGTGTCCATGTGGGTGGCCGCTGCCAGGTGGAAATACCTGCAGTGACTTCTGTTCTTACGTGAAGTGCTGTTAGAAGGAAACATTAAGGAGTGATTGAAGGCGAGGACAGTAATGTTGAGGTCTTTTCCTGACATTGCATTAATGGGAGAATGTGGAAACAGCCAGTTCCCTTTAACTCTTACTTGGCTGTCCTCTGGCTGCTTCTAAAGGTGTCAGGCTGGGCCTTGCAAACCAGTTGTCTTTGGTAATCCCTGCACATCTCACATTGATTGGCAAGCCATTGGGCTGTCCAGAATGCCAAGCATTTTTCTGATGGAAATGTGCTCTGTGTGGTTCTGATTAATGCCTCATCTTCTCCTGTCTTCCTTTCGTTTCTTGCTGCTTCCTGTAGTTTTTTTCTTGGTCCAGGTCCACTTCTTCTTGTTCACCTAGCAGCCTTCTCCAGGAAGCCCGCATTTTCCTGCTCTGCCTCATGACCTTCCCGTTCTACTGGCTCTCATCTTCCGCATCCCTCTTCTGAGCACCTTTTCCTGTAAAGTCTGTGTGAAATATGTTACTACTTGTCACTACTTCCCTCCAAACTTTAACAATGCCAGAAAGAACAAAGACTAATGACAATGACACTGTCAGCTCTTTACCATCTTCAAGCTAATTGTCATCTGGTGTGTGTGTGTGTGTGTGTGTGTGTGTGTGTGTGTGTGTGTGTGTGTGGCGGGTTTTCATTTATTTTCTTATTCAGACATTTGTTTATTTGGGGTCTGAAACTGGGTGGGGAGAATGTCTGTCTCCTTCTAATGCTTCAGGAACTGTGCCCCTGCGTGCTCACTGCTAATTAGTGTGAAGCCAATGATCTTTAAGTCAGGGATCGTTCATGATGTAGAAGTTGAATGCTTACATAGTTCCTAAAAAAATGCACATTCTCTTATTATAGCCAACGCTTCATCTTGTGGCCTGTGGATTTTTCCAAGTTGTTCTCTTCTATCAATTTCATTTATCAAATTGTTTGGTGCTCATAAGGCAGATGATTGGGAAAAGTGCAGCACAGATTAATGAAATCAGCTGATTGGCAATGAGTCCTGTGAAAGACTGATGTCAGGCGGGAAGTCCAGCTCTAGGAAACTTGGGTTTGAGGTCAAGTGGGGAGCTCATTTATCTCTGCCAGCCCCACTGCCCTCTGCCCTCTCCCAGCTGCTCTTTGCCCTTACCTAATTTGCGTTTGAAAAAGAGCAGCAGTTGCCACGGCACCTTGAGTTCCAGCATTAATCCAGCCTGGAGAGAGGATGGAGAGATCAGGTGGGTCTCTGCCGGGACCTGGCAGTGTGCGGGACCCAGCCGGAGGGCCAGGGACCGGATCTCCTTTCCAGGCTGAAGGCGTTTCTCAGGAGGACAGAAGCAAGGATCTTGGTGAGAAAGGAGGCAAGGAAAGGGTGCAAGGAGCGGAGGCAGAAGAAAGGAGGCTTTCACAAAGGAAAGTTGCTGATTCTGTCTGTGATCAATCATGCCTAACAAAGAGACCCCTGACACAGGGCCTTGTTCCTTCCAGAACATTGCCATTCTGCCATCCAAAGCCTATCAGAAGACGCCGACGTTAATTTAAATGAATGTCCCTGTTCTTGTTGGCAGCTTTTTCCAACATGGATGGAATTGATGGACTGATGGCAGTGGTGTGTGTGTGTGTATGTGTGTATATATATATATATGTGTATATATATATATATATATATATATATTTTTTTTTTTTTTTTTTTTTTTTTTTCCCTTCAAATTTCCTTGATGTGGTCCTGGGTGGTAGGAACTACTTTCACAAGAAGCCACACATTTTCCTAGATGCGTCCCCCAAAAATGTCAACCTCAACTATAAAGCTGAAAAAGACGTTTCACATACATAAAATATGTAATTAAAATGATGAATTATTGTAAGATAGAATATTAGCCTTGTGACATTTTAATCTGAATGTGAGAGAGAGGGAGAAAGGGAGTGCAATCTGAAGCGCTCAATTAAATTTAGAATTTCCCCCCTCCATTGTTATGAATAAATAGAAAAGATTCTGTAGCAGTCAGTGGAGTTATTAATTGCAACTAGTGTAGAAGGTGCATGCACCATATCATGAAATGGAATATCATTGTTAGTGACTATATTTCTTGGTAATTAAGGCCCAGACTAATGATGCAAGTTTTCTCCAGCATGATTTTCATCTGATTATGAGGCTGCTTCATTAAGAGCACTCAGCCTAACGAGCTGTAGCTGTAATAAAGTAATTTTCTGTCTTGTGCTCTGATTGATAAAGAGTTTCTATAGCTAAAAGGAATTGAAAATATAATTATAATTAGAAATGGTTGAATAAAGTTATTACAGGATTGCTGAAGGGTAGTGCAATTGACACCATAATGTTTTTTTTTTTTTTGAAAGTGAGCATCTTAAAATTAGACTTTATAAAGCAACAAAACTCCTTTGCTAATAACTGGGCCGAATGTTGCTGCTTCCATAAAATGAACATTTAGATTAAAGGAAAATGAGACTTTCCCACATTGTTCTCGACAAGAAAAACATATGCAAGAAGAATGCTGCCGCCTTTCTTCCCAGCATTCTTCCCTTGTGAAGTAAAGCTTATGAACATACTTTTTACTCCATTTATAATAATTTTCCTTCTGCCATATGTTGGAAAAAGATCTTTTTGATTAAACTGATGTCTTTTTAAGCATACAGTATAATTTTGGAGTTTCTCCTTGCCAATGTGCAAAGAGTTATGCTGTCTTTTTTTAATATATTTATATTTATGAAGCAGTGGGTTTCATATAATTTTTCAAATTGTGTAGAGGTTTTTTTTTTCTGTTTTTGTCATGCATTGGTTGATATCAAACTATAACTGGGGAGGATACAAGATTCCACCCCCCTCATGGGAAATGCTAATCAACTTTTTATCCTAGAAACCTTATTTCTTTTTATGATGTTCACATTTATAAACCATGAAAACTCTGTTAGAGCGGTCCTTGGTGTGTATGTCATTGGATATGTCTGCAATATTGACATATAAATCTATGGCAGTGGTTTTATTTAGAATTAGCTGATATACTTTGTGCTCCAAATTAGTTTCACATATTTAATTTAATCTCTTTTGTCCCATTTTAGCTCCCTGCGCTGCATGAAAAACACACAGATACTTTAAAGCTATATGGTTATGTAAATCTATTTTATGTAAACTTACCCAGATATTATTGGATCTGGACTGAACTGAGGAGTGAGTGGATCTTCCTAGATCCACACTTTTGACTGATTATTTCAAAGCTACCATTCTATACTGATTCTGACAATTGGAAAGACTGTTAGAATTTCTGAGAATCATTTCTAACATATTATCTGGTAATAAAAGCATGTTATTGGAATACCATTAGTAAGATTAGAGAGGAAAAAAAGAGCAGAATTTTATTGGTTGTTCATTGAAAATGTTAGCTATGATTAGTTACATAATCCTACATTAACCTGTAAATTAAAATTCCTTGGTGCAATTTGATGGCTGATTTAATTTTGTCTTTCTTTGTTTGCCGCAGGCTAATTCCATTATGAATTCTTTATACAGCCTTTTCCCTCAATGATTAGCAGCTTCTACTCAAGTTCTGATTACTATTGTACACTTAGCACTACATAAAGCCGGGGATTAATATTCCCCTGAAGAATTGTTGCTATGGATCTGCTCTATTCCTTCTAAGAGATGTTTCTGCAGCTTCAATTGTCCATAAATTATGATCTCTAGTGAATTATCGGTGGGAGTGAGCTGAGCTTAACAAGCTGAAGAGTGCACTTTAGTTCGGAGAGAAAAAGGCAAGGGAGAAAGAGAAAAAGAGATTCTCAATTATTAATTGTGAGGCTGAATCATTCAGGAGAAGTGATATTTTCCTCATCTCTATCCTTGTAGACAGGTATAAATCAGAATGAGGTTGTTGGTTAAGACAGAAGCTTTAAAAATCTTCCAGTATTTAGTGATCGTAACATGCCGCAGGGTCTAAATTACCTGTAAACAGGGAGAGACAGTGCTAGCTCTGCCACCCAGTAACGTAGCAGGGTTATAAGGTGTGTTTTATTTTGAGAAGTGGCATTGTCTTAATTCGTGAAGTGGGATTTCCCGTCTGCTAGTTCAGGAATATGTATGTGGGTAGCATCGTTTTAAAACAACGCTGGGAATAACAGAAGATTTAAACGCAATTGACTTAAGGATTTTTCAAGACGAGGAAGGGTTTTCTCAAGAAGCTTCTGTTTCCAGGTAAAGGTAATATGTAGCTTGGGAAGGGTTTCTCAGTTTTACTTTGCTGGAACTAAAAATCAAGGTTGGATAATATTTGGGCGTGTTTCCCTTCAGGATTACCAACACCAACACAGGGGACTGTGTTCACCGTTTATTGTTAACATTAGCTCGGAGAACCCCAGATAGCCTTCCCTCCCACTGCACGGCAGTCTGCTGGATGGATTCTTGCTCTTCTTGAGGACTCTGTGGTCCTGCGATGTGTGGCAGAAGCTCTTCCTGGCTCAGACACTGGGAGCGAGTTTAGTTGGAGAAACCCGTTGGAATCAGGCTGAGACCACCATGCTTGATGAATTGCTAGCTTTTACCAACACATGTTCCAGTCCAAGGGAAATAAACACTTGAGTAATATATCGTGTAAGATGACTCTTTTCTTTCTTCTCCTTTTCCTCTCATTTAATTTTCTTCTTTCGTGTTACTTCCTTTCTCTTCTGATTTTCTCTCTCTCCTATCAATTCTTTTTCTTTTCTTCCTCCTCCCGCCAGCCACTCATCCCCCAAAGACTAAAATACTGCAAATATGCTGGCATTTTAAAGTTGAAGAAAAAAGGTGAATTTTATTGCTACTTGGAAGGCAGCTAAGGGCAGAGTCCTGAGGGAAGTGAGATAAAATAATGGAGTCAGAGAAATGCACTTAACAGAACAGACACAGTGGAAAGAATCTTTTCCAGGAATTATCACTTCCCGGTTTTCCAACTGCAAAGCAACAAATCATACACCAAGTCAAGGCAATTCAGTTATTAGGGACGTGGTTCTTGTGAATCATTCTTAAGTTTGAGTCTCAACTTGGGCTGAGTGGTTCCTGGAAATGGAGGTAGTGTCCGTCCAGTTCATCAGAGCTTGGTTTCTGCAGTACAATTCACGGCACTTTGGGAACATGCACACATGTAATCGTACATACGTGCAAATCCCTGCACACCTCATTTGAGGCTCAGTGCAGGACACGAGTCTTAGGGAGGGTGACAGTAAAGTTCATATCCAAACTGTAATCCTTCTGAGAGTGAAAAGGATGCTATTAATAATGAAGCCAGGGCGTAAGTGAGACAGTCCCTGGCTACAGGACATGTGATCAGCTTAGTCTGAGGGGAGGATTACAATCAAGTCCCTGCAGGTGAATTCTCCTCTCAGAGTCCGGCGTTCTCATTTCCTTTCTGCTGCCTGGCATTTGAGCCTCTTTTGTATTGAGGAATTCGGCTCCTTGGTCTTGTGAGGAGTCAGAGGCTGTCTCCCAATCTGAGTTTTCTCAGCTCCCTTTGCATGCGGGCACAGACATATGACCCTGATTTGCCCAGCAGACACACCCACAAGGACTTTGGCTGGGAGCTGGGTATGCAAAGAAGTGGGGTCTCTGCCGAGCTGTGTACAGTTTTCAGGTTCAGCATGGATGGTGGTCCTGCGGTGGGATCCAGAGCGCAGGGCAGGGTCCATGAGGCATAGCTCCCATCGTCCTTCTCTAGTCCTCTAGATTTTGTGAAAATTAGTATCTCATCATCAAGGATTTGCTGTGAGAATTAAACATGAGACCGTATGGGGGACAGAGCAAATCAGTCAAAATGCACTCCTCCATTCCACTAACAAGAGCAGGGGATGGGCAGTGAGCCATGAGTGGTCGGAGTATGGAGGAGGCTTGCTGGTGGCGCCTTATCTTTGTTACCTAAACGTCCAGCTCTGGCCCCCATGGGCATGCCCACTTGCCTTGCCCTGCGGCAGGAACGAGGAGCCAGGGGCTAGCTGGGTCCTTAGAAAGTACGTGCTCTTCTGGGAGTACTTAATGCTGTTTCTTGGCAAGGTAGCCAATGGCATTTTAGACAGACTAGTTCTGTTTCATGGGTTATTGTTCCTGGCCCCACCCACTACATGCTAATTGCCAGTCGTGCTCTCCCAACAGTTGTAAGTACACAAATCCCCCTCTTCACTCATTTCCAGACACCCCTGGAGAACAGTACAATCCCAGATAAGATCCCCTGAATTACTGTATTCTTCCAATCACATTCAGTGGTCTCCCTGAGGAGAATTTTGACCAGCAGATCTTTCACTATTTCATGACAGTTTGAAATGTTCTGTGTCCTGGTGATGCTTTAGTGCCCCTTACAAATTGGTCCCTGTACAACTTCCCACTCACCCACCCTGCTGTTTGGTCCAGCTCTGCTTGGAATGGGCTCAGGGTAGAGTACCAAAGAAGGTTCATCAAGGACAGATTTTTACCTGCTCGATTTGGCTGAAGACCCATCCTGAAGCCAAATTGGAAGGAAAAATAAAACACCCAATGCTTACTTTATGTTGGCTTACAGTCTTGCAGAGTAGCATGTTCCCTTACTGAAGGTTGAGGGCTCTTTGGGGAGTGATGCCTCCTCCTAGAATCTTACCCTTCGGAGCTGGGAGTTCAACCCCCAGGCAGGAGTCCAGTGGAGACCCTTGAGGCAACGCCGACTGTGTGAAGACAGTGCTGGCTACAGGAGGAGGCTGGTTTTGTGTCCAACAACAGCAGGAGCCCTGATTGGCAGTATGTTCATCTACACAAAGTAACCTACATCTGCAGGATGAGGCCGTTGTTTTCCCAAGGCATGTGGCAAATAATACATATTTGATGGTAGAATGATAGAATATTAGAGATAAAAATAACTGGTTTAGCTTTTTTTTTCTAAATAAGAAAAGAAAGTCAGGAGTGTGGAAATACCTTTTACCAGATTATCATTATCATAATAGCAACTCTCTATGTGTCAGATGCCGTTCTAACATTATCCATTCCAAACATTCGCTCATTTGAGCTTCGTGACAGTTCTATTAGGTAGTTATTTATCATCATCACTGTTTTACAGATGAGGTTAAGAAATTGACCTATACACATCATGTAAATGGCAAGTGGCAGAGCCAGGGTTTGAACTGTGGGCATTTAGCTCCAGAGTCTGGGTATTCCTGAACCTTTATGCTCCATACGTCAGGAGGTGGAAGCAACGTTTGAACCTGAGTTTGTTTGCTCTTAGGTGTAGTGGACTTCCCCTGTCTCCTCCCCTTCTTCTGTCCCTCCCTCTCTCTCTCTCTCCTTCTTTCCTTCTCCATCATAGGTAGATGGTACCTCTCTATCATGGAGGCTCCTCCCCACTGAGACTGCTCCTCAGTGCTTGCTGGCCCTGCCTCATCCAGATCCTCACTGGGACATTTCCATGCCCACTGCCTCTCAGTTTTCACTGACGCCTTTCTGGCCAAATACAAATAATGACTGTTCTTTTGCTGTTCCTTGTTTCTGGTGCAGCGGGACAATGTGGGGAGCACAGATCAGTGTTTCTCAGAGCATGGCTGTGGCGGGAACCTTGGTAACACACCCAGAGGAAGAGACAATTTCCTTGTTCCATTGATGTCTCTCCCAGGGAAGAGATTCTCAGTAGAGGCGCCAACTCTGGATTCAGAGGAAGCCAGTGGCAGTTTAAATGTGTGTGTGTGTGTGTGTGTGTGTGTGTGTGTGTGTGTGTGTGTGTTTGAACACTTGCCATGTAGTGAGGATACAGAGGTCTCAAGCTAGGTGATTCCCTGAATAGCAAGCACAGGCATAAGTGAAACATTTTCCTGCTTTCATATTGGCCAGGGTGAGGGAGTGAATGAAAACCCGCAATGAAAGGGATCCACATTCTATGGATGCCTTCTCTTGCCTTTTATTTCCTTTCCGTTCTACCCACAGCCGAAGTTTGCTTTTGAACCAAGGAAGCTGAACACTTTTTCTTTGCCTTTGCCGAAAGACTTGCTGTCAAATTCCATGCAAGCTGATTCTGCTGATTTGCATGAGAGGAAATATAATCTGATGAAGATGTAAATGTACACAATTGTTTTCTTATCCGTAGGCTTTCTGTTTCTTATTTGGAAAGTGTCTGATTTAAATTTGCCCATTTGAAGTAACTTATGGGGGCTCACACATTGCCAAGTGATTACATTTTTAAAGACCTCTTTTGGTTAATTCTGGCTTCTCTTTTATATTGATTCATCTAATCATGCTTATAATAAGAACTTTTGAGCATTGATATTAAAAAATATTCTGAGAGATAAGATACAAAGATAAGTAAGAAATATACCCGGCCTTCTAGGAGCTTACAGTGAGACACATTTTAAAGTATATTTTGAAGTCATTTGGAATTTGGAATGAATTTTCCATATAAACAAGGTTCTAACACATTGCAATTATATAATACTTGATTGTTTACCAAATAGTGTCATAATCCCAGCAAGACAACAAAAGCCTATTTAACTCCTTACGTAGTTGAAACAATGCAATTAGAAACCAGTTCTGTTAAAACCCAGAACTCCCACCATTAGGATTCTGAGCTTTTCCTCTGCCCACTTCACTTTGAAGTGGGATTGCAAAGGTGTCAGGACTCGATCCTGAGTGTTAGGTAAGGAATGCCAGTGGGTCCCAACTTTTGTATACCCCTCACTTTTGCACATTGTGGTTGATACTCCTGAACTATCTTTTGTGGGCCAGACTTAGGCTTTCTTACAACAGCCAATAGGATATTTCCAAGTTTTGATACTGCCTGCCAGCCTCTAATTGTTTGTGCATTGTTTTAATATTTAGTTGTACAATACACTTATCTCTGCAATTATTTAAATATTATATTGAGTTTTCCCGACTATTAAAAAAAAAACGAATTCAATACAGGAAAATGAAAATGTTAATTTGGTGACTCAAAGTGTAGGTTTCACCAAGTGAATATAAATGAGATGGGTGGAATCATTTTTAGTGTGTGGTAAGTGGGGACTCCAGCCTCTCATCCTGGTAAGTCAGGCAAATGAGTGTTCAGCTGTGAAGGAAAGAAGAAAATGATGACATACAATATGATAGAAATAGATTATTAAAGATTGCGGATAAAAGGCAACGTATAGTTAAGAATTCTGTCAGCTTATTTCAGTTCTCTGAGAACAGACCCTCCATGCAAGTTGACGGTTTAGCTTGCATGCCTTTGACTTTCAAACATATTTCAGGGTCAGTATGGCTGGAATTAGGGGACTTAACTCTTTAATTGAAAGGGATGGATGGTAGTAACAGTGAGGGCTGGAGCCTTTGGCTGCAGAGAAGTAGCAGGGCAAAGCAAGGACAAAAGAGAAAGGCAAAGCCCAAGTCAGTAGCGTAGCTTAGATGGGACAGGCATAGAGGATGTGACAGACGGGCAGCAACGGGAAGATGAGCCTCTTGCTGAGGTGACACTTCTATAGCAGGAGACATTAGAAAGTCCTACAAAATGTTTTAAATCCCGTGAGCAATGGAAGGACAAAGAGCTCTGCTCAGCAAGAAACGAGATCACGTTTGATGGTGGGTCGGGGGAGACTTCAGGGTGTGTGTGACATTTGAGCAGAGCCTGGAAGAATGCAAAGATTTTTTTCCCCAGCCAGACACTGAGGGAAATGATATGATGAGAACAAAATGGGTTGGGATGAATGATGAGAACAAAAGTGCAGAGCAGGAAAAATAAGCATGTGTTTGGGGAACAGTGAACTGGAGGACAATTATAGATTGGTTTAAGGTTCACTGAGAAGAGTAGAGAATGATTAAGCTGGAAGGCTAGGTTTCAGCCCGATCATGGAGGTTCTGGAATTCCAAGCTAAACTCTGATTTATATTTAATTTGTTAGCCACTTAATCTGGTGGTAGGAACCCTGGGACTTAGGAGGAAGGAAAAGCAGTTCGAAAGCTCTTAGGTGAGAGAGTTCTGAGGGCCTGAAGCAGAGAGGTGCAAATGGTAATAGGAGGTAGTGATGGACTCAAGAGTTGGAATAGGTGGGATTTGGCCTGATTGGGTTGTCAAGGAAGAGAGACGTGGAGGAGTAAAGAATGACCGAATGAATGGCAAATTGGTAGTGTTGTAATAATAGGAAAAGGAGAAAGATAGTGGGAGAAAGGATCAAGACAAATTTTTGAGACGTTGTATTTTGAGGGGCCCATGGACTATTCTGACAGAATCCTCAGGAGTGTTTGGTAGATCGAAGGCATGGACTTTGGAAGTACTTTCTTGGAGGTAATGGGGATGAATGAGATTTCCAATGAGAGTACCGAGGGCAGAGGGTCAAGGCCTGTGGTTCAGAATGGTGGGAATTATGCTTTTAGGGTTCAGAGGAGGAAGTGAACCAATGAGCAAAGAGACGGGAGAATTAAGTACAGTGTAAAGAATGGCAAGGAAAGAGCGAGCTTCAAGAAGGAAGTGGTGAGCAGTAGGATCGAGTGCTGGGAAGTGGTGGAGGATGTGGCTATTAGAGGTCACCAGAGACTCTTAAGTGAGCAGGTCCATTTAGAGAGATGCCCTGATAGCTCCTGTCATATTACCTTGCATGTCTCCACATGCAGGAGGCAATGCCACTGCTGGGAGTTAGAGGGCTGCAGATGACAATGGGCTGTCAGTGGAAGTTCAGAAGAGCCAAGGTGGGGAGGTTCATCAGTAGTGAGGGGCCAGCTCGCGTGAAACAGCATTGAAAGTGAATCCAGTCAGCATGGTTTGAGAATTTTATTAGATGAAAGCAGATGGTGAGCGTTCCTAGGACTTGAAGAGTGGTGGGGCAGTTTGAGCAGGAGACCAAGGAGTTGAGGGACTGGAGGGTGTTTGCAAGGCAGGAGGCTGAAATGCCTGGCATGGGGTCTGGCCTGGGCAGCAGATGAATGGTAGATAGGCCTGAGGCCCTGGTCTCGGAGAACAGGGAGAGGGTGAATGGTTGGCTTGCATGATAAGGCATAAAATATATTTAGTAGAAGGGAGCGTGGGGAAGCAAGGACTATTAGGAGAAGGGAATTGCAGGGTTTTGGACTTTATAGCTGGGGTCGTTTCCAGTATTAGGATAACTGAGGGTATGGCTGAGAAAGTGTTGAAGTAGCATGGGGATGAGGTTTTTGAAGTTCTGCAGGTCTGGATGGTGGTAAATCAGGGCTGAAAGGATCATCAATATGGATTAGTGGGTGCTTTGGAAGAGACATCTGGAAATGGAAATGCGGAGCCAGTGGTGCCTGGACGTCTCATATGGTGGTATTGTGGGTGTGAGAAGGGGTGGGCTTGAGGGACTGTCAGGGGAAATGAAGATCCAATTAGAGGACCATGGACGTGTAGTAATGGTTTAGGCTTCTCCCAAGAGGAGCTTTGCCTCTTAATTGCCTTCAAGCCAATACAAATATGACACTTGTTTGCATCCTCTCCATTTCTGTTCTCATGTCTGCCAGGATCAATACTTAAGGATGGGCACTTCTCTAAGAATTGTGATAGAGCTTGGTAAATATTTCAGGAGCAATTCAAATGGATTCTTTTGAATCCTGAAACATTTATTTAAAACAAGAAATGTGAAGTAATAGCGATTGCTCCACTCAACGGAGGGAGTAGGTTTTGAGTTTTGCAGAAAATTGACTACATTTTTGCCTACCGTAATGCTCCTGAACATGCCCTGCACATTACAATCATGCAGACAGCTTTAAAAAAGAAAAAAGGAAAATTGATGAAATTCTTCATCTTCTTTCTTATGTGTGGAAGGCCAATTAGAAGGTAATCGTCGGCACAGTGGTTTCTGAAGATAACTGTCCTTCATTATTATTTGTACTATTTTGCTTTCCAGGTTTCCTGACTAAAATCCATTTGCTCTCCAAGCTGAGCATATTTAACTATGAACTCTTAAAATGGCTGAGGGACATTATGAAGACTTTTAATGGGCCTTGGCCCAGTGAATGGGGTTCTTTCCTGGGCCTGAGTAAGACATCGGTGACATCAGCAAGCAATTAGCAGGCTGCTTGACGTCATGTTTTCCGGTTTCTAGAGGGCTCTTTCTCTGAGGCTGCCATCTTTAGGGACCAGGTGAGGCCAGCTTCAGTCAAATGTTATAAGACCGCCGCCAGTATTTAAATTGAGCTTGATCTGAGTTAGGTTTCTTTCATTCTTAGTGAATTTTCCCTTATGTAACAAACTTATAAACAGAGTTGGCTCTAGTTAAAATTTTTTTTTCCTTTTTTCCTGCTAGGGAGAAATTTCTTTGATTTTATAGTTGTTGAACTTAGAACTACGTGGCACACTAAAATCCATTCATTTGGGGATTTATTCAGGTGAATATTATGTTTCCTTGTTACTTGAAAATGTCCCAGATACATTATAGTTAAACAGAATCATTGTTCCTGTCTTTAAGTAGGTGTCTACGTTGTTTTCTGGTGGCTAGCTAGGAGATTGTCGATCAAGAACAGTTATTTGCCCCTTGTCCTCATCAGCGAGGTGGTGTAGGGGGAAAAGAGCTACTCGTCTATTCAAAAAATAGTTATCGAGTGCCCAAAAGTTCAGGTGCAGTTCTGGGGCCTGGAATCATAGTGGGTGATGAGACAGAAATCCTTGCCCATAGATTTCTGGTGGGAGAGACAGACAATAAACAAATAAATAAATAACCAACTAACTATATAAATTATAATGTAAGTTAGGGAGTAGTAAGCGGTAGAAAGGAAAGCAGGGAGAGAGGGAGAGGCATGATCATTTTCATAGGTGGTCAGGGCTGGTCTCTCTGAGGAGATAACGTTGGAGCTGAGATTGCAGTCAACGAGCTGGGGAAATTTGGCATTGGATGCTTTGCATTTGCTTTTTAATGCACAAAGTGCCTTAGCATGTCATTCAGTTTTCACACAACTGCCCTGTGAAGAAGATGTTGATATCCCTACTTTCAGATGAAACAACTGAGCGCATGCAGTTAAATGACTAGGGAGCGAGCTCAGAGCTACGCCTTAACTCAGACCGCCTCAGTCCACGTGGAGTGTCTCACTCCCGCACCATAAATCAGAGCTGCCAGTAAATACGCACCAGTGCACCCAAGAGAGATGCCGGCGTGGGTGTAAATTCACACAGAAAAGTTGCTAAATGCTGAGGGGGAATGCTAGAAAGGATGGATCCTCAGAGGTGTCCACCTGGGGAAAAGGTGGGTGCAGTTGGTCTCTCAGGTCCAGCAAACTCCGAATGAGCTAAGACCCCCGTGGACCGGTGTCTGACATTGACCTTGGGGTATCCCCAGTAACCTTTATTTGAAGACATTTTTTAAAAATCTGAAAACTGCCTTCATTTAAAATGATATCCTCCGACCCCTCCCTACCAATCACGCCTCAGGTGTTTAAGAAATGCTGTGAAGTAACTGACAATAAGCAAAATGCAGAACGTGCCTTTTTGTTCTTTCCATTTCAGAGAATTGAGGCTTTCTGCAGCTCCCTCTGGTAACAAAACATCTAAACATGTTCAAAACACTGTTGTTATCTTTCACTTTACCCTTGAGCAATGCAAAGAAAATACTGTGAACTGGCAGACATCATTTTGCTAACACTCTCTCGCTCATCCTGGCTGTGCTTCTCCTAAGAAACCTCCCTTTTCCTTGTTATAAGGATAATTTCTGCTCAGTATTTGGGGTCTATTTCTAGGAAGCATGCGGTTTGACTTCTTTTATAAACTTCATCCCAGCCCTATCCATTACATCTTTAAATAAGTACTGTTCCACAGATAGGGCGCCTGGACTTGTTTCTAGCTTTATGGAAGGGATTTTACTTGGAATGCAAAGAGGCTGCAGCCTGAGCCTTGCTTCTGGCTTTGTAGAGCATCTAGTCTGTGGAGGCAAGTATGAGGTACATGGGCCATCACTGTCCGTTTTCCCTAACAGACATCAATAATCAGACTTGGCATTTTTTTTCATGTTACGTCTGGACACGCCCCCAGGGCCCTTCTTAATTCCTGGCAGCCACTGCCGATGCCTGGAGTTGACCCATGGATACAACTTCTTTGTCATCTCCAACTAATCAGAATAATTTCCTGCTGACGACTACCTTTACTGTGCCCACCATAACCTTTAAAATAATTAGCGTGACAAATATAACAGAAACTTAGAAGAATACAGAAGACTCCCTAATCTGTGGGGGGTACATTCTAAGACCCTCTGAGGATGCCTGAAACCATGGATAATTCCGAACCCTAGGTATATTATGTTTTTTCCCATATATACATACCTATGATAAAGTTTAATTTATAAATTAGGCACATTAAGAGATTGACAGCAGAAACTAATAATAGAATAATTATAACAATATGCTGTAATAAAAATTATGTGAATGTGGTCTCTCCCTCTCTCAGAATATTTCACTGTACTGCACATACCCTTCTTAGGATACGTGAGATGATACAGTACCTTCGCAATGAGTTGTGTTTGCCGTTTGAGGTGAGACAGCAAAGCTAGCATGAATTTTTTTTTCCTTCTTTGCAATTTCATGGATAGAAGATTTGCTCTTACTGTAGATCTTAGCAACCTCAGCATATTTTATTTTTTTAAATTTTCATATTCAGTTGAGAACTTTCACCTTTTCACATAAAAAGCACTTTACTGTTTCTCTTTGGCATCTCCGAATTGCCAGCATCACTACTCTTGTACTTTGGGGCCATTATTAAGGAGTGTAAGGGTGATACAGCAACAGTTGATCTGATAACCCAGATGGCTACTAAGTGACTAATGGGCAGGGAGTATGTACAGTGTGGATACACCAGACAAAGGGATGACTCACCTCTTGGGTGGGAGGGAGCAGGACAGCATGAGATGTCATCACGCTATTCAGAACGGCAGCAATTTAAAATTTAGGAATTATTTATTTCTGGAATTTTCTATTAATGTTTTTAAACCGAGGTTGACCACAGGTAATTAAAACCTTGGAAAGTGAAACGGCGGATAAGGGGATTATGCACCTATGATTATCAGCATGAGAGGAAGGTGTTTTGGAATCTTTGGGAGGGAGACTAGACATGTATATTTTTAAAAAGTTCCCCAGGTTTTGCTAACATTTCCGCTTCTGGGTTGAGAAACATGAGAGCACACATTTCCAATTTTTGGTCCAGGCTCTCACCTCAAAATGGAGTGTAGACACCCTTGTGGGGAAGCGAGATCTAGAAAGCATCTTGAGTTTGTGAGAAGCTCTAAGAGGGTCACCCCGACTTGACATGACCACTCGTCTTCCTTCCAGGGAATTGTAGCAGAGGCTGAGTTTCTGGAGAACAGTGAGGCAAGTCTTCCCCTCTCCAAGAAAAGGAGTTGCCTGTGACTTTGCCTTTCCCAGTACTCATTTCAGGCCTGGGAAGAAGATGATCTCCCTTATTGGAGGGCCAGTGCCGCTGTCAGCACGGAGCTGGCCCGGCACACCTGGCCGGGGCAGGAGGCAGCTTCTCGCACAAAGACCCCAATTGTAGCATTCAGGAAAGAACTTCTCAGAATGTCCACAAGCAAGTTGTGAAAATATTTTTGTGGAGGCACCTCATTAGTTTTCACAATACATGCTTATAACTGGAAGTAATGATTTGGCAATTATAATTCAAACTTCAAGTGGGAGCAGGAGACCTATTTCTAGAGAAACAAATAGGGCTGCCTCCCATTGAGCTAAATCGTACTTTGAACTTTCCTAGAGTTTATTTTCCCCAAGGACCTTTGGGAACTGAGCAAATATCAGTTCATTAATAATACCTGTGTTTATAGACAGTGTATGCCAAAGGACTCAGTGTTTTTTAGAGGTTGCCTCTGTGTCCATGTTTGTCCAAATCACCTCACAGGGGACTTTCTTCTCTGTCTGACACTCAGTGTTATGCAGAGGGGAGGGGTGCCATGGGCAGAGGTGAGGAGGAAGGATTTTGACTCCTGGTCCTTACAGGTCCTTACCAAATGCCCTGGGAGCCTGCCTGGCATGTGTTGTTATAGCATTCATGCCAACTCCCCTTCCCTGAAATAGTTTATGCACTTGTTTATCCATTAAATGATTGAACAACAGTTCATGATTGCTTACTAATGCTGAGTCCTGGGCTTTGTGCTGGGAAATAGAGATGAGTAAAATATTGTCCTGCCCTCACGTGACTCAAAGTCTAGTGGGGAAAACAGACCCATGCATAGATGTTTTGAAGCTATGGAACAGGGCACAATAAAGAAAGGTCTTGAACATTCCGATGCATAAGCAAATTCTCTAATCTTGACTAGGGACTAGAGAGAAGTGTCAGGGAGAAGCTTCCATGAGAAGGTAACAAATAACTTGCATCTTAATGGATACCCAGTAGGATGCCATTTTTTTTTCTTCCTATTACCTCCCTTTCTAGGTGGGGCTTGGCATGTTCCAAAGTTAGACCAACAGAAAAGCATGACATTAGGTACACATGGATGTAGAATTGCAGATGTTGGGAAGTTGTAGGTTCAGGAAGTTCCACTTAATGGCCCCGGTTTCCTGAAGGACAGCTCAGGGTGTGTGGTAGGTGTTGTGTAGGTGGCAAGGAGAGGGGGGAATTTTGGAACAGTCACTGAGGTGAATGGGGGGACCCAAGGCAAGGACAGGTATCGGAGGGTGGGGCTCTGGCCCCTGTGCATCTGGGATCAGAATTTGTAGTGGCTTTCATCATTCCAGCTGTGCTGTATATGGGAGCAGAAGAGGTCGATTCTCGCATTGATCTGAGATTGGTGTTTCTCAGAATGGATTTGGAAGAAAGGATAAAGATACAGAAGAAATGAGAGTACAGGTGGGTAAGTAGTTTGGAGATCCAGCATAGAGCTCAGGCTGTTAGAGAAGGGGCTGAGAGGGGTATGACAGCCTGAGGCAAAAGGGAGAGATCAGGAATCCTCCGTGAGATTGAAAAGCAGTTGTAGAATTAATTTTCAGTAGAGTTTTAATTTCCTTTTCACCTAGCAATAGCAACCTGAGTTCTAGATGTGGCACCTGGCAGGCCAGGAGATATTAAGGAGGTCTGTTTGAGTGGGTTTACCCTCTTCAGACAGAAGTATTTGTTAGGAAGGACAAAAGGAGGGATCTTGGAGAAAAGAGAGAAGGAAAAGTTGAAAGGAAACAGGTCAGAAGACAGGAGACTTTCCAATAGGAACGCTGCTGATTCTGCCTGTGGTCCCTCACGCTAACAAAGCGGCCCGTGGCACAGATTGCGCTTCCAGAACAGCGCCATTCTACCAGCTGAAGCCGCGTCAGGAGACGCCGATGGTGATTTATCTCCTGACCACCTTGGTACGAGTAGTTTACTCCATGTACCTGGGGTTCTTTGCTGGTGCCACGGTTTCTTTTACGTTTTTCTTTGTGTGCAAGCAATGTCAACAAATGTCAACACATGTCAACAAAGCAGCCTTTGGAAGAGAAACACTTTTCATCTTTCATTTAAAAAAGTTTCCCAATAATTTAACCCTGCGTGAGGTTTTAGAGGTATGAAAACATGCAAGAACCAGCCTCATTTGGCCAAAGCTAAGTTCTCAGGAAATCTTGTGAGTGTCTTTTGCCGAGATCTTCCTTAGACTTTCTTGAAACAACACCAGAGTTTCTACTGCTTTTATCATTTTTTAAAATTTTACTTTATTAGACTAAAAATTATTATCAATGTAATACATGTTCCTTTTGTTTTCAGAGTCTTATTGCTAACCAGACATTTAATGAGTACTTATTGATTGATTAGTTGCCTGACCTTTCACTGTTCCACCCAGGTGCAACCAGGACACCGGCCTGTAGGCCAGTTCCATAGGATAATAATTAGTGAAAAGCAAAAAAATGTCCAGTGGTCAGAAAGGTTGGAGACACTCTGAGTAAAACAGTGTTAAACAGATATGTTTTTTGCTGCTGACTTTTTGAGAGGTTTTAATATGTTAAGAAGCATTGAGAATTTTCAGGAGGGAGAAAAAGGGTGCAGTGTGTCAACCTCCTTTCAAACACAGGGTCCCCTTTTGTTGGAGAATCTTTTGGGACTGATATTCCGTAGGACACATTCTGGAACATACAGCATTCAGATAACCAATAGAGAATAGTGGGGCAGAAAAAGAACGAAACTCAGAATACTGGACTTCATACACAAAAAGACAAGACGCCAAATTCTCCTTAGGTAATTGTTTCATCATTTCTGTGTTCTGTCTACCCACTACCCTTGATGTCAGATTAATCTTTGTAAAATACAACTTTTCTCAGATTGCTCTTCTATTAAAATGACTTTCTGTTATCTAAAGGTGTGGCAGATGACATTTTTCAAAGATTAATCTTTATCTAACTGTCTATCTGTCATCTTTCTAGCATCTGTTCTCTTCTTACAAGTGATTAATACTTCTTCCATATACTCTTCTTACATTTGACAACAGTCCTCCAACTAAGAAGTGACGACTTCCCTTGAAAATGGGATGGAGCTGTAACTGCTTCAGCCAAAACAGTATGACAAAAATGTGTGACTTCCAGTGTTAAGTCATAAAAAAGATACAATTTCTGTCCCTCCCTCTATCTCTGCCTGCCTCCACCTCCATCATCTCCATGTATACCATCTCCATCTCTTTCAATGCTGTCTGTTGGAACTCAGCCCTATGCTGCGAGGAAGTCTGCACTAGCCCACCTGGAGAGGCCTCTGTGGAGAGGAACTCTGTGGAGACCCCTAGCCAACAATCAGCATCGACTTCTAGAATGTGAGTGACTGAGACTTCAGGTGATTCCACATCTCAGCTTTTGAGTCTCCTAGGTGAGCCTCAGACATTATGGAGCAGAGATAAGCTGTCCCCATTGTGCTTTGTCTGAATTCCTTACCCATGGAAACTGAGCATAATTGGATGTTTTATGGCAATAAATTTTGAAGTAATTTGTAACACAGCCATAGTTATTGCAACAAAAGGTTAAAACTCCAGATTATTAATCTGACATTAAAGATCCTTCTCCATCTTGGCCCCAAACTAACCTTCTGTTCTCTTCTTCCACTACTCCTTTATGAACTCACTGCTGAAAATTTGCTTATTTTTGTCCCTACAGCAGAAGTCGTATTTTCCTTCTTATACATCTTTGCCTACAGTAAGATTCTTGAATAGTTCTTTCAACCATATTTTCTCAGGACTTAACACAGTGCTAAGAATATAGAGTTGCTTAATAAATATTTGAAAAACAAATCAGTGAATAAATGAATGACATCATTCTCCTAGGTAGACATATCTTTCATACACTTTCCCACATATTCAAGTTTTGTTCATCCTAAAAGACTAAGTTTGAGTGTTGTTGCTTGCTGATGCTTTTCCTATTTACCCCAAATTAAGCAATCTGTTCTTACCTTGAGAGCCAATATAATGCATTCCTTATGCTACTTACATAGCCCTCAATATTTAACAATTGCAAAGATTGGTCATCTCTCCATGAGCTTATGTATGATTTCTCCAACTAGTTCTTAAGGTCCTTTAGGCCGGGACCAGGTCCTATTCTCCTTTTCCTTCTTATCCTCCTCTTTCTTCTCCTTCTCATTCTTTAGTTCTCCTTGAGACTATGGTATATAGCATATGTTCAAAATCCCTTTGTTTATTATTATGAGCCAAGAGCAAAACAACAACAACAACAACAATTCCCAAAACCAAGACCAAACACAAAATCTGATTTAATCTTAGGCCATATTATATTTGTAGCGTGTGTGGATCCAGAGTCATCCCACGGAACTCTCTGTCCCATTCATACCCCATCATGAGCATTGTGCACTATTCTAGGAGGGTGGTGTACTATGAGGAAATTAATGTACTAGAGCAATAGAGGTTTGGAGGAGGTACCTCCAGAGCCTCCACAGTAGTGGGGAGATTGGTACGTCAGGAGAGGAGGGAACCCAGATTCCCAATTTTTCAAGAGCAGTTCTACCTTACCAGAAGTCTGTTACATGCATTTTCATTTGGATAAAGTTCTGTGGGTAGAACAAGATTAAAAGGAGCATGGTAAAGGAAATGAGAAATTCAGAAATCACAAGGAACTGTTGGAGGTGCTGGGGCATCCAGGTGTGTCTGAGATGATATTGCACATGAGAAGTCATGATTCCTATTTTTAGTGAACTGAAGCAGTGTCAGGTACACTAAGGTCTCATGCTGACTAGCTGTGTGTGTGTGTCAGCTGATCAACAGTGAGTGGATGGGTAGATTTGGGGTCATTCTCAGGAAGACTTAATAACAGAGATTACCATCAATGGCCTGGACCCCTACTAAGAAGTGTGCTCTCTGTCACTGAAATTCTCCAAACAGGGTCAAATAGGTAGCCTTCTGTTAGAAAGGATGATTTGATAACAAGGGGTTGAATTTAGTAAATTTGTTCCAACTTTTAATTTCTGAGCAGTTTTGGTCTAAGTTTAGTCAGGGAAAAGGCAAACATTCTAGGTATTTTAAACCATGGGAATTAAATACAGGGAATTGGTTTGTAGAGAAGGCTAGAAGAGTAAAAAGGAGGTGGAGAGGGGGCCTGGAAGAGAGAGAGAGATACCCAAGTATAAGAAGCTGTCAGTGTCCCGGGTGAAGCCTTATAACCGTATCTTCTGCATCTCTGGGCATTCAGTCCGATGTATTGAAGAGAAGCCTGCAGCTCCTGAAAGGCAGCTACCTCAGCCCAGGCTGCTGCAGTGCGGTCACCCCATCCCTGCTGTCACAACAGCAGCCACCTGCAGCTGACGGCAGTGGCGTCCCTGTCAGAACCAGAAGTGGCAATCTTTTCTTTCTTCGACCCTTTGGCCTCCTGCCAGGGCCTCCGATAGGCAAAACCTAACAGGAAGGTGGTAGACAAGGCAACCCGGGAAATGTGGGTCACAGACTCCCAGCTCAGGGCTGAGCAGAGTATTTAAAGACAGGTGTGGGGCTGAGAGATGTAAAGGTCAATAATTGGCATATGGGCCCACAGACCATGCTGGCACAAACATCCGCCTCTCTCTTGAACAACCGTAATAGCACCAGCTGGTCTCCTTACAGCTTTTCTGCCATCTACTCTCTGCCATAGCCAGAAGGGTACTGTAAAAATCGACAACCATATGATTTCACTCATATGTGGAACATAAAATGAAAGTAACAAATGAACAAACAAGACAGACAAAAACTCATAGACAGACAACAGGATGGTGGCTACCAGAGGGTCGGGGGAGTCGGGAGTAGAGATAGTAGAAAAGGGAAAAGGGAGTGAAATACATGGTGACGGAAGGAGATTTGACTTTGGGTGGTGAACACAAAATGCAATATACAGATGACGTATTATTGAATTGTACACTTGAAACTTACATAATTTTATTAACCAATGTCACCCCAATAAATTTAATAAAATTAAAAACAAAACAAACAGAAAACCCTCAAATCTAATTGTGACGCTGCTTGAAACCTTCCGATAGATTCCCATTTACATTAGAGTATGAACCAATCCTTTGCATACGTGGTCTAGAAGGACTTGCGTGGTCTGCCCCTTGTTCATCTTTATAGCTTTCTCTGACACCAGGCTTCTCGGTCTTTGCAATGCAGCTGCAATGGTTCTCTTTCAGTTTCTTGAATGTGCTGTTCTGTTCTGCTACAGGTCCTTTGTACATGTTTTCCCTTTATCTGGTATATTACCTCCACTCCCTAACCCCAAGGTAATTCAGACATTCTTTTTTCAAAATTCAGTTCCATCAGCCTTCCTTCATGGAAACTTTCTTTGGCCTTGCTGACTGGATCAATTGCGCCATTTTAATATAAATATGTCTAGTTATCAGTTATTTACTTCTATCTTTTTATCCCCCCCCACATATCCATATAATTTCTATTTCCCCCTCTAGACTATAAACTTCATGCATACAGGAATCATGTCTTTCTTTGTTACTGTTCAGCAATGCTCACTTAATACCTAGCATTAGTCCCTGCCATGTAAAAGATGCTTAATAAGTGAATAAGTGTACAAACGTATGGGTGGCTGTATGATTTGATAATTCATTCTTACTGAGTGGAAGATAAAACCATCTTGGGAACCAATGCCAGTTGTCTGTTTTTTATTGTGTTCTTGAAATACTGAATTCGCTGCTGGGCTTACCATAAGCATCATTTAAATATTAGGAAAAAATGACAATCATTATTCTCTGTTTGAGAGGACTCGAAGGAAAGTCTCTCTCTATAAAAATATAACATCCCTCTGAAGATATTTTGCCTTTCCTTTAAATTCCCTGAGATCTCCAGCTCTCTTCAGTGGCTCCACTCTTCAGTCACAAACTCTCCCATGAGACAAGCCCTCTAAGAATGCTGCTTTTGTTTACTAGGTGATTTTGAAGCCCAGTCTATTTTGGGAATAAAAACCCAAGCTGAAATGGTTGGAGTTTGCCAGTGGGGAATTTAAACCACTTGACTCTAAAGCTATGGTGACAGGAACACAGGGAAAAATAGATCAGCATCTGAATTGCAAGAATTCCTTAGGACTCACTAGAAAGCTACCTCAAGAAGGAGGAAAACAACCCCAACACCGAATAGTTCCCTACAAAGGGCCATATTGGTGTTAGCACCGTGATTACTTATTTCCTTGCCTGTAGTTTTTTCATTTCCACCCTTAACAGTTGCTCCTGAATCTGGCAAAGAATCGTAGCACCCTTGGTACCCAAGTCAGTTAGTGGGGAGGCCATATTTGGTAGTGCAGGTGCCATCTGGATTTTCAGCTTACCATTGCACCCTCTCCTAGGCTGGAGGATTTTAGAGGATAGTGAGATGGGCAATAAAAGAGAAATATGGCATTTCTCATGAGCGATTGCTGTTGTTATTTATTCCCTAACCCTTAACCTATAGGTAAAGTGTCCTAGTCAAGTACTTTAGCTGACTGAGGGACTCCTAGTCTCTGCCAGATGGAGGAAATATGAACCTGAAGGGATATATTTTTGCAGTGTTTACAGTGCATGGAAGTTTCCTTAAATATATAATCAGAAGCAATTAGACTATGTGGTGTAAGAAGGGATATAAACACTATTGACATGCTAGTCTCGGAATAGGCACATCTGAGCTGATTTGCCTTTGACAGTTCCTGATTTTCGATATTTTTGATATTTTGGGAAGCAGATGTGATGAGGGTAAAGAAGTTTAAGCTTAAGAATAACATATCTTGGTTTAAAAATAATATTGCTTGTTTGCATGCTCTTAATTTTTTAACCTACAGAGAGACATTGCCACATGCAGAGGTGTTGCCAATATAGGGCTTAATAAATCAGATGGTTCAAGATGGTAGGATTCTATCTGCCACCAGACCAGGAAGCTTGAATTAAAGGTACTGAAGTCCTCTGTCACAGGGATTGACATCTTTTATTCTTGGTTGAGTTTTTTGCATTCACTTCTAGTCTTGAGACAGGTTTGATATCAGAGTTGTGTGTGTGTGTGTGTGTGTGTGTCAGCTGACTAATAAGTTGTCTTTTAGTAGTGTGTGAAAATACAAAACAAAGTAACAATGTAAGCATGGTATGATTATTAGCAATCCCAAATAGGAACAAATGGTATTTCCTGTATTTGAGACACATTTGATAATTCCAGATATGTTTCCCCTTGCTTTCATACATAATAGATATGGCCCAGGGCCATGCTAGCCTGAAGATAGAATCTGGTTACTAAACACTAGCACAGCATTTTTCTGAGGTTTGGTGCCTTCCTGTAGAGCCCCATATAAATGCTTCCAGACCTCACTGCTTGTTCTGCCACATAACAAATTACCTAAGAGCTTAGTGGCTAAAAACAACAAACATCTATGACCTCAGAAAATGCAGTTTCGGTAGGTAAGGAATCTGAGAGTCGCTTAGCTGGATGGCTCAGGTTGTCTCATGAGATTATAATCAAATATCAGTTGAAGTTGCAGTCCTCTGAGGGTTTACTGGGGCTTAGAGGGTCAACTTCCCAAATGGTTCACTCCCCTAGCTGTTGGCAGGAGGCCTCAGTTTCTTGTCACATGGGCCTATCCATATGGCTGCTGGAGTGTCCTCTTGACAAGGCAGCTGGATGTCCCCAGAGCAAGTGATCCGAGAGTGAGCGAGGAGGAAGCCACGTTGCCTTTTATATCCTCTCATCCGGGGAGTCACACTCTTCGCTTCTTCCACATTCTATTCCTCAGCTCACCACGTTCAGTTTAGACACAAAAGAACAGAAATTAGGCTCCATCTTGTGAAGACAGGAGTATCAAAGAATTTGTTGACATATTTAAGCCACCCTCTTGCTAATTGTGACCTGCTCTGTAATGAAATGTTTGTTCTTGTTTGTATTGTAAGATCTTGCCACTTCCCACCGGTACTGATAATGGTGCTGTGATGCCTCCATCTAGGAGCTGCAGCTACTTTGATGACACGCTCCTTCCCCGGCTGAGGACCACACCAGGTGCGCCGTGCAGGGAATCTACTTGGGTGAAACCTAAGTTCTTTGTTTTAAGAAAGACAGTCCATCGAGGCTTTGGGGATAGTCTAGTTTCTAGTGATGGAGAAGGTCAACTAACTTGGTGATCAGCTTCCTTTGTTTTGAAAAAAACAGTCCTCAAAATGAAGTGAGTTATCCAAGCATATGGCAGACCCCCCTTCACTGTGCTGGGAAGAGGTGGGAACTCCTTTCCAGGGACTCTGTGATCCTTTCTTCCCAGGTGGCCTGTGTCAGGGCTACACACTCCACTAAAATTTGTGTCCTAATGGGAACAGGTCAGAGACTCTTGAGGAGAGTAGGTGTCTACAGGGACCTGGACCCCTGATGCAGACTTAGCACCGTAGGACCCACGTTGCCCTTAGGAAGGGCCAGTGCTAGACATAGGCCAAGGTTTGAACCCCTCCTGACCCTGACTCCTGGTAAGATCAGCTAAGTCCATTCCTCCTCAGGACCCTTGCTCTTGCTGTTCCTGGCACGAGCCTCCAGTGTTCATGCCCCACTTTGTTGCTTGTCATCCAGGGTCTCAGCCCAAATGCCACCTTAGCAGTGAGGCTTTCTGAGACCACTCGATCTAAGCTGATCTCCTTTCCATTAGCAGGCGCTCTTTACTAGTCCATCCTACTTTATTTTCTTCAAGTGTGTGTTCATCTCTGAACTTCTTGTTCATCCGTTCGTTTGGTCTGCCTCCCTCACCCTGCTAGAGTGTTTGGATCATGAGAGTACGGGATCTTGTTTTTCTTTTTCTCTGCTGCATCCTTAGTATTTACGGCAGTGCCTGATGCAAAACAGGTGCTCAATAAATATTTATTGGATGAATGAATGAATACGTGAGTGACGGAGTGAATATAGATTCTGCTGTGAAATGAAAAAAAAAAAGAAAAAGATTAACATTACGGACTCAGCATCCTGTGTGTTTTGGGGAATGTCTGGGGAATGTTCTGACCCATACCGCTTCTTTAAGAGAAGCACTACTAACCTGGGATGGTCAGCTTTGCAGTTAGTATCCCATGGATAGTAAAGCAATGTGCCTTTCTCGGCGTCTCAGTTATTGAAGCAGAGCATATTGTTACACGTGTTTTCTGTATATGTGTTGGGCACCCCAGTCCTGCCAGTTGGCCGGCTCATTGGCACGTATCTTCCCGTGCCTCACTGCCCCTGAAGGTGAGAATTTGATTACCCCATATCAAACCTGAGGCTTCACCTGACCTTTCTGTGTCCTCCCCCTTGATCCTACCCAGTTTTTTTCTTCCTTGACCATCTTTTCCTCAGCTCATGGGCCTTACTCCTCTCTCTTCCAACTGCCATATGTATTTGTCCATTCTGGAGTTTTTCTCACACGTCATTCAAAATTAAAGGTGATTGAAAAAAAGTCCAAACCCCAGTGAATCTCTAAGTGCCAGAATTCAGCAGCTGTTGGTGTTTGTTTCTTCTGTGTTCCAATGGTGTTTTCACTGTTCCTCTGCCCCATCTCTCCTTTTTGTCTCTAGTGGGAAGTCTTTGCTGCTGGCTTCTTTAAAGGGTTTCATAGAAAAACGGAATATAAAGGACAGATTTAAAAGAGGGCAGAAGACTATTACTTGAAGTGAGGTGAGGCCACCAAGGGAATCTGGGTGTGGTCCTTTCCAAGTCCACCCCATTGCTGAAAGCACACAGCAGCCTCTGAGTTATTTGCTAGCTTACAGCTTTGCTGGCCTGAGTTATTTGTCAAATAATGCCTTTTCTTTCAGAGGTGACTGCATTCTATCAGTGTGTGGCTTGACCTCCATCAGAGGGTTTAAAAAATGCGAAATTATTTGGCTGTATTGGATTCAGAAAAATTCTGCAACTGAGCAATGAGTTAGATTAACGTTATTATTAACAAGTGCAATAGCATTGAAAATTTAAGACGAGGCAGTAGTCTGGATACAATTGGCCCTCTATATCTACCTTCCACCCTATTCTGAGCCACCAGAAGGCTGCTCTGTGTGGGGTATACAGTGGGCTCCTCTGTGCTCTGGTTGCTAGTTAGATTTGGCCAATGGGTGGCATCAGGAGAGAATCAGGGTGTTAACTCCTCTGGTTTGCATCCTGTGGGTGCTCTACAGATAGCCACCTAGATATATCTATCTCTCAGTTTCCAGTAACTTCTCTCCTTGTCCCTTCAGGGTAAGGACATCTTCACAAGAGCTGTCGCAATAGCTCTTCACAACTGCTGGCTGTTTCTGAGCTGCTGCATTATTCCTAGCTGATTTCTCTAAATTTAGTCCATATCTTGGGAATCAGTCCTTTAGTAAATTCTCCTCAAATCGATGAGACCACCTGTTTCCTGTTTCCTGCAAGGACTTGTATTCCTCTATAACTCAGTCTCAATCTTCTCCTTTAAGCCGAAAGGTAGAACACCCTATCAGAACTTGGGGACACACCTCTTAGCCGCTTGTTCTTCAGTATTCTGAGAAAAGAAAGTGAGCCCACAAACTTGCAGTGCAAGTTATCATTACACAGAAAAGAGTGTATTATATATACACGTATGCAAATGAATTAAGAAATATTTTGGCCTCATTTCCAAGTAAAGCCCTGATTGTGGTTTGCATTGATCAATAAAAGTAGGAAGCCCATCAAGAACCCCGGGCTAGCTACATCCCTCTGGGAGCCTCAGCAGCTCAGGGCATCACTCAGCATTTCGTGGTGGCAGACGCTCCTTTCTACCTGTAGGGCCATTTAGGAGCTAATGCCTGTCCTGGTCCTTCCACATTCCATGTCTTGGATGGATCCACATCTTCGTCTTTGGAAAGTTGGAAACTAGAAGGAAGTATTCAGTTTGTAGTTTTCCAAGTGATAAAACCACCAGAATAGCCAGTGGACTTTGCTTATCACTTCTTCAAAATATAAACTTTTTTTAAAGATTAGTTTTAAATTTAAGAAAAATTCCAGATCAAGTACAGAGAGTTCCACATTCCTCTCACTTAGTTTCCCTTAATGTTAACATTTTACATAACAATGGCAATTTGTCAAAACTAAGAAACTAACACTGGCATACTCCTAATAACTAAACGCTAGACTTTGTTTGGATTGTACCAGTTTTCCCACTAATATCCTTTTGCTGGTGAAGGATACAACCCAACATACCATGTTGCATTTAGTCATTGGATCTCCTTAGTCTCCTTCAATCTGCTACAATTCCTTAGATTTTTATATTTTTCATGATCTTGACAGTTTGCTCATCACTTTTACAATTAGCTGGAAATTTATGAATGTGATTAAGACACTAAGTATAATCCTCTATTTCTATTTAGGACAGGTGAGAATTATTGTCAAGTAGTTGTTGTTATTGTATGAGTCCCCTCCCTTAGAAGACAGGTCAGCGCCTCTACCTTCCTCCACTCTCTGCCTTCCTCCACTCTCTACCTTGCATATTTCTTTCAGTGATAATGTTGAGTGTGTTGTGATTTATAGTGAAAATAGAATGATTTTGAGGACATAGTTCTTACGTTGTGATCAGTGACTGCTGATTGTGGTAGCCAGAGGCTTTCATTTGCTCTCTAGAGGAATGAAAATATCTCTTTTAGGAAACAAAGTCCATTTATTTTTCCCAACAGCTTCCCTCTTTGAAGCCAATCTATAAACTCCCTTAGATGGCAGTCACTTGTAATAATTTTGAATAATGTCCTGAACCTAACTTCTCCTACGAGCCTGGCCTGCTGCTTGGTTTTTCTTGTGCTTTCGTTGTTGCGTGTTAACCACTTTAAGCATAATATTTTGTCTCACAAAGCTTCAGAATTACTTTGAAAAAGGTGTTGGAAAGATGAAAATGATAATTAAATCTTATCTCAAGTGTAATTTTTACGATCACATAGCACTATGCCCTAGAACTCCGCTTTCAAAATTGTTGTGGGTCCACAAATGCCTCTTGTGTCTCACTGTAGAAAAAGTGCTAAAATGGAGCTTTCTTGTTCGATTATTTTTACATCAGCATCTGAATGGATTCTCAATCTAGGCAGCCACTTACTTGTATTCATTCTTCTAATCCGTGTGACTAAATGAAATGGCATGGCTCCAGCAGCCTTGTGTTGGATGATTGTAAAACTGAAGCACCAAAGTTAAGACACTGGGACTAAAGGAATAAACATTTCTCCTCCCAGTGACTCTATCCTTTTGTCACCTGGGACATCTTACTGTCTTCAGAGACTTAAGGGTAGATTAGCAACCTCACTTTTGAATACTTCAAGATCTGGTGGGAGGATGTCTTTAGTTATATTCGTTCATTTAGTCAAGCACTTACAGAGTACTGGCACTTACAGAGAGCACTGCCGATGTATTAGATGTTATGTCAGTTTCCTAGAATATCAAGATGACTGAGGATTGGTCCCCATCAGTCTAAGAGGAGAGACACATATGTGTGCTAGAAGAGAATGAAGCAAAAGGAGACCTAGGAGCACAGGGGGGTACCTGGGGAATGGGGGGGGGGGGCGCAAGCATTCTTGGTCCTGAGGACAATCCTCTTTAGAGGTTAGGATTCCTATAGTGAATATCACTTTAAATAAAACTCTGGGGAAATTCAGTCATGTGTAGTGAAAATAGAGAAGAGAAGGGGATGAGATAGGAAATGGGAAAGTCAGTTAGGAGGCAGTTACAATAGTCCAGGCAGGTAAATACAGTTTTCTATCCCCTCTCTTATTCTATTATAAAAGAAAAGCATAGTCTATAGAAAAAAAAGTATGGAACTAGTTTGTAGTTAAAGAAATTCTAGCTACACCGCTTGCTGGCTGTGTGACCTTGAGTAAGACAGTGGAGTTCTCCAAGTCTCCATTTTCTCTTCCGTAGAATGAAATAAAATGTAGACCCCACTGCCTGATTGCTCTCAGATCCTTTCTCTGCCTTCCCCTGTTCTGCTCTGTAATACAGGAAGCTGCATTTGTTTCCCAGACTTACCTGCCTTTGACTTCCAGATTGATTTGATCGATGAGAGGCAGCAGCAAAATATTAGAGAGCATGAGTGGAGAGCAGCCAGGGCGCTCCTCCTCTTGGCTTCCTGTGGCGCCCTTGGTGCATCCTTTCCTTCCTTCATCGCTTTAGCATCTGCGGGATGGCTCCAACCTCTGGGCTTTGTTTCACCGCTTCCTCCCATTTTCCCTCCAGGCCTAGGGGTGACAGTAGCTTCCTACTGTTGATAATGCCAGGGTTCCTTCGATGACCATGATAGTATTCCTAACTTTCCCTCACAAAATGTACCCAATTTTTCTATATTAACTTTCCTCTATCTGTAGAACAAGCAATTTCTATTTTCCTGACTAGATCATGGCTAATATGTGAAATGAAAGTGCTTTTTAAACTGTGATGTAAATATAGATATGTTAGCTCAGGCTATTAACTATTTAGGACTTTTATTAATATAGGCAAAAAGGATTAAGGGATGCAAAATACTGTGGTGGTTTGAGCTTGGTCCAACTTGTGCTGGTCAGTGGGCTTCTAGGCCTAGTGTGCTCTTCAGTTTTGGGTCCTGTACCTGTATATTCATACAAGCCAGGTACATTAGCCGGCAATTGGTTGTGTAGTAGTGGCTTCTCTGGGTTCAAACCCTGAATTGAACAGACACAGATACATAAAACATATTCTTGCCCCCAGGGAGCTTGTAATCTTGAAAGAATTAGCAGAAATCCTATATAGTAGTGACATATTTTGGGACCTGCACTTAAAAAAGCAAAGTACAAATCAAGCCAATTACCCTAAAAAGCTTTTCTTGATGAATCAATTATCAAAAGATAATCCATGTGCTATACAGAAGGCATTGTTCTCCACAGTGCAGGGTGTGCAAAGGAGAACTAAGACAAGATTTTCCTCTCATGAAGCTTGTGTACAATCTCCCGGAGGAGATAAAAGAGAATTATATGAAGTTAATGACAAGAGGAAGTATATTATAATTTAAGAATTGCAGAGCAGTAAGTTTTTAAGAACTTCAATATCCTTGACCAATAAATAAGTGCAAAATTTACCTACTCCCCACTTCACACATTACCTTTACATATTAAAATATAAATAAATAAATAAATAAATATATCTATATAAATATATAAATATATATTTTTTTTGCAAAAAATGTGCAGTTAATTTTTAGGCATTGATGTAAACATTTGGCATTACCGTGTTTCCCCAAAAATAAGACCTAGCCAGACAATCAGCTCTAATGCATCTTTTGAAGCAAAAATTAATATAAGACCTGGTCTTATCGGGGAAACAGGGTATATAATGACATTTAGTGTTAATGTATATATATAATGGTGTACATGCTTGAGATACTGTCTTTTAGATTGAGTATATTGGGTTGTGCAAAGGGTTTTCCACATGTGTTCGTTAGAGATCAGCTATAGAGTCCAAAGGAACTGGATTGAAAATCTGATCCCACCACTTCCTAGCTATGTGACTTTATGAAAGTTACTTCCATAAGTCCCATTTTCCTCATTTTTAAAATAGGAGTAGTATATGGTACACAGGTTATTGTAAAGATTGAATAAAACAATTAAAGTAAAACTTTTTAGCCTAATGCCCTGGAACACAGTAAACACTCCAAAAAAGGTCTGTCATGATTGTTTCTTCATTTTTCCCCAACTAGAATCTAAAAGGGAAATGATAAAGAATTAGAATAAACATGTGTAGCATACTTCCACTTCTAGCCATGATAGAACAAGAGGGACAAATGTGATCCCCTTACTGTAAAAAGCAAAAGTCTTGACAAAACATTTGCAGCAACTGCTTTTATATTTGGATAATGAGCAGGAAAGGCTTGTGATACCTGAAAGAAGTGAACAAATGAGGTGAGCCCTATGATTGCCCTAGTTTTCTGCCTCTAGGTATACTCTGAACCCTGGAAAAGGAAGTAGGATTGTGAGCAAAGCATGCTGATTCTGTGTTGTTGAGGAGGCAAAGATTTTAGGTCAGGGAAACTCAAGCATCTGTAACATGTAGGGCAGAGTTATGGAGAGGAAGGTGCTGCCCTGGAATATATACAGAGGTTTCCTTTGTGAAAACTGATCTACATGCGTAGGGTGAAACACCACAAAGAGCTACTGGTAAGCTGTGAGCTGAATATTTCCTGGAGATAACCCAGGACTTGGAGGTGTTCAGGTTCTGACTAGAGATAGTGAAAAGTTTTTGTTGATCATTCAGTGGAAACTCCACAAAGGTCACACCTTAGTAGTGGAGTTAAGATATCTTTAGAATAAAGACTTCTCTAGATACACTTTAAAAAGTCTTAAAAAAAAACAAGCATCAGACTTAGCAAGTAATTTAGGTGCCTTCCAGAATAAACCCCAAATTTCTTTAAAGCAAGACAACCATTTTCAGATACTCAAAAATGTGAAATGTCCAATGTCTAGCAATAAAAAATTATTTGCCATGTGGAGAAGGGAAATTGTGACTTAAAACCAGAAGAATAATCAGTCAATGAAAGAAATTATGGAATCAGCAGATAAAAATACTAAGTACAGTTGGCCCTTCATTTCCACAGATGTGGAACCCACAGACATAGTGGGCTAACTAAGGAACTTGAGCATCCTTGGATTTTGAGCATCTGTATGGGGTCCTGGAACCAATTCTCCATGGATACCAAGGGGTGACTATATTATTATCACTATATTAAAGTATTTAAAGAAAAATATGAACCTGATGAGAGAAATGAAAGATATTTAAAAGAAGCAAATGGAACTTCTAGAGATAAAAATACAATATCAGAAATGACAATTTCCCCGAGTGATATTAATAGCAGATTATATACTTACAATAAAATAAAACAAAAGATTAGTGAATTTGAAGACATAAAAATAGAAGTGATCCAAAATGAAACACAGAAATAGGAAAAAAGGAATGAACAGAATTTCCAAAATGACTTGTGGTACACTATCAAGTATTTTAACATATATAATCAGACTCCCAGAAAGGGGGAATGCAGAAGAAATTATTTGAAGAAACAATGGTCAGGTTTTCAAATTTGAGGAAAACTATAAACCCCCAGTTTCCAGATGTTCATTAAACCTCAAGCCAAATTAACAAAGAAAACATCATCAAATCACATTATAATTACACTGAAGAAAACAGTGATAAGGAATACATTTATAAGCAACCAGAGAAAGAGATCACAAAGGAAAACAAAAGATCATACACCTCTCATCAGAAACAGTGCATTACAAAAAGCAATGTACATCTTTAAAGTTCTAAAAGAAAGAAAAACAACAAACCTGTGAATGTAGACTTCTTTACCCAGAGAAAATAATCCTTCAAAACAGAAGGCAAAATAAAAAATGTTTTCAGACTAATAAAAACCAAGGAAATACGTTGCCAGCAGGCTTGCAAGTTAAGAAATGTAAGAGGAATTCCTTCAGGTGGAAGGAAGATGATGCCAGATAGAAAGTTTTATCTACACAGAGAAATAAAAAGCTCTCAAAATGGTAAAAATGTGGGGAGTATAAAACACATTTTTCTCATATTTAAATTTTTTTCAAAATATTTGACTTTTTAAAAATCAAAAATAACAGTATTGAATTATGAGGCTTATAAAATATATAGAAGTAAAATGGATGACAAAAATGGTCAAAGCGTATGAGGGAGAATATAGAAGTATTCATCATAAAGTTCTTACATTATATGTGAAGTACTATAATGTTTTTTGAAGGTGACTGTATAACTTTTTGATGCCTATTGAATAATCCTAGAAAAATCTATAAAAACACACCCAAGAGCCAAAAACCAACCAACAAACCAAACAAACAAATGAAACAAAGAGTTATAGTGAATAAGACAGTGGTAGAGAGATAAAACAGAATAAAAACTGTTGAATTAATCTAAAAAGAGTCAGGAAAAGAGGGAAATGGGGACACAAATTAGAAGAAATAGGAAGCAAATAGCAAGATAGTAGATTTAAACCCAGCCACATTGCTAATTACATTAAATGTAAATGATATAAGTGCTCTAGCATGCAGGGATTGTAAGATTGTATATAAAACTAAGACCCAATTGTATGCTGTGCAAAAGAAACACACTCTAAACATAAAGACAGAGATATGTTATAAATAAAGGATGAGGGGAAATATATACTGTGCAAATTCCAATCACAAGAAGGTTAAGAGTAGTTGAATTAATAGGCAAAGTAGACATCAGAAAAGAAGTATTACCAGAGATAAGGACATTTCATAACGATAAAGAGATCAGTCCACCAAAAGCATATAACAACCATAAACATTCATGCACTGAATGACAAAGTTTCAAAAGACATGAAACAAAACCTGACAAAACTGCAAGAAGAAATGGTTATTTCTTCAATTATAATTGATGATTTTAACACTCCACTTTTAGTAATTGATAGAGAAAGTGGACAGAAAAATCAGTAAATATATGAAAAATATGAATAAAACCATCAAAACATTGATGTAACAATAGAGTGCACATTCTTTTCAAGTATATATGAGCATTAACCAAGATATATTGGACTGTAAAATAAATGTAAATAATGTAAAAGGATTGAAATCATATAGTGTATAATTTCTGTCTAGAACAGAATTAAACTGGAAATCATTAATGGAAAGATCTGGAATATTCCTAAATATTTGGAAATTAACAGATTTCTAAAAATATGTGGGTCAAAGAAAAAAATCACAAGGGAAATTAGAAAATATTTTAAATTAAGTGATAATGAAAACACAGCCTATCACCATTTATAGAGTGCAGCTGAAGCAGTGTTTAGAGGGAAATTTATATGATTAAATGTTTATGTTAAGGTTCAAAATAAATGATTTAAGTTTCTATTTTAAGAAGTAAAAAAAAAAAAGTGGAAGTTAAACCCAAAATAAGTAGAAGTTAGGAAATAATATACAGAGGTAATTGAAATAGATAACAGAAAAAGTCGTTCTATAAAAAGATCAATAAAATTGATAAACCTCTAATTAGACTGATTGGAAGAAGATGCAAATTATCAATATCATGAATGAAAGGAAACATAAAACAAATCATACATTAGGGACAATGAGGGAATATTATGAATAACTAAATGTCAATAAATTCAACAACTTAAATGAGATGTACAACTGACCAAAACTGATTCAGCATGAAACAGATTATCTTAACAGTTCTATACCTAATAGTTTAAATTGAAATTCCAATGAAAAACCTTGTTACAAAGGAAACTCTAGGCACTTTGTAACAAGATGCTTCACTGAAGAATTCATCAAACATTTTAGGAAGAAATCATGCTATTCTAGCACAAAGTCTTTTAAAAAGAATAGTGACAGTGGAAATACTTTCCAATTCATTGTATGAGGCCAGAATTATCTTGATACTAAAATCAGAAAAATCTGTTTTGAGAAAAGGAAACTATAGACCAATAATATCCCTTATGAACATAGACACAAAAATTCCGTAATAAAATCTTAGTAAGTTGAGTTAAATAGGATATAAAAAATGATAATACACCATGACTGTGTAAGATTTATTCCAAGGAATGAACAAATAGTTTAACAAATTTAAAATCAGTTCTATTTCTGAGAACACTAGTAATAAAAGGGAACTTCCTAAACCTGATCAAGAGCCTCTGTGAAAAACCTACAACTAGTATTGTATTTAATGGTGAGAGACTGACGACATTCTCCCTAAGATCAGGAATAGGAAGGATATTTGTATTCCTCTCTTCTATTCAACATTTGATTGGATATCATAACCAGTGTAATAAGGCAAGAAGAAAAAAATAGAACACATATAGATTGGAAAGGAAGAAGTAAAAGTGTCATGATCATATCTGTTGAAGATCCAAAGGAATCTACAAGAAAATTGCTCGAACTAATAAGTGAGTTTAGTAAGGTTGTATGACATAAGGTAAATGTACAAAAATCAATTGTATTTTTATATATTAACAACAAAAAATTGCAGATTAACATTTTAGAGATATCATTTGGAATAACATCAAAACCTATGAAATAACTAGAAAAAAATTGAACAAAATATGTATAATACTTACAAATGAAAAGCTACAAAATAGTTCAAGACATTTATAATAAAGAAGACTTAAATAAATGGAGAGATCAACCTCATTCACGTATCAGACTCAGTATTGTTGATGTTGATCTTTCCTACATTAATCTATAGATTCAGTAAATTCTCAAATTTTAGTATGCATCTTTTAAAATAGAAAATGGCAAATTGATTCTAAAATTGACATGGAAATGGAAAATACCTAATAAATTTAAAGTAGTTTTGCAACATAGAAATAATACCTGATTTCAAGACTGACCGTAAAGATACAGTAATCAAGACAGTGTGCTATTAGCATAAGGACAGACATACGGATATGTTCAGACAAAGAAACACAACAGCAATTCTAAAAATAGATTACCGCATACACGGTCAATTGATTTTTGATAAAGATGCCAAGAAAATTCAATAGAGGAAAGGAGAATATTTTTGAAAAATTATGGTATAAATGTATTTTCATGTGGAAAAATGAATATTGTTCATTGCTTTACATCATACATAAAAATTAACCCAACATGGATTATGGAAATTTTAAAAAGCTAAATCATAAAACTTCTAGAAGAAAATAGGGAAAAAGGTTTTTCACCTTGGATTAGGCAAAGATTTCTTATGTAGAGGAGAAAAAAGTATGAGCAGTAAAAGAAAAAATGATAAATGTGGGTTTCATCAAAATTAAAAATCTATGATTTTTGAATGACATCATTAAAAAAATAAAATAGAAGGCACAGCTGGGAGGAAATGGTCAAAATATATATGTTTGATAAAGTATACAGATTATGTAAAAACTCTTACAACTCAATAATGAGGGCAAAAACAATATTTATAAACGAACAAACGATTTGAACAGTTACTTCCAAAAGAAGATATATAAATAGCTGGTATGAGCAGGAAAAGATACTCAGCATCATTACATTCATCAAAGAAAAGCAAACCCACAGTGACATCCCAGTCCAGATCCACAAAATGGCTAAAATTAAAAAGACTGACCATACTAAGTCCTGCTGAGAATATAGAGTAGGTAATCATTATGCGAAAAAAGTGTTGCTGTGTCTTATAAGGCTAAGCATACCCTTATGATTTGATGCAGAAATTTCACTTATATGCATTTGTCAAAGAGAAATGAAAACGTGTCCACACAAATCTTTGTAGTGCTTTTATTCATAATAACCTAAAACTGGTAACAACTCAAGTGTCTATCAACTGATGAAATGGGTAAACAAATTTGGTATTTCTGTACACCAGAATACTACTCAGCAATAAAGAGGAATAAACTACAATATATGCAAAAACATTGATGAATTGCAAAAACATAATGCTGAGCAAAAGAAAGTCATACAAAGGAGTACAAAAGTCAGACACAAAAGAGTACCGTTTATATGAAACATTAGAGACAAATCTAATTTATAATGAAGAACGAGTTATCAGTGGTTGTCTGAGGCCAAGGCTGTTTGAGATTGGAGGGGGCAGGTGACTTGAATGGGGTTTGTACAAGGGAACTCTTTGGGGTGGTGAAATGTTTTGTATCTTGATTTTGATCATACTTATACAGATGTATATTTATCAAAATTCACTGAACTGTGAAATTAAAACGGATGCATTTTATTGTGCATAAACTACCTTAATAAAGTTGATTAAAAACATGGGGATAATAATTTCTATCTCAAATCTGTTGAAAGGATTAGATGAGAAAAAGTAGGTAACCATTAGTGTGATTTAAAACAAAAGTGTGTAGCATACATGCACACTTATTAGAACCCAGAGATTTGGGGCTTAAGAGCAATTATATAAAACCTAAAGTATAAAATCAGGGGCAGAAAAAGAAGACTTTGCAGCTGTGTGTTGATTGCTTGGAAGGACCTTCAAAAACAAAACAACCAAGCTATAAGTAAATAACTGGCTTACTGCAGCTGGCCATTTCTGTGAAACCTGTTATCCAGTAGCGCGAGTATCAGAATCTGAATGAAATGGACCATTTACGGCCACACTAGTTTTTATGTGGTTTGTAGTGACAAAGAAATGCCTTGTCCCTCAAGATTCTGAGAACGCAACATTATATATGTTAGCAAATTGGATGTTTGGCCACTAAGTACATTGTTAGGGCTTTTCTTGATATCTCCTAGCCGGCTGCCTCCTTCCGTTTGCACACTGAGTTTATGGTTCTTAGGGAGAATAGGGAAGGGAGTGAATCTCACTGTAACTTTCGTTCTGAATGAATTTGTGTTCATCAAACTCTTTGATGAGCATCCCAGTTCTACCATAGGTCCAGTGCATATCCCCCAGCCGCTGACCAAGATGCAATGTAATTGTTATTAGTCACTCTTTCTTTATAGGTTCCCAAGGCTCAGCACGCTTTTTTTTTTTTTTTTTTTTTTTTAAAGCAAATGTGCTAACAGTGGTTAGCGAATTTTATTTTATATTGCTCTGCTTTCAGGGTCTGCCTGGGTTAACACATGATAAAACTTAATACGGGACAGTAAGGGTTTCTCTCTTGGGGTGCCTGGATTATAATATGTAAAACTTGGGAGGGGTGGGAAGGTGTCCCACCTGCAAACAGAGAAGCATAGGAAGCTGTTTTGTAGTGAGAGAAGAGCATGAAACGGACATACAGAGTGAACTTGAGAAGTGAGGGGAGGGCAGGTTCTGATGTTCCTGTGAGCCACAGGGGTCATTAGATGCACTATGCTTGTTTTTGAATTTTTCATGTTTTTCTTACATTTCTTTGAGCTAAGTTTCTAACAACTGCATTCAGAAAATATAACATGTATAAAGAAATATTTTAATTTCAACCAGAGATTCAAAAAAATGATTTGGAACGATGAGGATATTGCCATATTGCTGGTGTGTGTTGGGCTGTGTGCCAAAAGTAAATGCAATTTGGAATGAGAAATCCAGGTCTTTCTTGCAGTTTCTGTGGTTTTATGTATTTACAAATACATTTAGAAAATTAGTACTGCTGAATTTTGTCAAAGAATTGAGGATGTATTGGATAAAAGATAGGGTAGGATATGGGTTAGGTTGCTGTCACAAAAACACAACTTAACAATGGATTAGACAACATGTACATTCTTTTCTCTTTCCTTAACCATCTGACATCAGAGAACTGGTAAGGCTAGTGGCGTGTCTCTGCCCCCTATATGTGGCTTTCATTTTTCTGACTTAAATGGCTGCTCCTGCCCCTCCTATCACACCTGCCTCCCAGTCAACGTGAAGGACAAGAGAGGGACACCAGTGCACACTACATTTTGAGGGCATGACCCTGAGATTATACATAATACTTCTGTCCATATCTCATTGGCCAGAACTTGATTGCAGGGGCACACCTGGTTGCAAAGGAGTATAGAAGAATTAGCCTTTATTCAGGTGGTAATGTGCCCAGCTACAATTGGCTGTTCTCCTACTAAAGGGAGAAAGAAGATTGTGGATACTGGGGCCATCTAGTTGTGTTCCCCACAATTGGGAAGGCTGGAGTAACATGAAAGTAAGGGGAAAATTTAGATCATGGACCTTTATTGATAGCAAAGAGAAAGACTTGAGGGCACTCGGGTTTTAGGAGTTGGTTTAACAGAGGTGTGGCCTCTGGATTAGTGTGGCAGAGGCTGGAGTAAGGTCGGGAACTAGGTGTGATGTTGTCTTAGTTGCTCAAGTATGAGTAGGCAGATGGCTGTGGAAAGGGTGAGAAAGGGCTAAACCAGAAACATGACTTGCATGGGTAATGAGAAGACTAAGGAGTAAGTCAAAGTGCAGAGGAGAGGGGAGTTTCAGGGATGAGTTCAGTGTTCCAGTTTGTGAAACTGGGAGAGAGACAGTTACACTGACCCAAACAGGACAGTTGGGAGAGGAAAATCAATTCTTAGGAAAGACAGTAACTGATGGTGTGTGTGTATGTGTGTGTGTGTGTGTGTATGCAGTTGCTTTTGATCATAATTTGTGTGTGGGACAAAAAAGCAGGTTGGTGCTTGGTCTATCCTTGAATCCCGGAGCTGATTCTGGACTCGCCCAACTTCTCTTTGGTTTTTCCTATATAAACACACATATAACTGCTGTGGAAGCCTGAAACCTGGGAGAGTTTTGAGATGTAGGGTGAAATGAGATTTGCATGGCATGTCCCATGATTCGGCACATACCCTTCATTACTCTTCATTTGTGAGTTTTAGAAAATACAGAATGGATTAGTGGACTAAATACTGTCAGAAAATGCATGTTGACTAATATAGATACCCAGTTTTTGCTCAAATCTCATTAAGCTCTGAAACCAGAGGTTTATAATAACAGTTTTTCTCTTAGAAATTTCTTTTTCTTCTTCTTCTTTTTTCTTTTTGCTTGACACTTTCTTGGACTTATTTTTGAGTTAGTCAAAGCAAGCTACATATCAAAACAGTTTTTTTCCAGGAATATCCAAGCAACAATCTTCAAAGTGAATTATTGTTTTGCCAAAAAGTATTCAGATAATACTTCTAAATCTTGTGAGTTTCTAAATGTTGAGAGAAGTATGAAAAATTGCATTCAATTAAACACCTACTAGGTAGTTTCAGAACAAGTAGATGAACTCAGTTTATGTTTGAATATAAAGAAATAGTGAAGAGTTTGCCTAAATATAGTCTGGACTTACATTTTCTACCACAAAATTGGTTTATATGTGATGAGAAGACTAAGAATTCAGTTTTCAGAGGAATGGCTTTCCAGAGAGCTTCTGTATGAATATTTTTGGCAAAAAGGGGATAAGTAAAAATGTGTAGGGAGATTTCCTTTCTTCTGTCTGCTATTCAAGAATTGTTGGAACATTTTGCATTTCGTGGAGGCTCACCACTTGAGTTTGGCTTGACATTTCTCTGTCTAGTTTCTAAACAACCCATTTAAAAATATAAGTGAACAAGTCTTTGCCACTCTGGAGAGAAAGGTTCATTGTTGTCTATTATGAAATACTTTCTTTTGTTGTAGAGGACATTCTTTACTTCCTCCCTTTTTGTTCAAGATTTCTTTGAATAGTAGGTAAAGAAGATACTTCACAAAGAAATGTGGAGGTCAGTGGATCCTGTTTGAGACAGGGGATTGATTTTCTTGTGTGAAGATCCTGTCTGGGAAGATTGCACCTTACAAGTAGAGACCAGTCGTTCTTCTGATTAAAATAATAATAATAATGAAATATACATATATATTTAAAAAATAAAAAATACACACACATACATATATTTACAATGCTGGCAGAGATGAAAAGGCTGCTATGTAAAGGCATAGCTATTTTCCTAAATTCAGTGGCTGATTTCTGGTTAATTTCTTTTTCCTTTTCAAAATAGGTATCAGACAACATTTTGGACTAACGGCCTGGAAAAAATCATTATAAAATCATTTTGAATTACTCAGGGAAAATGTAGAGCTTGAAAACCATTGCTTTCTGTCACCCCTCCCCCCCCGAATTCCTACAGTTTTGTCCATTGTGGACATTTCTCATATTTGGAGTGTTCATGAAACGCTTTGAACTTGTATCTCCTTGCCACAGTGGAGATCTGAGCAATGGATTTTTTGGATCAGTTGGTTTCCCATCTCAAAAGGAAAAGAGAAGCAATAAGAGTTGGACAAATTGCTTTCCAATAGTAGCAGTTTGTAAGGATATTTGAGGTAGTAGTTTAAAAATTCTTAATAGTAACATGGGTGCACTAAAATATCATAGAAGAAATGTAGCTGGTGCAGAATTTCGTTCTTAAAAGGATGTATTTTTTGGCTCTCATTCTATATCAGGAAATGACTATAGCATATCATTCTATAGCTATTATACATTTCAGAATAGTACTACCATATTTAGCTTAAAACATGAGCTTTCTTTCGAATGGATGTATGTAGGTGTGTGTATGCCTGTAAGCACACAGTAATGCAAAAGAAAAAAAAAATCCCTCATCTGAGTGGATGTTGGTCGTTCAAGTCTGAGAATTGAATAGATTTTACAATAAGGTTCCAAGAGTGTTCTGATCTGTAACATCAGATGAGGAGGGAAAGTAGCCCCCTAATTGGCCACCCAGAAGTCACCAGCTCATTTGTGACATTGGGATGGTTCTGGCAAGAGCTAATAAGGTGAACCCCATCTTACTCCATCTGCTGTATATGGATGTGGTTATTTTTCATTCCTGGCCAATCCCACCAAAAGTCTGTAGCAGACGGCACATGTGCGCGTGGACTAACATATTATTGGGGAGAGAGAGAAATCAATGTCTGAAGAACTCACCTGAGTTGGGTGTGAGGCACATATTCTTATATGTATATATAAAATTTACCTGGACACATGTTTTTGAACACGTGTAACTATTCAGAAGTGTCTTGTTGTGTCATTATATTGATGTATGCACTTGCTGAAAGATTCATGTTTGTACACATGAAGAATTCTCTATGGAATCAGTGATGTACTAGAGTTGGCTCCTTCTGGAGCCCATTGTTAGAGTTTCAGAAATTTTGCAAGCTGGTGGTTCAACACAGACATTAGTAAAAATTAAATGATATAAAATTATAATTAAATAAATTATGTTAAAAAAGCAAAGGTAATAAATGCTCCAAGATTGTCCCTTTCTAATTAATTTACTAAATTCTGCTGTTCTCTATACTCTTGAGTATACTTGGAGCTATTGTGTCTGTATGGTGGAAGCACCACGTAATGTTATCTGTTGGGCATCTCTTCCCAAGTCTGCATTCAGTGGCATCCATCTGGTAACTTGAAATCAGGTAAACAATGAGCCAGGACACTTCCATTTTTTTCTTTGAAGCTTTAGATATGTAAAAAAAGATGAATAGCCAAAATAACTTTAAAAATCATTTTAAATATTTATGTGGGACAAATGAAAAATTTTAATACATAATATATTATGATTCTGCTATTCACAAGATAATTTAAAATTTTTAAAAATGTTAATTCACAGTACACTAAAACATGTGTCCTCCTGGACTTTAACCAGACAAAGAAGTTGCTCACTTCCCATGGTCTTGGTTCCTATTCGTGATGGTATCACCTCATTTGAAGATAAAAACAAGTCCGAAATTGAAGCCTTTTGTGAATGCAAGGCTGGGTCACTTGGTACTTCCAGTTACTTCCTCCCTGAGAGGCTATCCTTCATAACATCTAATTCTTCATCTGTACAATGCCGATAATAATAATTATTATTATTATAGTAATTACAGTATAAAGTTGAATGAGTATTCAATAAGATCACACATGGAAATCACAGACTGTTCAAGCCATCTACAAATGGTAGCTATTAGAACTCATCATCATCATCATCATCATCATCATCATCGCCATAGCTTTATTGAATACTTACTGTTTCAGGACCTGGTCTAAGAACTTTGCATGTGTTATCTCATTTCAACCTTGAACAACCTCCTGAAACAGAGCGTATTAACTGCATTTAACACGTGAGGAAACCAGAGTGGTTTAGTCACTTGTCTGAAGTTATATAGCTGGCAAGTGGGGAGCTCGACTCTGAACCCAGGTCTGACTCCAAAGTGCATGCCCATATATCTCAACACTTTCTACTTACTCGTTCAGTATTCCTCACAGGCATATAGTATGTGTTTAATAAAAAAGGTTTTGATAACATTTTTTATGGTACTTCTTTCTAAGATGATCAACTTCATTTCTTAGCTCCAGGTCACCAGAAATTTCTATTTCTCTTGTGAGGGAATTCAAAGAGAATAACTACCTTTTCAGAGGTAAAGCCAGTATTCAATAGGAGAAATCTTAGCATGCTCTGCAATAAGTTTACTAAGTTAAAAATGTGTGAATGTGTGTGTGTGTGTGTGTGTGTGTGTGTGTGTGTGTGCGTGTTTCCTTTTAAGGGCAATTTCCCCCTCCCACCATCTCCATTTGCTATATTATTAATAGAAGTTTTGTTTTAGTGGCTTGTGTATTTGTGTTTATGAACTTCTCCCAATGAGGCTGTATAATCCAGCACATGGAGACTGTTCCCCTCTAGGACTTACCTTTACAAATATCTGAAAATTCTTCCAGGAGAAGATTAAGTTGTTTAGTTCAATATTTAATCTGTTACTTCCTTTCTAAAGATACCCCATGGACTTTGTCATGCATTTGGCTGATACAAGGGGTATTGATCAGTCATAAACCAAAAACAGGAGAATGGCCAGCACAGCTTCTCCCATCCCCACCTTATAATTAAATTTTGATTTGAGCTGCTTTTGATTAATCTTATTTGTGAGTGTGTGAATTCGAGAGGACTGCTAAGTTTCTAAAGTTGCTGGGCATTGGTCTCTGGTGGATGGCTCAGCTAAAGCACAGTATGATTGCGTTTTTATGGTTTTCAGATATTTAATAGCTTCTTCCTGTCATTTTCTGAATGACTGAATACAGTTTAGCCCTCTGGGATCAGCGCAGCATCCGAGAGCTGCGAAGATGACTGAGGTCTGTGTACTTGACTGATTGCCTGAGTCTTAATTGTTCTCTTAATTAGCTGCAGCAGCAACTGCATCTGGGGAGAGATCATGATATTGGTAAACAGCTCCACCTCGGAGCTCAGGGCAGTGCCTTTTGGAGTCTTGACAGTGAGTAGCTCACGGCTGGTCTCTCCTGAGTAGGGGACCTGCCAGACCAGCAGGGCCCAAGTCCAAAGCACCTCTCATGTGCTAGCCCACGAGGGTGGAGCAGCACACCTCCAGTTGTTTGTCCTTAAACAAATTGAGTTTTAATATGCAAAAAAACTGGCTTTACTGGGCCGAATGGACCCACATAAAAACAAAAGAAAGGGGATGCAATGCACAGAGAAAGCACCAGCTAGGAAGGTCGGCTTGGGAGGCTGAGGCCCAGGAACTGGGCTGCCATTGGAAAGGGCTGCTCCTCTTAAGCAGCTTGAGTTTTTTAGGAAGGAGCCATTACTGGGTTCAGCTCAGCTTGTTTCTGAGGTGTGACTGGGGCCCTGAAACTTGGTCTTGCCTTCTTCTTTTTACCTGCTTGGGATTTCTCCTTTTCTTTTGTATTTTTCCACTGAGGTGGTGCACTGAGACATGAAACTTAACCTCCCTTTCCCCTAAACAGGAGTGAGTTCATCTAATCTGGGGGGTTTGGGACCTGAAGACTACAAAACTGCAGGAGGTGAATCAACTTGTTTCTTTTTAAAAGTGACAGCACATTAGTGTCATGGGGACCCAGTAGAGGTATTTCAGAGCTGGTAGAACCAGTTCAGACTCACATTGTTTACAGAATGAAAGGAAAACAGGCGCTTAGGTGGCGAATTGCAAGGTCAGCACTTATAATTAAATATTTCAAAAGGCTACATAAAGTGGTAAGAAACTGGCGTGGAAATGCAGCGTGATCTTGTAAAGGAGATGAACCAGTTCTGTATTTTGCAAGTAAATAATAGGGAATCCATTGGCATAGGACTCGGGGGCACAGGATGAATCTGGGCGTTCTTGGGCAAATCTTTTTCCTTCTCTATGTAGGATTCTCCTTTGACATAAACAGGTAGACTCCAAACATTACCATAAAGATCAGATGAGATGATAGTGATGAACTTGCTTTGGAAGTAAAAGGCATTATTCAAAACAGACTGAAGACATTTATGATTATACTTTATAGTTAAATTGCAAAACTCTCATGACCATGGGTGTATTTTCATCGCATTGAAAATAAGAGTGTAGCTCGGATAGGGTGGCTTTTCATGTGCATGCATTACGGTTATATGGTCAGATCTCTCTTTTCCCATTGCTCTTCCAAAAATTACTCTTAAACTGGTCTATTTCCCACAGAACAACTCCTCCCCCCGCCCCCAGAAAACTTTACTGCTTTTGGTTTTTGGTTAGTAGGTATTGAAAATATATTTCATTTTATGATATATATAAATTTGAAAACAAACAACAGAATCACAAATTCATGGAGAACAATTCCACTATTTTGAAGGTTGTCTCTGAACCTTAACCTGTTAGAATGTTCACAGAAAAGCCATGCCTGGAAATTAATATGAGTTATACTAGGAGATTGTGGTTTGAAGCCACGTATCATACCATTTTCAAGGCGAAAGACTGAAAACCAAAGTGCTAACCTCTTACAGACATTAAAATGTCAGGACTGCCTCTTGTCAAAAATGTAATCAGTGTTAATCTTGATATTATGCCAATATTGAGATAACTGCTTTCTAGTCACTGAAAGTCCTCCCTAGAATCTCAGCCATATGCAGTATAATATTTTATGCCTAGCCTTTGCCTTTCTCTTTATGGTATAAAATGCTTTTTATGGTGTCTGAGAGGGTTACCTGTGTTAGCGGTCTTTATACATAGCCACAGAGAGCAAATCCTCTTCTATACTCTTTGATCGAGGATGCCTGAGGAAAGTCCCCCATTTTGGCAATGGGAACATTGATTGGTAGATCATTACTGATATGACTAAAATATCAACAATTGAACGCACCAGTGAAATTGTTGTCATGCTTTCCCCTCACAGAGGCAACCGACAACACCTTCTCACCAGGGAGGACTCAGCCAGCGCGGCATGGTTAGCAAATATTTGAACTTCTGCCTTAGGATGTGTTTCCTATCACCAGCAAGGTCCTGCACCCAGAGGTGTAGTTTGGCTGTCTCACTTCTCATCCCCAACACCCTTTCCCTGTCTCTTTTCTATGCTACAGGCAAGAAATCTAGCAAATACCAGATCCCCCATTTTTCACTGATCAAGGGGTGGCTACCCACAGGCCATAGTTCTAGCCAATTAGATATAAGTAGACATCTTTTCTCATCTGGGTTAGAGGTGTTTCTGGGAACTTTTCCTTTTCTGATGAAAAGGGGGAAATTATGGTTGGCCCCTCCTTTCTTCATCCTTTTCTACTTCCTCAGATTCAAATATGTTGCTTGGTGGGGCTTCAGCCATCTGTTGGATGTGAGATGAGTAGCCAACAGGTTGAGAGTGGCAGAGGAAAAAGCCTGCATCCAAGAAAGCAGCGAGGGAGGGCAAACGGGACAGTGGCAGCAGCCATCTAACCCTACCCTCCCTGTAACCTGAGAATAAGAAATTGCTGTTTGTTTCAGTTGAGTTGGGTTTTCTGTTAGCTGCAGCTATAGGCATTTCTAACTGATAAAAGGGGCTCTGTGAATCTGACGAATGTATGAAGCACCAAATAAGAGGCCTCACTAGAAACCCCTGCTTCTGTAGAAACTCTTTCCTCCTTTGGAGAAGTCCTGTGTTCTCTAATACAGGGCTTGGCAAACTTGGCAAATGGGCCGAGGTCGGTCCTCTGCCTGTTTTTGTAAATAAAGTTTTATTGGAACATGGTCACACTCTTTTGTTTACATATTATCCATAAGTGCTTATGCTCTGCAACAAAAGTTGTGACAGACACTGTATGACCTTCAAAGCCTAAACGTCCTGGCCAAATACATTTGAACTCCATGGTAAGTTTCCTTTGGAATTTTATAAAGCATGAGAGCTCTGTGATTTAATCTTTTAAGGCATGACTGTTGCAGTAGGAAGGTCTGGCAGGGTGTGCATAAATGTTAGGCTTTTGGTTTTCACCTGACATAGGACGCAGCCTCTGAGAGCTTGCATGTGTGGGGTGCACACCCTCAAAGCCAGGACATTGCAGGCCCAGCCTTCACCAGTCTTTTCTGTCTCGTTCCTGTAAAATGAATTCTAACTGGCCACTTGTGTCGGATGCTACTCTACGTAGAGCTCTACTCACTTGGAAAAACATACTCCAGCGCAGGGGGACCAGAAGCTCTGAGATCCTTCCGTCTGTACCGTGCCATAGGCTGCTTCTATTAGTGCATTCTCAGACTTCCTGGGTAGTCGGCTGTTTGCTTACCCTCGAGTGCGAGATGTTTTGGCATCTTCTAGAAGATAGGGAGAAAATTTCTCAATATAACTGAAACCTCCAAAAATTATGCAGTCACGAAAACAGATAAGAACAATGTCAGCACAGTTCTTACCAATTTTCACCATCTCTCTATCATCTCTCCTCCCCCCAGGCTATAGATTTTCATCTATTTTCAGTGTTTAAAAAATACTCGTTTTCACTTTACTTTTATTTCAGTGCAGGTAATAACCAGTACATCGCTCTCTTTCTCTCTACTCCCCCAAACATACCTTTGTGCTCTAACAAAAGAAAAAAAAAAGGCAAAAGTAAGTCATAGGTTTTGATATTCACTCTCTACCTCATTTTGCTCTTTCCTCTCTTCTCTTATAGATGGGAAGGTAGAAATCCAATAAAAGTGAAAAAAAAAAAGAAAAGAAGTAGAATAGGAGAAAGGACAAGTATAGCAATACTAAGATGAATTTGAGCCAGGTAGTGTTGGGAGTTAATCTATTTAGAGTTTCAGTCTATTAGTGGTTTTGGTTTTTGCTTCAGAAGGGCAAAAGAAAAATTCTAAGCTCCCACAGAACATCTGGAAAATGAAACTTCTGCCTGTCAAAATAAAATGAGCTGGAGGACTAAGCAGGCCTCCACACTGGAAAATACTCAGCCAAGCAAGCCTTTTGGTAGTTCTTGGTCTCCAAAAAGAAAAGGATTGGATGATGTAAATGTTGCCTTGTGACTAGAAATATAAAGTTGGGGGGAACCAGTCTGCTGAATTCAGGAACCTGGATTCAAGTTCAGCGTGCTGTTACATGATACCCGCTGACCTGTTAATATACTGACCCTGAAAACCCATGCCCTGGGAGTGAACTAGACGCTGAATTTGCAACATGCTTCCTGTAGGGAAGAGGGGGTTTTCATGACATGCCTGAGACATTGCCAGTACTCACGTCTATGATGGGGGCAAGAAGATCGGAGAGACCTGTGAAGTCACAAGGCGAGGGTGCTTTGCAGTCTACCTGGTGAGTAAGAGAAATCGATTGAGTTCTCTTCCTCAAAGAAGGTGCTTCTCCGTTCCTAACTGGAAAACCTGTCTTGGTACAGCGTTTCCATTGCATATCATGCCCCTCCGTCCCCAGCCCCCACCCCTCCACACACAGGTGCGCCTTTACAAGGTCTATAGATGGCAGGCATGACCACCCATAATTTACAACTAAGACAAGAGCAACCCAGAGAGGGTAAGACACCATCTAGGGAGAACAGAGCTGAGGCTTGAACCTTAGTTTTCTGATTCCAACCCTCCCTCTTTTTCTGCTACATAAAATGCCTCTGGTGAAGGAGTAATTAACAGCAATTGGTGTAGACTGTGAGACCTTAAGCCGCACAGAAGGCAGATAGGCTCACACTTGAAAACTAGTTGCAGTTTAGTCTGTAAAATGTAAAGAAATAGTTCATTAGGTTAACTTTGACTCTCCAGCCTACAAGTTAATGAAGACCTGAAAGGGTGGGGTAGGTGGAAGCCCGGGGCGCTTGCATCACGTCATTGCAATTCCTGGGTTCAGCCACAGAATATCGCCTTTACATCACGTAACTCTCAGGATAACATCATCTCCTAGGGAGAAGAAAAAGAGGGACTTTCTTTTCTTTTTTTTTTTTTTTTTTGCAAAGAAAGAGAGTTTAATAAATGAAGGTAATACAGCCAGAGGTGATCATCTCATCTTCTGTAGGAAATCTTTGAGGTGTCATTATTCTTTCCACAGTACATATAATGGGTGTTCAATCTTATCTTACCTAGATGGTAGGGTATAGGGTAATCCCAGCTGATAGCTGAGTTGCAGGTTTTGTGCCTTTTATGTTTTATTTTTATTTTTTTTTAATTATTAGTTTCAGGTGCACAAGACAAAGCAAAACTTAGACGTTTATCATTTATATCCCTCACACTGTGTGAATCCCCCTCCCCCATCCACTATCCCTCTGTACGTTCCCCAAATTAATTTTCAAACCCCCATGACCATCTTGTGGTTACCGACTATTTTTCAAAACCTCTCACCTTCCCGTTATCCCCACCCCCCCCGCCCCTCCAGCAACCCTCTGTTTTTCCTCCATGTTTCCAGAACTGTCTCTGATTAGTTCATTCACTTATTCTTTTCTTTAGATAGGGACTTTCTTAAAGGAGCTACTTTGAAGGTACAGTTACCACAGCCAGTGCGGGAGTAAAGCAGTTCCCACGTCATACATATCACTGGTATTTAAAAAATTTCCTTTCTTCTTTTCAGCCTCTTTTTTTCCAGATTATTATTATTTTATTTTCAGTGTTTACAGGAATTGTATGCTTGCGTTTCTTAATTTCTTCTTTAGCATAAGGTTTTATAAATGACACATTTTCCATAAAAAAAATCAGACCCTATGTATTTAGGTTTTATTTAACCTGCAGCTTAAATGATTCAAGTTTAGAAATTCTTAGGTACCTAATCCCAAGGATCCTATAGTCATAAAAGCTCTTCATGAAAAAAGGAACAAGCAGTTAGCTATATTCATGGTTTGGGTGTAACGAATTTCTGAAGACTGAAAACGAAAGACCTACATTGTGGGGAAGGGGTGGTTTGTGGAGAGAGAGCAGTTGGTACAGGAAGGTATGTGTACGTGGAAGAGACAGCACACGAGGCTCCCTGGTGGGGACAATGGGGCCAAATGTGCAGGTTATCCCCAGGGATCAGTGCAATGTCAGTCACCCGAACTATTAATATTCAAAGAACAAGTGTTTTTGAGGTTCTTTATGTGTAAGCAGTCCTGTAGTCAGTCATCTTTCTGAAAACATGATCGTGCTGCTTTTTAAAGGAGGAACCAAAGAGTCATCAACTCATGGGGATTTGTTGACCTCTGAAATCCCAGGGGCCAGGGTCTGCTGGCAACTCGGGCATTTGGTACCCTGGATAAGATGGCTTTAGCCCAGGGGTGTCCAAACTGCGGCCCGCGGGCCAACTGCAGCCCATAATCCATTTTTAATTGGCCCACAGCAAATTCCAAAAATATATTTAGTTTACTTAAGTAAACCAGGTGAGGCAATACGTACTTCACCTCGAGTGAGTGGCCCGGCTGTTTGTGTATTTTACCGCATATGGCCCTTGGTGAAAAACGTTGAAAAAGTTTGGACACCCCTGCTTTGGCCTTTGCTCCTCTTCTTCTGTTTTTATTTTATTCTGTGCTGTTGGTTGGGAGGGAAAGGAATCCACTAGGAAGTGCAGACCCTGATGAAGGAGTCCTTTCCTGACCAATGCTCCTGTTTATCATTTCTTTCTTCCTATTTCAAGCACACCTCACCCTGCAGCTGCTCAGATTACGACTATCCCTCAGAGCCCCTGGTACCCAAGGCCCTTCCTCACTCCTGGAATTCATGCTTCTTTTTGGGTGTGCTTTCTTCATTTCATAATTGGACTCCGTTCAGCAATAGCTCTGGCCAATACCTATTAATTATCACTTTGCTCTCCTCTTCCCATAGCAGTTATTAATTACACTGCTCAGAGAGTCGTAACGAGAAATTAAAGGCAGTGACATGTTTTGGGAAACGGTGTCCTCTGGTCTTGCCGGTCTCCATTCTGTGTCAAAGGCAAAGCAGTGCTGACCGTTTACTTCACAAACATTTACTGAGTCCCATTTAGGTAGAAAGGCCTATACCCAGCAGTGGACATATGAGGCTGAAGGCTCACGCTCTAGGGAGGAACTTCAGATCACGGTGTGGACTGTTTTTTGATCCAAACCTTCCTGTTGCTTCTTCTCTTTCAACCATGTCATCCCGTGGAGGATCAGGTCCAACTTGCCTTCCACCTTCATCGTTGCCTCCCACAACCTTAAAGACACTTGGGTTAATTGCTCCATTCCTGAGTTCCTATGGAAACCTGAGCTAAACCTCTATTATCGAACTAACGTTCTATCATAATTTTTTTAAAGCTCAGCTGCTTCTCCCACCCTGAGAAAATTGGTCCAAGGTTAACAACACATCTTCATCTGTGTATCCCAGCCCTTAGCCCAAGGTTTAGCTAACACTTGGTGTTTGGTAAATATTGAAGTTTTGCGTTTTCAAGTCAAGATCGGCGGCTAGGTACAGGCTCAATTCTAGGAAACACTTGAGCCAGGGCCGGGAGGAAACATCTAGACCCAAGGAGTAAAGTGGGCCTGGCCTTGGTGGTGGCCTTCCAACAGGCCCGTGCTCTGTTCATCTGGTCCCTTACGTAGAGCCAACCCACCCTGCTGCACAGCACGGGGACAGATGCTGCTGTCACTCTGCCCGCCGTTTCCACCACCAGCCCACACCAGCGCCTCTCCCTGCTCCTTGCTCTTGTCTGCCATTGCCTTTTAATCCCGTGGCTGCAAGCTCCAGCTCGGAATGCCCACCTCAGGGCTGTCTTTCTCTATAAACTGCTGGGACATAATTTTCGTTAGCAGTTTGACCCGTAGCATTCTCCCTTGGACACACTTTGGCACTGAACCTCTGCTCTGGGATCCGAGGACCTAATCCCATTGACTTGGACCCGGAGTGGCTGGCCACCTCTCTGATACGATCTCAGGGGACTTACAAAACCCTGAGGAGCCAATCAGTTCTCCGCAGTCCTTGAGTGTCCTCCCTTAACATACAGTTTTCACAATGGCCTCCAGAGATTTTTGCTGCTTTGGCTTAAAGGACAAAGGCCCTGAAAGGGGTAATTTAAGATTCTAGTATGTGTACAGTATATAAAAGAATTTGGAGGAAACGTTTGGTTGGGAGGAAAAAGAGAGAGCTTGTGGTTGCTGAATGGGTGGCAGGATTCAGTTTTGGAGAAAGGTGCTGCATCAGTGTGGAGAAGGGCTGCAAAGGTGATGCCACCCAGACTCCAGAGGGGGTAGAACCTAGTGACATCTGTTGTTTTTGTCACTCCATGTTCATTCACCTTTCTTCCGGTAAAGTACTGTGAGTCTCTCGGGAACTATTGCTCCACCAACCTAAGCCTATAAAGTTTGAGTGGTGTTGACCCTGCCTCAGAGTTTGGGGTGGCGGGGGGTTTGCAACCCATGTGAGTCAGGCTTGGCCAGCAAAACATAAATCTGGCCACTGAGCTGCTTCCGTGGGAGTCAAACCCCAAGTTTTCATTTACTCTTTCAGGGAAAGTAATTCCCCCTTTTCTACTGGGTTAGTGGTTGGTTATGAGAATATAAGCCCGGGGCAGCCACCACAATGAAAGAGATTCTTGAGAGTGAAGCCCACATAGGTGACAGCAGATCCCAGCAATGGATAGACTCAGCATCCTTTGGGGAGTGGAGCCAGGCATGCTTTCTCCATCTCCCCTATTCAGCCAGTTAACGCAGCAATGAGAGGACATGTCTCTGGGTTTGAGGTCAGAAGACCTGAGCTTAAACCCTACCTTTGTCACTAACTGGCTGTGTACTTCACTTCCCAGAGCCTTGGTTTCTTTATCTGTAAACTTCAGTGAATGAGGCCTGTATCTCAGATGTATTAACGTTCTTCACAGTAAGCAGCCAAACATGATTCTAGTTAACTTAAACAGAAAAGTAATTCACTGGAGAGATACTGGAGAACTTGTAGACTAGAGGAGAAGGCTGACAAAGCAGGATGGGGAAATGGGCAGAGACTGAAGGAAGCTGAGCAACCTCACCCTCAGCGAAGGTGCCCCTGAAGGATCAGCCCAGTCAGGACACTGCCACCCCTGGAGGCGCCGTGCGTGACACTGCAGCTGTCAGGTGCATTCCTCATGGTGCCACTCACTCCACGTTTAAAGCCTGCTTGGGGCTGGACATCCTGTTGGGCAAGGTTTTCTCGGAAGGGAAGAGGGCTTGGCTGTTGAGCAGACTGAAAAAATGACAGAAGTTCACGACAAAGTCCTGCTGAGAGAATTGCATGGACTAAGGGCTGGGAAGGCCCATCACGATGCTCAATCACTGTTATTTTCTCTTTCCCCGTTTTACATTTCCACTCAGGGCAGTACGTCTGTCTTCAGCGAGCCAACTCCAACCAGGCCCCAGATCTAATAGGCCCAAGTAGGCTGAACATTAAAAATTGCAGTGACTTTTCCTCTCACTGGGAACCTCTACATTCTGCTGTTTACCCAGTTTTCCTTTGCTGTGTGTGGTCTCAGCTGCTCCATTAAATGGTCACGTGCTTGACGGCATAGTCAGCATCTATTGCATCATTTCCCTAAACGTGCTGAGGACGTACCCCAGCTTATGGCAGGTGCTCTTTGGATCAACGTTTATTTACTGATTGCTTCAAAATTAGGACTGGCTGGATGGCTGTTCCCGGAAGAACATGGGTCGGATATATTTCTAGTGCCAATAACTGTGCCTGGCATACACTGTGTATGTTGAATGGATGGGTGGATGGTACTGGCATAGGAGGCAACATCCAGCACCCCACTGCAGCTTTAAGGCTGCTATTTATTCCTTTTAAGTGGGACCTTGTCCTGGGCCACTTGTTAAATCTCTCACACGTTGCCACCGGATCAGCGTAAATGGTAATAGTGATGGTTTACTGAGCCTCTGCCTGATCTCAGGTAAGAGGCAGCGGTGTGCACTGGGGAAGTGAATGCCTCTGTGTAGGGTGCACATGTGGAGTGGGCCGTTTCAACCGTAGGCGTCTAGGAAGATCTCTTATGTGCTGGGTACTGATGTCCAGATGACAGAAGTACAGCCTGTGCTTTTGAGGAACTCAGAGTCTAGTGAGCACCCAAGACCTTGCTCTGAAATTAGTGCTCAGCACAGAGTGTGTCCTTGGGAAGCATTAAAAAGAGGAGGAAGGATTTCTGTATTGCTGACACTGTTTGTATGTTGAGGTCTTTTTCAAGTTCCAGAGGATTCTCTTGGAGAAAGGATTTCTTAACATTTCTATAATTCAGGTCAGAGGCTTTTCAAACAGTATAATCTTCTCATTTCTTGACATTTCTAGCATCTCTCAAGGTAGCCTATTAGCAAAGTTCTAAGACTTACTCTTGTCCAAGCCTCTTTATTACCACAAATTGCTAATTCCTGTGTGTGTGTGTGTGTGTGTGTGTGTGTGCGCGCGCACATACATGCGTGCGTGTTTATATGTGGAGATGAAGATGTATGTGGGGAGAGGTATGGAAACCAGGGCCAGGCAGAAGAGAGCAGGGTGATGTGTACCTGTTAGCTCTTCCTTTCTTAACTCACCAGCAGTGACCCTGTTAATGCTTTGCCAGTCTAACTAATGTGTGTTAGTCTGTTACTAGGACTTTATATGTTCCACGGCTTCCAGGTCTTTTGATTCCTTGAGTTCTCAGAGCCTGGAGGGGGGCACAGCCAGGAAGACCGGGTGGAAGGAGATTTTTTTCCCTCCCCGCTTTCCCTTTGTAATCTCTGGTCTGCCTTTGAAGACAAGCCTCTAGAATGTCCTCTGAAGGCTGCCCATTTGTTAAAGGAGGCAATGAAGTTTCCTCTGTAGCGACTTTGGGGGGAATTAATTCTCAGAGCCCCAGACTTCGGAGATGCCCAAAAGCACGTTGCTGACCACTGCTGCCCGTCTGCCCTGTGCAGCAGCTTCACAACTTAGCCTTCTGCTTGGTGGATGTTCCGTTTTCAGGGTTTCTCTCAAATGCACTCAATTGTTCCACAATCCCAGAAAGGTCATATGTTTCGGGCACCAGGCATGTAATTTGCTGATCCCATGATTAGACATGCACACAAACCTCAGTGCTATTAAAATGAACTCTGCAGTCGGCTTTGGATTGTTTCCCCCCATACAGACCTTCTGGGCTCATGTTAATGGAATGAGCCGTCAGATCGCTGGTCTGCAGCATCCTGGCAGGGAGTCCTTTTGCTCTGTTGTACTACGTGCTTGTGGGCAGCCCAGGTTTCGATGAGCGGGGCATATGTGTCCGGTCCTGGGTGCCTTATGGGTTGACAGTCCCAAGGTGAGAGGCGCCTGACCCTTAGTCTCAGTGTGGTTTGGGTGTAGAACTTGGGGGAACGTTTCTTGGTTATTTCTTTCTCTGATTTTGTTCTTCTGTTGCCTTGGCAACTTGAATAATAATCTTAAATGTCTGTGTTTGTGTGTTCTTTGGAGAATATTTTATCCCAAATCTTTTCCAAGAATGTCGGTGTCATGATGCGTCGATACTCCTCAGGGTCTTCCTTTGGTGTGTGTGTGCTTGTTGCCTGTAGTTGGGAGAAAGAAATGTTAACATGATGTAAGCAGCCCCTGGCCTGAGGATCCAGGGTCCTCAGTTGGTACAGGGCGTTTTACGTCACTGGCCTGCAGTTTCCCAGAGTAAGTGGACTGGGTGATTTCTGTAAACTCTGACCTGCCGTGACCCTAAGCTTGAATTAGGTAAGAATGTGCCACTACTTGCTGTGTTTCTTGTAAGAATCTACTCCATTATGTATGGGAATTTTCTGATTCTTCACTCTTTCAATGACTGGAATATTTTTCATTTGCTGACATACGGTATTTCATTTACATTCATCACCAGTATTTCGGGGGAGGGGTGAGTATTGTCCAATAAACACGTGATACTGGCCGAGGCTGGCACTACCCCACGCTACTGTTTTACGGTGGTTGGGTTGGGCATCGTGGCGGGCCCTGCCTCTGTTCTTTAGTACGTGTTCCCTGTCTCCTGCAGCTGGCCCTTCTCATCCCTCTCCGTCACTTCTCTTCTTGAGGACTTCAGAGAAACCTCAGACATCCCTGAGGAAGTGAGTCCTTATGGGACAGGAGGCTTCTGGGAGGGTGGAGCACCCCACACACGGCCTTGGAATCCCTGACACCTTACACGATGATGCTTTCTTCAGCCTTGCGCTGGAGTCACTTGATTCTGATTTGGGCCCATGTGTGGTGGTTGCGGAGGGATCTTGGATGCCAGGGGCAGGATGGGTTCTCCTTGGCCACATAATATGTACATTTCAGAGCTGGAACTATAATATCAGCTTCCCCCAGGATACGTTTTCCTTGTATCACTGGCCAGTAAAAGCAACATATATAGGAGCATCATTCCTTTATTGTAACATGTAGGTAGAGAAAAGCAATATCCAAAATGTATGATATGACTTACAATAATATCTCAGGTAATGCCGTACCAGTTGTTAAAATTTCAAAACACTTCTTCACTGGGTGGTGCGTAGCTGCTGCCTTGAGTTTCCTGTGTGGCCATGCTGCCACAGCCTCCCTGCCCGTTACTCCCAGGCCACTCTACCACCACTCCCCATGACCCGGGCATAGCAGGTGGCTTTCAGCACCTGGCACAGGTCTGGGACTGTGGTTCATCCCTCTGTAAGGATTCAGTACTGTGCCACTTGTGAAATAACTCACTTGCTGCCACCAGATAAGTGTAAATGATGATAATAGTGATGGTTTTACTGAACTCCCAGGATGTGCCTGCAATGACCCTGTAAAGGTTGGAGGGAAGTGGCCATGTCTTTCATCCTTAGGACCTGGCCCACACAAGCACTCAGTCAGTATTTTCTCTGTAGTAAATGATCTCATATGATCGCATCAGTGATATTTCAAAGCGAGTGTTTTTAATCCCATTTTATAATTGCTAAAAAGGAATTCTTAATTGTCCAAATAACATGACTTAGGTTCACCCAAGGGGTGATGGACTGCCCATTTCAACCCAGGAATGTCATTTAGGTCCAAAGACAGCATTCTTAGAGTGCTGGGAGACATTCTGAAACCTCTCAGGTCCCTGCTAACTCTGATGGTTCCTGCATTTTAGGTAATTTGGCTTGAAATTCCCTGTGACGGCTGCTTGGGAGGTACAGGAGAATGTATGTGAAATGGGGTAGGAGGGAGGGGCCGTGGATCCAAGAGAAGGAGCCCTAAGATCACCCCTCTCCTCCACATTGAAAGGGCCTTCCCTATAGGAAGTGGAGACAGAGATTTGTATAAGAAAAGACTAGATAGAAATTAGCCCCTGCGCCACCATACCTGTTCTCCCCTTAGCCCTGTGTGGATACGGGGAGAAGGTGGCATCAGTTTTCCAGAGGTACTAATGCTTTCTAATTAAGGCAAGGACATAGGACTGAGTGGAGACCTTCTTGTGGTGTTAAATAGGCTAAGCAATTGGAGGAAGCTGCTCAGAAGAGGGAGCCCGGGGTTCCCAGGACAAACATCTCCCGCTTCTGAGTTTCTGCAAACCTCTTGTTAGCTTGTCCTGGCTTATTTGCATCATCAGAGTTGCATAGAAACAGGGAACACAAGCCTGGGATTATGTTTTAGTAATTACAGTTAATAGAATTCATTAAAGGGTAATAAAGTAATGTCTAACTGTCTCATTTTGGAACTTTTGTGTAGATAGGCAAAGATATCAGAAAAACTATTTGTTAACCCATAATCGCTCTCATTTATTCAGCTCCTACTCTGTCCCAGACTTTGCGTATTTTGGTCTCATTTGATCTTTACAATACCCCTATGTGATAGTTATTTCCATTGTGGAAGATTGGATCTCAGTTCTTCACTCTCTCTGTGGCTTTACAAAGACTTCACAGGAGGAGGGGTGATAGGTGCACTTCTCTCCTCCTGGTCTTTGGATTAGGTTATACGACTGCTTTGGCCAATGAGATCTTAGCAGACATAACTTGAGCAAGGACTGGAGAGGAACTTGAACAGTTTGGCTTGCCCCTTTGTATTCCTGGGGCTTGATGTGGGTGCTGCCGGTCCAAGGAGAATAAGGAAGCGTGTGAACCCAACCCGCAGCCTAGAGCCAAGCTCTGCTGACCCCAACCTGCGACAACTGGGAGACCTGTGAGCAAGAGAGTCAGTGTTTTTTAAGACACTGAGTTTTTGAGATTATTTGTTATCTAGCAAAAACTGACTAACACACAATCCTAATTTCTAAATGTGGCTGTTGAGGTTCAAAGAATATAAGCAGCTTGGCCAGAATCACAGAAATAGCACATTAGAGGGAGATTAGATTCAAACCATGGTCTGCCCCATTTCAAAGTTATAATATTGTTTGGAAAAAATGCCCCATGTTAGAGCAAGCTTAACCCTTTGGCCGCTCTGGTCAGGTATATTTAAATGAATATATCAGAAATGTTTATACATAAAAATAATGTCATCTATATACAAAGCAGCTCAAATTGTTATTAAATGCATAAAATAGTCAAAATATCAACTTTGTGTTTCTTGTGGATTTCTGACACATTTTGAAAAAAACCCTTAAAATCAATTAACACAATGAAAGAGTTAGGGTTAAATAAGATAATGACTGTATTAGAAATGCTTCCCCAAGCCTTACACCTAATGGAGGGGGAGTCAGTGAGTTAGAGGTTGGTTATCAAAGGGAAGCTGATCAGACCCCTGTCACCTATCTGCTTTGAGAATTTTTTTTTTTTTTTTTTTTAATATAGGAATGAGAATGTTGCTGGAGATATTTCAAGTTGCTGTGGCAACTAACTGGTGGCCTTGAACTTCCCCTAGTGTCATCTACTTTCCAGCCCCATTAACTGTAGTTCTCCTCCTGGGTTACAACAGGCTGAGTCTTCAGCAGATCTCTTTCCTGAATGTGTAAGATACTGGAGGCTTGTTGAGCGTCTACATGGGGAGGCTCATTTTTTCCTTATTAATTGTAAGGAGAGTTATTTTTGTTGTTTTAAATGTAAAACCTCCCTCTAGAGAGTTCTGGGCCCATTACAGATATGCAGAACCCAACACTCCTCTGCTCTTATAACAAGTTGGGGGGGGGGGCAAAGCAGGAGCCATTGAATCAGAATTATAATATGAGATAAAACTCTTGAAAGCGTTATAATAGAAAACTCCAAGTGAAGCAAATTAAGAAGCTAGAGCTTGACTGCTGTTGTCAAATCATCCCCACAGGGAAAGACTCAGGACACAGAAAGGAGACAAGAAGAGGAGAGGTGAACTAGGGTGAGACAGAAAGCAGTGGTGGGGAGGAAGGCCAGAAGGATAAAGGCAGGTTCTGAAATCCAGACACAAGCTCTGCTGGGTGGCCAGCTACTTCCATGGCTTGCCAGCAAGGTGCCACATACAATTGGTGCCACAAATACATGCCTTTAGGGCTGTGACACAGCCCTAGGATTCACCTGTTTGAAGGGATGATGATGAGAGCTGAAGTTCCTTTCCTGTTGAGTAGCAGCCAGCCTTGCATTTTGTGTCCTCATACCAAGGGCAAATTTACTTTGGAAGCTTCCTGCACAACTACTGTTGGTATCAAACTCTTTTACCCAACCCATTTAAAATTAACTCTTTTCAGCCTGAATGCAATAATTCTGCAAGTCCTTATTTAATCTTGACTTTCTCTCTCGGACTAGCTCTCCCAAGGACATACCAGGGAGAAGGTACATTTGCCCAATTAAGCTCCTGTGAGGCAAAAATCCTCCACAGTAAAAATGGGACGGAACATTTGCTGTGTATGTTCCAGATGAATTTTCTAAGCCCCTCGTTTTTCACATTCCTTCCAGTTGCTCTGGGGCCATTTCATAGTTTTTGTCCTCTTCACTGAGTATTTATAAATCTCAAATGAGTCCAACAACAAGCTTGGTCACGACTTTGAAAACAAGCAAGAGTAGCTGGAAATAATTTTTTTGTAGTAAAGAATGGCTGCACTTATACCCTGCAGTCCCTCCTCTACCACCCAACCCAGCGTGGCGCCATGGAAAATGTGAAGCAAGTGTGGACGCCTCTCCGCCATTAGCCCGCACTGCATGTTGAAGTGGAGTCTGCATAATTGTACAGTTAATCTCAGATAATGGTTCTGAATGTTTCCAAAACCCGTCAGCCTGCTCAAACTACCTACCTTTTGCTGCAGCCAGTCTTACTTCCTGAAGCTTTGACCATAAATCCACATTGGTGGATTTGGGTATCTTTTGGGTATCTTACTATCTCAGCAGTCTCTGATTTACAGCCCAGAATCTTCCATAAGGTGACTTTGATTCCAACTATGGTATTTAATGCTGCGGCTTAAATTTGCCCGGATGGCAACTTGAACTGTTGGTGCTTGATTCAGAAATTCTGGGTGTGGGCGGACATCTCTGTAAGAAATCTGGCTGAGTGAGGGGTCAACGCTAGAGAGCTGCGCTACCTTGGTGACAGAGCCATTGATGTGAAAAGACCTTCAGACGTTAGGCTGGTCTAAGCAAGATTTTGCAGAAGCTTGTTTGTCTCTGGCTCTCTCACAACCACTTTCTCTGCTCCTTTCTTCTCCATTGACCCCATTTTCCTGATGCTCTGAACTTTTATGTTGCCTCCTGGTTCTGCTCATTTGGCTTGTTTGCTCTTAGAGCCCGCAGACCCAGAATCACTTGATTCCGCATGCCTCCACACTTCCATCGAAGCTGTGGTTCATCATTTCAGTTGATCGTGCTTAAGAGAGGTTACAGTCCCCGCACCTCACTTGGATCCCACCTCTGAGGAGGGGGAGTTTGGCTGTGCATGGATTGGTCAGGCTTGAGGGCATTCATTAGGTCCCACTTTCTAAGAGGTAGAGCCTTTTCTGGAATGGAATGAATAAGCCCATTTCATGGCCACTACCCCATTAATCTTTCTGGATACAGCTCCTTCTTAGGGCCTAGAGAGGTTAGGCAGGGTTGTATGAAGGCTTGCTATTTTGGGGGACAGGATCGGTAGGGTCCATCTGTCTCTTTTTCCCTTATATAGCTTATTCTTTCTTTATATGCTCTGTCCTTTAGAAGACCGGAAGTAAGAGGTGCCCCCTTTCCACTGTGGAAGAGATGCCCCTCATCGCCTTCAGCTCACTTTAAAACAGTAAGTAGAAACTAGAGTAAGATTCTGGGGAAAGAAAGCTACTTCAGCATTCTACTCCAGCCAAGACAAGTTCTGGCAGGCAGCAGCGCTCAGCAGGGCTTGAGATCCACCATAGGATTTGGGGCCAAACCCCATGGTGCTGATAAAGGATAAATATTCTCACCATTGTCCTCTGTGCATATAGGTTTCTGGACCACTCCTAGGGTGGTGTGGCTAGCTGAAACCAGGATTCTGGGGTTCCTGAGCCTCCCTGGATAAATGCCTTAATTTTGAAGATCAGATGATTATGGGATCTCTTTAGCTATAGCTCCATCTTTTTACCTTCCCCATGGTCATTAGAAATAGATGTAAGAAATCCAGCAAAGTTTTATAACTACCTCATGCTAAGATCTGAATGATTAAAAGTCCATTCCTGCAAGTCGTATTATATTTTAAACTGTCAAGAATTAACCTTAATTTCTATTTCATTTATTTGAGTTATAGTGCACAAGGAAGGGAATAATTTTGGGAAGAGTCAGAATTTAGGCCACAGTAACCTATTTTAACATGAATTAAACCATATGTCAATTTGCAATACAAGACTAGCCCTTCATTTTTGATCACTCTGAGTAGGACTGTATTTTATAACCGTGGGTATGATCACCTTGAAATAAAAGTCTGCCTGTTGGCTATCTCACCCACAGCATGATTTCATGAGGGAATGCTGGTACACGCGTGGGATAACTTGGGTGGGGGCATAGCGGACTCATCATCCTCTCTTTTCTTATGAGAGAAAGAACCTTTGGGACTAGAATAAAGGCAGACTGTTCATTTGAATCTCAAGTCCTAATTTCAGGGAGTTTTCAACATGCCTGACATATTTAATTTTGAAAAGGCAAGCTGAGATCTTTCAGTTTTTAGGGTACTTCAACAAATGAAGCTCACTGTTTTGAAAATTTTGTAGTCCTTATTGAATCATTTTGAATGGCTGAACTGTTTGAGCTTGTTATTTTTGGATAATCCTATGCACTTTGCTTAACCTTTCAAAGTCGTCGTCTTTGGTTTAACCCAGGGTTTCTCAACCTTGTCACTATTGACATTTTGAGTCAAACAATTCTTCATTGTGGGGGGGCCATGCTGTGCCTTGTAGAAAGTTTAACAGCATCCCTGGCCTCTATCCACTAGATGCCAGTAGCATGCTCCCCCACCCCCAGTTGTGACAGCCAAAATGACCCTAGTTGAGAACCATTTGTTTATCAGTTCCCTCTGGGGAGTAACATAGGGAAGAGCTATCTGTGTCACAAAGATATTTCGAACTCTGGTGGCATACTCCTGATAATGGAATGGCGAACTTCCTGCCCTTCTTGGATGCCATTTTAAAATGGCATTTATGCAAGGACAAACACACCACAACGCAGAGCTCATTTCTTTAGGTTTGCTCACACCTGGCACTGTATCATGGGCAAAATTATTTCAGCGTCTTAAAGAACAAGGCATTAATAATTCCCCCAAAGCAACGCAGAGGGTGATATGACTGAACACATGACCAGATTTTTAAAACTCCAACTCATCAATTGATGATGATAATATACTTGGGCATTGCCCATGTTGTTAACCTCAGCTATCAAAATAAAGTAATTATACTAATTACAAGCCTCTCAAAACCCAGCTCAGTGTCCTTGTGCATGAGAGGCAAGCTGTGCCACAGTCACTTCCTGGGGGCTCCGACACCGTGTGAAGGTTTTAGTAGCTCATCATGGGGCCAGAGTAGTCACTGTGTCAGGGAAAGGAGAGTTAGAGGTGAGTCCTTGGGGAGACTGATGGGCTTTTCACTGGAATGGCCTTGCGCCCTGGAAATAGTAGCAAGGAGCCGGCTGGGCCTGATGGTCTGGAACCAGAGATTAAAGGTGCACCTAGGCCCAGCGAGCTGTGACTGTCCGAAGTGTTATGGCTGACGGAGTTAGTCATCCACTCGAGCCGGAGTGCTGAGAGGGCATTAAAAGAAGATCCAGTAAATGCACGGTTATTGGCGACCTTTCTATCGGGAATTGAGGTGGCGGTGTGCAGAACTATACAAGGTAGCCACATTTTATTACCAAATATCTTGAACTGACAGCCGGGCTAAGTGAGTAAAATGTGGTTAAATCTGAAACTATTCATGGTAAAGAGACACCTAGCAATTGAATCAGAAATGGATGTGCCATCAGATGTGAGAGCGCAGATCTGGGAACAATGAATGGAAATTTGGATAAAGGTAGAGAGCATTGAGAAAAAGGAAAGAAAGGTATCAGTATCAACCTGGATTCGGATAGGTTTGAAAACCATGGCACCCAAAGATTGTTTACAAGAATTGCAGTCATTGTGGCCTTGAATTTCTTTTATACTCTGACCTAATAAAGACATCTGCTCAAATTTTCCGCTCTACAATAATTAGGCCATTATGCACCACCTCAGTAGCCAAATAACATGTCAGGTCTAAAATAATTGCATAAAGCATTTACTATTGGATTGTTACAGCAGTAGGAAAAATTACTTAAATTAATCCACATCATAGGAATAAAGGGGTGAATAGAGTGAAATACAGTAAAACAGAGGGACAGAATTTTGGCAAAGCCACCAAAAGCCTGGGAAGACTTATGTGGTATAAAAATAACCATGGATCTGACAGACTAAACAATAAAATTGCTCAGCTAATTAGTATCTTACATTGAGTGAGTTAAGTGAAGGTAAGTTGATGGGAATAATTGACAAATGCACACAAAAATTAACTCAGTACTCAAAACATTACAGAAATAGAAGGAAATCCAGGATTTGAAAAATTAAGATAAGTAATTCCAGGAAAGCCAAATAAAATGTTCATCGGCTTGACAATAGAACCAATTAGCTCTCACTGAGTGTGTTCCTCAAATGCAATGTGTGATTGAATTGTGGGCAAATGTTTGCAGTTTCTAATACTGAATAGCTGTAGCATTGTGGTTGTGAGAGAACCAAATGGGGCAGACGAACCATGGAATTGTCAACTATTGTCATATCTGAACAGGAGGTTACTGAAGCAATACAAATAACAATTCACTAGAAAGCAGCAGATTCTGACTTGCAAATAAACGAGTTCAAGAAGCTTCCAGCAACACGTGACAGTATTGCAAGATGTTTCCTGCAAACACCACGTCATTCAGACATAAAGGTTGATTCATGGCATCTGGAAACAGCTGCCTTTTACTGAAAGACAATGAAATTTCAAATTGCATTAACTATAGCCTGCTAATATGCTTACCTGCTATCCACAAATCACTGGCAGACATTTGGGGCTGAGAAAATTTCTTCACATTGTCAGAAAAATCAGGTCATGACTAATAAACAGAAAGTATGTTATAATTTGGTCCAGGAGGTAACCACCATATCCCCAAAAGGTTCAAGGACAGTGAAGTCAATCAGAACCGTCTGGAACTGTGACTGAAGTTATTAAAAAATGATGGGGGTCTGGGGTTCCATGTCAATGGACCGACCTATAATACTGCTCTTTAGTAGTTGTCTCTTTGGGGACAGACCTGTATAGCCTGGGACCAGATCAACAGAAGCCTACTATTAACCTGGTATACTCCTGTCTCATCTTGGTCACTGCTAATTATACACAGTGCTTTTTCCCAGATCTTAAACTTAGGAGTCAGGAGTAACTGGGTTCAAATGGGAACCCTTCAGTGTGATGTCCCTAAGGTACTGTGCTTCACTAAGTCTCATTTCCCTTGTTGCTAAAATGGGGATGACAATGATACCAACATCTTTGGATTATTATAAGGTTTGGATCAAATCAGAATCAGGTAATGTATGTAGAATGCTTTCTGGCAGCTAAAATTCAAAATCTGGCTGGGTGGGGAATGAACAACACATTTTCTAAGTCATGAATAATATATTTTCTTAAAGCATGCACGTCCTCTTCCTTCTGTAGAGAGTGGGAAAACCTCTGCAGGTTTGTGGGCTGGTGAGGAGCCTGGACCCCATGATTCAGACCAGAAATGGGCTTAGGTGTGAGCTTCAGTGGTTAGAAACCTCAGTCTGAGGAGTTCGTGGCCATAAGGACAGAGCTGAGGGGTGACACCATGGACAGGGATGAAGCAAGAAGTCAAGAGCAGGGCAGTCAAGATTGGGGTGGGAAGGGTAGTGCAAGGTGGGCAAAAGCTCGAGTCCAGGAAGAAAGCCAGGGTGCCAGGATCTTTCTTGCACATACTCAGGGCTGGTGGCATGGCACAGAAGTGGTTAGCGGGCTCAAAGTGCATGATTGAGGTAGACCATGCAAGTCCCAAGGCTTGCCTTTAACACATCTTTGTACCATTTGGTGGGTTGTCTAATAACAGTGTTTGCTATAGAGACGAGATTATTTGGAAAATTCTCACACCCTTCATTCTTGAGGCCTCTCCATCTAACGTAATAATATTAGTAGTGATCTGAAAGCTAATCGACTGACCTATGCTAGACTGCCACTGTTGCAGAGATCGCCAGACGCTCACCAGACCCATTTCCTCTTCTTCCTGAGCGTACAGTCCAAACACATTTCCCAGCCTCCGTTTTGTGCTCATGTGACTGTGTTCAGCTAGAGGAATGTGAGGAGAAGTGTTATGCACCATTTCTAGGCCTGGCTCATAAAATCCTACGTGCATCTTCCAAGCTCCCTTCTCTTGCTAGGATGACATTGAATTTTATGATGGCTTTGGAAATCATGTTAAAGATAACAGAACCTGAGCTGGAGGGAGTCGGGCTTTTGATTAACTCCTTGGAGGTTCACTACTCAACTGCTAAATTGAACTGTTGCATGAGTTTATTGTTCCCAGCCAGTGAAAGGTTGGGGTTAGTTTGTTAGATCAGCTAATGTTACTGTAAGTCCTATGGCAACCAAGTGAAGATGTTGGGATTTGAAGGAACCTATAAATAACACCCCTCTCTTCCTTGCCTGAATTCAGAGCCAACTGACGGTCAACGCAGGAGCCAGTCAGATGGAAACCAAATGGTAAACTTTAATGAGTACGTAGATATGAAACCAAATCAGCTTGCTAATATGCTCTGTGTCCCAGCCCCGCAGTTTAGAACCTAAGATCGCCCACTTAAAAGAAAATTCTCATTTTAAGGCATGTATACTCATCTGGGATTACAGCATTACTCTTGTCCAAGGAAGAGAAGAGAAAAAGAGACCAAATTCTTAGGGTTCATAGTTCTCTGCTAACTGAGAAGTATTGGCCAATAGTTTTCACCTCCCATCTGTGGACTATTTGTGAGTAGAGGGTGACCCATGAGACCAGGAGTATTAATCTAGTGCCTGTCTCTTTACATGTCTACACAGGGATTGAAGTTCCTATCTGCAAACCACACATGGTCTAATGGGCACAAACCACATTTTTTGGGAACTCATTTTGCCACCATGGCCTTTCCATGAATCCTTTTAAAGCAACCAGAAACACCCTTGGCTTTTGTCTCCTGTCAATCTCGATTTGGGAAAGTCATTCCGTTCATTGACCAGGCTGCTATGTCAGGGATGTTTGTAGACCAGTGAGGGAGGGCACCGACCTCTATGTCAGACACGCTGAGTCAATCTTTAGAAATTAGGAGGTGGCATGTTCAGGAAGATTACCCTCCCAGCGTGCCGTATCTGTACAACCTGGGTGCTGACGGATTTCGTCATTGTCCTGTGGAGCATTTTCCATCATGGTTATGATTGATTTGGGTCATCATGCCAATTGCTTGTGTACAAATTGGCTATTAATAAGCTCCCAAAGTCAGAATAGGTGATGAGATGTGTCACCCAGTCATATAAAAGAATGCAAATTTGATCTCTTATTCGCAGTTATTAGAGGATCTGTCAGTTTATAAATCCTACAGTTCTTTGTTTTGTTGCCAAATGGAATGAAGCATTATTACAGCTTTCAGCTGGGGGAGGTGCCTTCAAATTAAAGGCTGTACTCCTGAAGCAGCGACTGTTTCAGGGAGACTTGCTTGGTCTATTATAATCCTGCTTGTGGGCCGAATCCCTAAAGGATAAAACTAAATAGCACTGACTTTGGGTGTAAGATCAGACATCAAGACCAATATCACTTCCTAAGCCGTTTGCTGTGCATGAGTAGCTTTGAGCTCCCTGCCAACTCAAAAGCACGGTGATGTAGCTGTTAAGCAGAGTACAGAACTTAGAGATGATCTACAGTTGCACTGGGGTATCCATGAATGCAAGTCAATCCAAATGATGAAAAGAGATTCCATTCTGATATCTGGGCCATGGTCAGAAAGTTGAAATATTTTGAACTTAGAGGACTAATGGGGAGCTCATCGAGATCTGGGATGCACCAGTAGTGCCGAAGAGCTGACCACCCGGCAATAGAAGAGAAACTGAATGAAACATTCATTTACTATTGTTATTGTTAAAAATGAACTTAAATTTTCACGGCTTTCCCCTCCCATTTATATGAAAAGACACTTCCAGTTCTATAAAGCTCTATATGCTAGTTATAGTTCTGTTACTTCATTTGAGTTTTACAACAATCTAGGGAGGTAGAGGAAACGGGGGAATATAGTCCACGTTATGCAAGGAACAAGATGAGGGCCATTGCTGTGTGCTAACTCATGGTGGAGGACAGCAGAGACCCAATGACCCAACCCAGATCTCGAGGTCCCCAGGAAACGCCAGCAAGTCCTGGGAAAATGATCTGAATTGACTCTGTGTGAAGAGCAATGGAAAGGATCCTTCTGTCCTACAGGCAGGAGAATCAGTGAAAGTCTACAGTTCATTTTCTGCACAGATTGCAAAAATTGAATACTGATTAAATTCAAGCATTTAGAAAATGACCTGTACACAGGACCACAAAATTGTGGTCTGGGCCTGGAATTACAAAAGCAGCACTGACCACTTCCCCCTCATTTTATAGCTGAGTCAGATTTAGAAAGAGAGAGTACTGAAATGTTTTTGATTAGCTAACTAAATGTTGGTTAAGATGAGCTAAAAATGACAGGTCACAATGAAGTATAGGTTATACCAACTCAGAATAGGATGGTCTAGGAAACATGACGTTGGTATATTTGGATGCAGGAGTACCACAGCTAATGAGAATTATGCTTGAAATTAGAGGAGTGCATCACTTTTTCTTATGATTAAAGTAAACAGCTAAAGCCATCAAGCAGATTATAACTGGGTGAGCAAGTGGGTAACGGGGCACTACAGTATAAAAAAAAAAATATTTACAACAGCGCAAGGCATGCAGAGAATATGCGTTGAAACCATGTCCACATATTTGGACCAACGGAACACAGGGTCTCTTGTTCATTTATTTTTAAAAATAAAGTAGTGGATAGTATTGCTATTCACTAAACAGAAATGTCCCAAGAACATACACAAGAAAATAAGAAAGGTGGGTCCAACTGAGACAAATTTGAAGATTGCAGTTCATGGACGTAAGACCACTCGTTAATCTGGCTTCCAGGCTGACCTCTGGAGAACCTCTTAGCCCTGGGCACTGATTAGAAAGTCATGGGATGTTGTCTCCTAACCACAGACAAGAGTTGGTCTTGATTTCTTGAAGCGCGCTTCACACATTATTTCAGAGGGCTATAATTCTAGACATCTGACACAATTGGGAGATTAGGAAGCTCAAAAACAGTTCAATATCTTTCAAGTCCATTTTGTTAGAAAGTGATTCATGAGACCAGATCAATCTGAGCTATAGAAATATTAAATAATAATAGAACCTAGGATTTATAGGACACCTTCCCTCCCGAGTATGAAATGTTTTCACGTATACTCCATTTGATTTAGGTGAATATGCTCTCCATGAGGTACTGTGGGGAAGTGGAATCATTCCCATTTCAGAGAGAGAAGCACCAAGGCATATGAGAGGGGAGGTGATTACCCAGCACCTGAGTATCTGAAGTAGAACTGGAGGGTTCAATTCCTCAGTCACTCTCCCACAAATACTGATGGTCCAGATTCTAGCAGATTATCCTAGGGGCATCAAAAACACTGTACACGGCCAAGTTCTCATCTGTTTCCCTCATCCTGTTGTAATCTTTTTGTCAGTTCTGTGTCCTTTGACTTGATGATTTATCATACCTTCGTGAGAGAAAGAGGACATTAAAGAGTTTCTTTGGAAGTCAAGGAAATCACTGCTGTTTTGTGGAATGGAGGAAAACTTGGCTAATCGCTGCTCTGCCACTTTGGAAATGTTGAAAAATCAGTAGCAAAGACTTAGTTAAAGCTCAACAGAAATAAAGGCAGGGCAGTAAGCCACCTGCCATGGCTGGGGGTGCCTTGGCAGTAAATCCAGGAGGTGGTTTTCATGTACAGTGTATAATTTGGGCCCTGACAGAGCCCGGATGAAGAATAGGCCCATATAACTATTGATCCACAGAGCTACCAGGGACATCATTTAACTTGATGGCTTGTGTTGGTCCCTTAGGATGTGGAGTCAGCTTTAACCTGCAAGGAAAAAAAAATTAAAGGTAAATGAAAGGAATAGAAGGGAAAAGCTGTGGAGGACCTGCCCTGCCATACCTTCTCTTTTTCCGTACCCTCTCTTTTAATAAGAAACATTTCCAAATGACCCCGGTTTTCAGCTGTCCTGAAAAGTGTTGGTTTATTTCATTCATTTACTTACCTAATTATGTAGATAAATTCCAACCACTTAAGGTTCTCTTGGACATTTATGAATACATCATCCATACCTAGTTTCCAACAGTGAATACAGTCGAGAAGATAGAGGGAAACAGTCGCCCGCTGGTCACAGTCGCGTGCAATCACAGGCCGACGTGAGACTCCAAAGGGGGGAATGGGGTGCCGCGACCCGGGGCGGAGTTGGTTGCCAGCCACTCATGGAGTTACCTTCTTTCCTGGAGACTCTGCTGTACCTGGCACTGCAGGCTCTGGTGTGTGTGAACCCTCTGATCCAATCCTTCCTTTAGGTCATAGGCATATTCCTAACTCATGACTCTGCCCCACATTCAGCCCGTCTCTGACACTTTTGCCTTCTTCCTGCACCCTGGCTTGGGCCCCCGTTGCATGCTGTATTCATTCTGCTTCCCAGCCTGTTTGTCCATTTCCTGATTTCGAATCCCTTGGCTGGGTTATCTGTGGATAGCCTTGCTTCATCCTGTTGACCTAATGGTTGGGCCCTGCTGCTCTAGTTTTGACCCTATTCCCCTTCTTTGACCACAGTTCAAACTGTCCTTCCACTTATATTGCTTTCAGCTGCTTTTAGTAAACACTCCATTTGGTCCTGGCCATGTTCCAGAAACTTAACCCTCAGTGTATGCTTTCCAGGAGGTAATGCTCCCTCTGACTTTACATCATGCTAAGGTATAGGAACACATGTTTAAAGGCAAAAAGATCAGCATTCTCATGCAAAATTCATTTCTAGTGTTTTGTTCATTTCTGCCATTTTCTTAAATAATTTGTTTGTAATCAACCCACAGTCATAACTCACTGTTGGTGAGAAAGAAGATGCTTGCATGTCATATCGATGAATGTGTACACCTTCCCCGGGCTCAAGTTCCTTGAAGGTTAGGACAGTCTCTTGGGAAATTGTTTTTCCTTTAAGGTGCACCCTCAACAAGTATTTCGGATTGTTTCACTGAGAGAATTTGTGAATTGAAAGAAAAATGTTTTATGTCTTGCATCTTCTAAAACGGGAAGCCCGCGCTCTTCTAGGTGCCCTGGCTCCGTGCTCTCTCAGGTCCTCACCCACTTGCCTGACCCTCCTCAGTGTCATCCTGACCTTGTCCTCAGCCTTCATAGTCTGCTGTGTTTCCAGGTTTGGCCTTGGCAGCCTTCTCCGCTCATACAATTTCTCTGATGACTCCCTAATCTATAGATTGAACCCATACCTTTCTCCTTTTTTACCCAAATGTGTAATGGATAGGGCTACATAGTTATCAGAAAGAAATTTCCAACAAAAAATGCCAAACCCATCATCATCAACTTCTTTACAAACTTGATCATCCACCTATATTTTTACCCTCAAATCATACCCATCTCTCCTTTGCCACCTTCATCTAATATGGCCTTCTACCCAGGCTTGACTTCAATTTTGTTCCCCTATCCCCACTGTGCACAGTATATAACAGGAGTTCAGCATGTGTCAAATCAATATGTTAATGGTAACAAAGCCTTAGGGGTGAATACAAGCAAAATGTGAGCCGTTAAGTTTTAACTAGGTATGATGAGCACATCTCTACTCCCTTGCCAACTAAGATCTAATGGTAGTGGTTGTCTAGAACACTGCATTTTAGGAATATCAGACTAAGGTAGCGTTCAGCAGGTAAGAGCCTCGTGGTCAGGTAGGAGGGCACAGAAGGAGAACATTTACAGTCCTCCTGCCAGGGATCTGCCACTTCTACTGTCTAGGCAATAGGACTTCCTCCAATTCATAGAGTACTATGAAGAACGTGACACCGAAAAGTATTAATGTCATGGATAAATGGGTGTATAGGATGGGTTGTATTGCAGAAAGACGGGAGCCCCTGTGTGAGTATGTATGTGTGTTTGTGCTTCTGCGTACAAGTGGAAAGACTATTTTCATCTTGATTTCTGTAACACATAATTTTCATGTCTAATCTCAATTTGCTCTATTGTTTATGAGTTCCTAGAGGTTGGGCTTCTTATTTCTGACCATTTTTTAACAAAAGCTTTCTGTGTTGTTTTCTTCTCATGGAATCAGTAGGTGACTTTAAGATCAGTGTCTCAGGTGAACTCCCCTAGAATAGATTCTCCCAAGAAGCTTCCAAAGCTGGGAACCCCCTTGCTTGATGCTTGTATCACCCAGAAGAACTGGTAGAAAGTGGGTGTTTATTGAAAGGTGTAAACAAACTCATGGGTGTGCGATCAGAGGTTACCGTGCACCCCTGAGGCCAGGAGTTATGCTGGGGCAGAACTAGTCCCAGTGGTCCGACGTGCCCGGAAGTATGCACCTTTACACGTCCTTGCTGTATACACAAAAATACAGCCCATTTCCCTTACAGGGTAGATGCCAGGGCATTTGGGCTGTACATAGGCATAGTCATAAAATATTGCTGAAACACAAGAGAGATCAACACCAAAGCTTGATTTCCCCCCACTTCCTTCTACCCTCAACTTTAGAAACAATTTCTCCCCTTTCTAAATGAAATTGCTGCCAATTGCACAACACCATGGAACTTACCTAGTTAATGTTAGAGGGAATAAGGGGCCCGTATGGTTGAACGTAGAGAATAGAGCAAGGCTGCCGTTCCTAGGGGCCCTGGTAACTGTTTCTTATCTCTAAGATTTATAGAACTCTACACATTTAATATTTAAGCTGAAAAATCTACTGAGGTTCAAAAGAAGCTCCAGGTTGCAGACTGATATATACTGCTGGTTGAAGGTAAAACAGTAAAACTAAGAATAGTCATTTGAGATTGACGAGGGAGTATACTGATAGCGTGAGGATACATGACTACAGAATAATTTGAGACAGTGATGAGTCTATGTCTGTGCCATCTTACTATGTAGGCACTGAAGGCTCAGTATCTACTGCTTTCCATTTGAAGTTGCCCATTGAGCATGAATACAATTCAGCATACTTCAGCATAATTCTAAGGTAACTGCAATTGGAGCAGAAGTTAGGAGATACAAATTCTAGCCCAGATGCTACCCTGACACTAATTCGTTTAGGACAAGTTACTTAATTTCTCAATGCCTCGATTTCCTCATCTGTAAGATGGGCACAATACCTACTCCACATATTTCAGCTCATTCTTGTAAGGATAAGGTGAGCTTTGCCGGTGAATGAGTAGTACATATGGAGATACAGCTAGCCAAAAGAACCTCCAAGTATGCGAGTGGAAAACTATGAGATACCTCAGTGGTACAAATGGAATACATCAGGAAATGGAGGTGGCTGTGAAAACCAGTGTGGGTATAATGCCTGCAGAATCTGGCACAAACAAAAATTGTGTATCTATAAGCTGGCGAATGCAGATATTTGGTTCAACAGTATTTCTTGAGGGCAACACACCATCCACACACAGCATATTCTCGCTGATCAGCAAAGGGAAGCAGGAGATACTCAATGCAATTGGTGGCCAGACTTGCCTGATTTGCTCCCATGACAGTCTAGTCCATGTGACCATTGGCTCTGCTTCTGTGTCCTGGCTTTGACATTTTAACATGGCTCTCAGCTTGGCTGTGCATACCCCTTCCAGGAATCCCATCTGGGCTCATCATGGTGGGTTGCCTTGTACTAAAGTCTTGGCAGCTGCCTGTTTGCTGGGGCCTGGGCTGGGCTCAACTTGGTCTCCTCATGGGAGGCTTAAAGAGAAGAAATATAGGAATTTAGCTGGATGCCTGAGGTTTACTCATCTGTCTTTTTTTTTTGTTGCAATATGGTAGTGCTAGTGGTCATTCATATTGGGACTCTGAAGATAAAGTGTTCTAGAATTGTGGCATGGTGCAAAATGGGGAGGATATAGGGAATGTAGTCGGAGGGAGGAAGCAAAATATATGGGGGCATTGCTTGTTTTTCTCAGTTTTCAGAAGCAAAGAGAACTTGCGCAGCTCCTGAAAGGAGAAGAAACAACAGGAATTAACCTTTGGGGCACATACTGAATTTGAATCTTGGGTCTCCCTTTTGAGACAAACAGCAACTACTCAGAGAGAGACAATATTTTGTGGGAACCCTGATTATGACTTTGGTGAAAGGATGCTCTTTATAGTGGACCATATTTCTGCAGGCAAGGAGTTCAATGTAAAGTTCAGAGCCACAGAGGAATTGGATTTGGCATGGAGGTTCTACCAGGAGAAAAGGACTGCTGGAAGAACGCGGTGGATTTTAATCGAGCAGGTCAGGGTCAGAGGCTCTATTCATTCTATTCATGAATGAAAGGGCAAGTATAGAAAACACTAGAACTTTGTTTAGGAGAGATTTTGCTTGTGGTAACAGTTCCAGTAAAGCAGCTTGGTTTGAGGTTTGAACTTGGCAATATGAATGAGAAGTTGGGCGGTAGCAAGTTGGAGGATGTTTTCTAATACCTGCTAGGAAGTTTTTTTTTAAATGATGGAGTTGGGAATCATAGCTGGAACAAGGGTAACCTAAAAGGTAAAAATACGACCTAAGAAATCATTTGTGTGTAGCAATGTGCCATTAAGTAAAGTGTTTTGGTTGCAGAAATCAAGGATACAGAATTTATATAAACATTTGAGAAATACACCCTATAAAAATTTGGTAAAGAGAAATTTTTAGTTAAATTTAAAAAATGAAGTTAAGTACTCTTAAATTTTAGTTCAAAGAAAAATAAAGTTATGATTGTAGATTATTTAGACATTAAATGAGAATAGCACATGCAAAACACTGGTCAAGTGTAGCTAAAGCTACATAATCAAAGAAATACGTATAACCTTGAATGTTTTAATTAATAAATAAGAAAGACTAAAATAAACTAAATATTCAGCTCAAGAAATAAAAATAAACTGTAATCTTAAAAAACATAAAAGAAATCAATAGCTATATTTTTAACAGTTTAATGAAAAAGAAAAGAGAGCCTCAGAAGAAGAAGGTAAGTGGAATGAAGGACAGCTCTCACTTCGGTAGCTGGTCTCAAGATTGCAACTGGTTCTTACCATTCTTCTCCTCTACCATCCATCCTCTGCTGGTCTAGGTGTTTACTGAGGGATGACTGGCACCTACATGTTTGAGTGGCCAGAGCCCCCGGTCATAATGCCCTTCTCAGGCAGTGGCTGTGCACTTGTCCCTTTACTGTCAAAATTGGACAAGGTTCTACCAAGAGATACCCCAGTAAGTCACTTGGCTTCCAAGAGCACTCTTCTCTGGCCCCATGTATTTCAGCAGCCCTACTTCCTCCTGACGCTCAGGTCAGTTACCCCAGTGATTCATTGCCTGCTCATTTCTTGGCACGAGGATCCTGAGGTGACCATATGGATGTCATAGCTTAGAGTTTAATGGGATTCTTGCTGTGTCACCTGAAGGAAGCCTTCCTCCTCTGGGACCCAGGATTACTAAATCTACAGAGCTCAGGAACAGGAGTCACAGATTCCCACAATTGAGTCATTGTGAGTGATGGTGAGTGGTGCTACTCCTGTTTTTAGCTAATTTTTCCCTGAACCTATATATCCTGTTGGTGGAGATTTAGCACCAGACAGTGTGTATTGATTTAGGGTGTATAGTGCATTCTGAAGAGGGTGCCTCATTCTCACAGAGTATCATCTCCAAGCTGGCACCTCAATTGCACTTCAAAAGGCCATCCCATTTTTCTATCAGGCTGACAACTTCTGGGTGATATGACACGTGATAAGACCAATTGATCTAATAACCATGTACTCATTGTTGTCCTTCCTTTGCTGTAAAGTAGGTTCCTCGGTCCAGTGTGATATTTGTGGAATCTCGGTCAGCAGATCAAATATTCTACCTAAAATAGTGGTGCTGGCTAAGGCCTGTGGACAGGAAAGGCAAACCCATCTATCCCGAGAACATGTTTTCAGTTTCAAATAAGAGGAATCACTGCCCTTTCTAGGATAGAGGGGGTGCGATGTAATCATGGGTTGTCTCCTTGAGGGTTGGTGTGCCATTTCAGAAACTCAGGGTTGGTTTCTGTTGCCGGTTGGGGAGACATTTGGAGGCAGCAGGAGCTACCTCAGTTCTGGTGACTGAGAGGCCCACACCCAGGCCTCGTCCCTGTCTCTATGGCTATGCTGTTCCTGTACACACTGTGCCAGCACCGGGGTGGCTGATGCAGACGGAGGCTGGCTAACATCAACTGGGCCAGTCGTCCTGCCTGCCTGTTAGCCTAGTCCTACAGAGGTAGACTCTCTCCATTAGAGTAATTAGCATGAGAAATAAAGATCTCACATTTTGGGCCACTTCTGTAAATTATCTTCATGCTTCTTCTTGAGCTCTTCTTGTTACGATCTTCCATTCTCTCTCCTTCAGGCTCCCAACACACCAGATAAACCATTCACCTTGGCCAAAGGTCCACATATAGTCTTACCTTGAGCCACTTCTGATTCCATGCAAAGTGCATTACCAGGTGCATCTTCTGAAGCTCTGCCCTTTAGGAAGATTTTCTGTGCCATTGCCTTTCTAGGCCACCTCTGAGTGGGGCTGATGTGTAGCAGGCACCCATTTTCACCCTGTATTCACATATTGAACAGACATACCTGTGACCCCAGCTCGGCCTTTATCCCCCTTGTCATTTTTTCCCATGGGAGAGTCATAAAGGCTGTAGCCATACTAGGTATAGCCATGCTAGATGTGAGCTGAGGATACTACGTTGGCATAATAGCAGTGAATGAATTGCCTGCTTGTGCTATTTGCTTGAGCCTCCAGTCCTGCTTGTTGGATGACATTCACCTGAGGAGGAACTCCTGCTCCGCCTGCCCGGCCTTATTACTTGTTCATGATGTGCAGTTCCGGCCGTGCACTCGTTTGATATCCCATAAGCTGGCACTGCACTTCTGCTAGGAGCTAGTAGCATCCAGGAAGCATTTCTCTACAGAGCTCTCGACCACTACAGTGGCACGCCCTTGCTCTAGAACCCAGGGGGCCGTGCTGGGAGTCGCCCAGTGGGGCCTACCATAAAATCTATAGGGCATCTTTTCCCCACACCAGTACCTCCAATGCCACAGGGTCTGCCAGGTAATCTTGACCTGGTGGCCGGCCTGCTTCATTGCAACTTGTTCCTGCCTTGCAAGAGCCCTTTTCTACTCTGGGATCTACTCCAAACTATCATGTCACCCTATAGGGGGATCAGAGCAACATTTTCAAATACAGAAAATGCTGCCTCCAGAACCTGGACTACCAGGCATTGTACTTCCTCCTTATTGATAGGAGGTGTGAGATGCAAAATTTTGCCCTTTATTTTGGAAGGCATGAGTCAGCATCCCTGGATCTCTAAAAAAATTCACTGATGTGACAAGTCCCTGAATCTTCATAGAGTTTATCTCCCACCCTCTGGAGATGTGTTTTCCTAAGGCTTCCCACATGCTTATTACTTCTTACTCATTCTGCTCAATAGCATGGATCAGTGTGATGTTCTGAAAAATGTCCAGTAGATTCTTCTAGTCTCCTAAGGTTACAGTATGACGGGGCAAGATGTACTCTATTGTCTGTTGTAAATGTATTCTATTGTTTTTTCTGAAATGAAAGAGAACCATTTATGATCATGCTTCGATAAAAGGGATGGAAATAGGGATTCCCAGATCAGTGGCCGTATACCATATATTTGAGGCCGTGTTGATCTGTTGTAGAGAAGGTACCACATCTGGCACAACAGCTGTAATTGGAGCTACCACTAGGCTGAGTTTGATGCCACCCACTGTCATCCCTGGATCTCTCTGGTTCCGGTAGTAGCCAGATTGGTGAATTAAATGGGTATAATGGGCACCACCACCCCTGCATCCTAGGTCACGATGTGGTGTTTAGAGTGGCACTAATCTGTGATAACTTCCCCAGGACCTGGTAGTGTGTTTTATTTATAATTTTTGGCTGCAGTGGGTAAGTTTCAGAGGCTTTCACTTGACCTTCCCTGCTACAGTAACTCTTACCCCAAAGGCCAAGGAACTCATGTAAGAATTCCATCAGCTACCAAGTATGTCTCTTCCAGTTATACATTTGGCATCCGAGGACATTTTCACAGGGTGGATTTGTGGACGCCCTTGTCCTGCGAGACTGGGCGCAGGACTGCATTTATTACATGGCTCCCATAAGCTCCCACTCTAACAGGGGCCGTGAGGATACTTTGTGTGCTCAGACCCTTTGCTCAGCAGTCCTTCAAGTGCTAATTTTTCACGGTCCCCAGTATATGATTATCAGAATAAGTGGCTGTAGGTCTCTTTAGGGAAGGATTAGGGAAATTATTATGCTTACTGGCCTTGGTGTTGCAAGGTCCTTCCTTCTGAGTATCTAGCCTCTCCTTCAGTCGATGGTGTCTGATTTGGAGAAGTAGTTCAAGCTCAGCAATTGGGCAAAGGACCGTGCCTTTTTATTGGAGGTGTCTGCCCTAGGCCTCCTGGTCATCCATCCATGATTTCTGTGTAGATCGGCAGTAATGGCTGCCCATTTGTTTTGTCCATAGGGATCCATCTACATAGCTCTGCATGAGTCACGTCCTCCTGGCTGCCACTTGGATCTTGCAATTCATTGTGTTCATGTCTCCTTCTTGCTTCTGACCGTTAAGTATGACTATCCAGTCTCTATAGTTTGGTTCTATCATCTCCTCTGCTACCTACCAGTGGGCCCAGTTTTGTAACAGCATCTCCTTTTCTCTGCTCTGGACTACAGCCCCACTCACCAGCCCATGCCTTGTTGCCTTATTGTTTTGGTAAATGGGGTGTCCTCTGGACCCCATTTGTAGAAAATAACCAACAAGTGAACTTTCTGGGCCCTACATGGTATATTCACTCATGCCTACTTCCCTGGGCTTTTAAACCATCTACCATCTGTTAAGGTAGTTTGGGCATTTCTACTTCATTTAGTAGGTTCTTTCTTTCTCTGATCTTCTAAGAGCAGTCCTAGCAGTGCGTTAGTACCATTTCCTGGGCCAGGGTATTAAATTAGATCCGTGTCATAGGAGAGTGACTTCATACTGATAAACTCTTCCTTGCCCAGCTTCATGTTCTGCGCTCACTCTTGTTCTGGCACCCTCAGCATCCAGTCCCATGTATGTGTTTCCAGCTCCTAGGCCTTACAGCATCTTGGGGATATAGTTTCTTTCTTCCCTTTGCAGGCCCAGCATATCATCATCCAGGTTACCTTGTGATGTGATCCTACATATTGTTCTCTTGCCCAGCAGGGAAGGTGGGGGAAGAATTGAGGGAGGGTACATGTTGTTTTACAGGACAGAAGCCTCTGTGTCCTCTTTAAGCAAGGGGGTGCTCTAGACTAATAGCAAGCAGTGGGCCACTTTTGTAGGTTCAGAGAGTTCAGGGGGATCTGGACTGTAAAGGTTTTCAAGTGTATTGACCCAAATGATCCATCTCAGGTCTCAGGTTCCCTTACCAGTCAGGGTCCTGACCTTGGAAAAGCAGACGTACCAGGTCTGAGAATTCAACTTTCTCTTGAGTTTTGCTGCTCTTATTATTAAGTGTTGGGCTTGATTTTTAACCCCCTGTTCCACCAGGAGATCAGGAATCACAGCCTCTTTACATGCTGCCAGGGAGGTCCTCTGACTTTCACACTTAGCCTTCAATTGGTGATAAATTATCCTCAGCCTTTTCTTGTCTTTCTCCAGTGCATCAGTGCCACTCAGCAAACCATTAGATTCAATTGTCCTTATAATTAGTACTTCCTCAGAACCTCTCCAACTTTAAGCTACTGCACCTGCCAGTGTATTCTTGCCAGGTTATCCTATTCCAGGTTGTCAATGGTGAAAAGTTGTAGCAATTGCACTGCTATAGCAAGCCTATAGTTTTCACATACCACAAGGGATGGAATCCTCATTGCCAGCTGGTTAGCAGGGGATCCAGGTCCAAAACTGCATTTTAATTAAGTCCTCAGATCACTCCTGGCAACAACTATCTTAGAACTGGTTCTCTGGGAAATTGAGATGGAGGCGTATCTGCCGGAAGTTTATTGGGGAATGTTCTCAGGATCAATACCTCAGTGGGAGTGGAGGAAGGTGTTAGCCTGTCATGCAGATGCCACAGGAGCTATACCCACTTTCATGGGGAGCCCTGGAGCTGGGATGGATCTTGAGACTCTCTCTGCTTTGAAGCAAGGATACCCCTTAACCTACCAGTTGCTGGACCTGGGCTTTCTGGGGGAGCAGTGTGACTTTGGGCAAGGCAACTCTCTCCTGCTAAGGGAAGTTCCGGAGAGGGACTTAGCTTCCATCTGTTATCCATCAGCACCCAGCAGCTAGGCAGATGAGTGCACAAACCAGGGAGGGTCTGGGCAGCACATCACAACAGCCATTAGTTCCCACGTACTAGTGATAACCCAATAAAAATACAACCCCATTAATAATAGCAACCAGCAATGTAAAATGTGTTCACACAAACGGAATGAGAAATGTTAAAGACTTACATGAGAAAAACAGCAAATTTTTCTTGAGAAACAATACCTTGATAAATGAAAATATTTACCTCATTTCTGAGTAAGAAGACTTAAGAGTAAAAGTGACAGTTCTTTTCAAATTAATGGGATAGAATATTCAAAAATAGACCAAACCAAATATAATTATTTGTGTATGACAAGTATAGTACTTAAAATCACTGGGGAAGGAAAGATCATTTAATAAATTAAGATATCCTACCTCATGCCCTATACCAGATTAATTTCTGTGTGAATTCAATATTTCAGTAGAAAAAAGAATCCATAAAAGTTTGAGAAGAAAATATGGGAGCTTAATAAAAAATAAAAAAAAGGGCACTATTGTCATTTCCATTAAAAAAAAAAATGTCATCTTTTGGTGGGGGAGACATTTAAGGCATAGTACTAAAGGTAGATTATATATAAGAAAAGAATAATAAATTTCATCTACTAACTAGATTATTTTTTCATAAAAAGTAATGAAATTTTAAAAATAAGTGAAAACAAGGAATAAAATATTTGTAGGGATAGGTCTACTAATAAAGTTTAAAGAACTCCTATATTTTAAGAAAAAAGACAGGGATTCTAATAAGAAAATGTGCAAAGGATATGAACAGATAATTCACAAAATCAGAAAAATAAAGTCAATAAATGTATGAAAATATTATTACCTACTAGTAATTAAATACATGCAATTGAAAGCAACGAATAGTAGCATTGATCACCTATAAAACTGGGTAAGGTTTTTAAAAAATTGTGATACCTGCTGTTGTCCTGGATGCAGGAAGTACACATTCTCATCTCCAGAGAATGTAAATTGGTGTAAACTTACAGAGAATGTAAAGCCCATATGGAAGTGGATTTGGATCTATATATCCAAAATTTGATTCTTAGACCTTTGACCTAGCAGGATTCATTTCTAGGAATGAATCCTAAAGAAACAGTCACTGATATGCACAAAGGTTCCCCTACAATGGTGTTCATTATACGGTAGTTTCTAAACCCAAATGTTGGAAACAACTTAGGTTTTCTAATGGCCATTTGTTGAACTAATAATAGCTTATATATGTTATGAAGTACTACATAGTCTTTAAAAAATGATGTTGTAGAATGATTCAGTGACAGAAAGGTGTGCATGGTAGAATGTTAAGTGAATTTAGCAAGCAGTCAACTGAGATGAACAATTGATCCCTTTTTTTCTTTTTCTTTTTTGCTAATGTACAGGGGAAAAAAAGAACCCCCTGCACGTATGTTCTGCAAAATATCGATGATGATTATTCCTAGTTGGCCAGGCTTTAAATAAATTCAATGTTTTTCTTTTTGATTTTCTGTATTTTCTACAATGTTTTATAAGTCAAGTTTACAATGAGTACCTTAAAAGTAAATGAAAAAAAGCTCTGTACTCAGTTAGTCTTGATTCCACCCTGATACTATTTTAATGATTTTAGAGGAATAAATCTAAGTGAGAAAGAAAAAAGAAACCCATAGAATCCAGGTTGGCTCCACAGGTCCTTCTCTGATGAGCTCAGATTTTTAAAAATGTACAAAATTTAAAAGAATAAACCCAAAACCAGGAATGTCTAAAAGAGAATGTTGGGGGGGGAGGGAGGGGGGGAGAGAGAGAGAGAGAGAGAGAGAGAGAGAGAAAGAGAGAGAGAGAAAAAAAAAATGAAAAGAAAAATTTAAAAAGCCAGAAAACTGAAGCTGAAAGTGAACCAAGGCTTTCAAAAATGCTTAGCGGAGGGAAAAGGATTTAAAACTAAGCATGGAATAAGAAAAGAAACCCTTTTGGCCGGGTGCTTGGCAGCACCAGGGTACTGTTGATGAATGACTAGTACAGTGCAAAATCCGTCAGTCCTATTTTACATTCATCTCTTCTGCCAAAAGGAACGATGCTGGGCTGTAAAAGGAAGAACAAACATCAGTAGGAAGGAACTGAGGCCCGATGTGAATGAGCAGATCCGGGGACCTCCCTGCTCTGGATGAATTCTAATTTCCTGGCTGGAGCAGTTGCCTCTCTGTGTTCTTGCACACGAGAGAGCAGGTCACTGCCAGTGTTCTCTGGCAGTGGGTGGATGAGAGAGGGGCCAGCAGATGGGATGTAGGCAAGCACAGCTCTTGTGGGGAAGAAAGGTGAGGTCTTTAAGTGTCAGTCTAGTGGGCAGGCTTCTCAAATCATTAACAGGAAGGTTCTACGGAAACCCAGAATAGGAAGCAAAGAATCTCTGTAAAGTAAAGGAGAACTAAGTGCCGAAAAATAGTACAAATCAGAGAACAGTCGAGAGGTGTCTGTGTCTGCACTGCGCGGGTGATGAGGGACAAGAAGCCAAAGGAGAACGATGCCACCTCCACAAAGCTCGGGGAGCTAGGACATGGTGTGTGAGAGAAACCAGAGAACAGGAGTTCTTTGTGTAACTGTCTGCAGGGAACGTACAGGAGAAGGGGCAAGGCTGTGGGCTAACTCTGGCATTTCAATCAAAGATGCAGAAATTGGTGAGTCAGTGCAGACATCTGAGCTTAAGACACGAGTTGGAGAAGTTTTGAAGTGTGCTCACGACTGAGGGCTTCACTGCTCTGCTGGATTCTGCATTACATTTGATGATTGATCCATTGTTTGGCAACTGTTTTTAATGGCCAGTAGGAGAAAGATGATATAACAAACAATAAAAGGGGAAGATACAGCAATTTTTATAAAAAGAAAAAATGGAAGCCATTATGAACTCCCAAGTTTCCTTCCTTCCTTCCTTCCTTCCTTCCTTCCTTCCTTCCTTCCTTCCTTCCTTCCTTCCTTCCTCAAATATATATTAAGCTACACTGTAAACAAAGCATTATGTTAAACACAGAATGTTTATTCATTTAACAAATGCTAACTCGGCACTGAGGATTCAGCAGTGACTGAAACAGGCAGAGTCCATGTTCTCATCGTGCTTAGAAAAGTCTAACGTGGGGGTGGGGGTAGGGATAGAGAGGGGCAGAGACAACAGTAAGAGCATGGCTGTATAATCTGTGAGGTTGGGACATGTAGTATAAAGAAAAATGAACCAAAGTGGGAAGATGGAGAGTGGGGATGGGTGAGGTGGGCTGGTGAGGGGAGGGCTCTCTGAAAAGGCGGCATCTGAGCAAATAACTGCAAGATGTGAGCCTGAGCTATGCAGAGATTTAGGGTGAAATATTTCTAAAGTTGCCACCTGAATGATGACTAGGACATCTCCAGGTATCCAAATAAAATGGAAGAGGAAAAACCTTGCTTGTGCAAGTTTTGAAGGTGGAAAAAAGCGTGGCTTATCCAAGTGACTGAAGGAAGTATAGTTTCAAATGTGATGTGGGAATGGCCAAAGATGAGCTTGGTGCTAAGGAGAGGCCCAAACACAGACCCCCTGGTGACCCTGCCGAGCCTGGACTTTGCCTCAATGGCAGTGGGCTCCTTTATGGTGTCAGTCAGGGTAGTCACCTGTCAGATCTCATGTTAGATAACTCCCCCTTAGCTGCTGAGGAGATGTGATTGCACCTGGACATGGGCAAGAGGGAGGTCAGGGTGACCACTTAGGAGGCTGTTGTGGTGATTGACAGAGCCATTGATGGCCTGAGATAGGCTGGTAGTAGAGAGACTTGAGAGAAGGGGATGGATCTAGAGAGGAGCTAGGTGTCGGGGGCAGGGGTGGGGGTGGGGGGAGAATGAGGAAGGGAGTCAGGATGACACCCAAATCAAGAATAGCATCTGGTGGCTGATGGAACAATCACCAAGAAGGAGCAGCAGGTTTGGGGTGAGAGGAGCAGTTGGGAAGGGTAAGGAGCTCGGCGATGGCATTTGAATGAGATCAAACTACATTTGGGCCACTAGGTGACAATGACAAATAATGTATGAGTATAAAAGTCAGATGGGAGAAATGACTGGGTTGGATATGTTGCAAAGACCAAAGCTGATGAGACCTGGATTTGGATCACTGTTTACTCAACTTTAAATGAGACAGTTGGATGAGTTTTCATAGGTCCATTTCAACTCTCAAATCCTGTCGCAGGGGTGAACAATAAAGGCTGAGTTTGTAAGAAGAAACATTTTGGAAGGATTCTCTGTACAAATAAATAATTTCCATTTTTGAAGTTGATGGCTTGAAACTAACATCAGCTTATCTTTGTGGCAACAGAAATAGAACCAAAAACGAGAAAGGGCAAGTAAATACACAAACAAATTACAAGGAAACAAGAATAAGTACTAAAGGATATGGCCAAGAGAAGAGTTGTAAAGGGGAAACAAAACAAAATCTGTTGTGAAATATGTGGGCATCATTCAATCAGGGTTACCGGAATACAAAAGAGAGTTTAAAAAAAAAAAAAAAGGAAAGTGGGGGAGACTTACCATCTAATGAATAAAGATCCTCAGAAGCAATATAAATGCAAATACCTATGTGTATAACAACAGTAATAAAGGTTGTAAAAGAGGCGAACTGACCAGGAGGGAAGGGCAGGACAGTGGGTAGAGAGAAAGGTCACTTGAAGCTATGAGCACCTGGTATGTAATGTTTATAAAACTATTGCTGGTTTGCTTTGTGGTATTAAGATAATTGGGTAATTTAGCGAGACATCATCAAAATGGCGGCATGAGGTGAGCCTCTGTAAATCCCTGAAATTTACAACTAATCGAACAACTATAACTCCACTAAGGACTCCCTGCACAGCAGATAGGCAAGACGAAGAGGCCCACTACTAAATTCACCTAAAGGTGGGTGAATCGCGCAAGCAGGGGAGGAGGGAAGGGAGAAGTGTGAGACGGAGCCGTGCGGGCACAGGACGCAGACCTAGCTCAGTGCTCCGCGCTCGCTGCATCCCGGAACTACCGCAGCTGTGGGAGAGGGAAGAACTCGGACTGCTAGGGCTCCCCTTATGGCCCACAAGGCTGAGGGGGCAGCATATAACACGGCTGAACCCAACGCTCACGGCAGAGACCTCGGAGAAAAGACTGAGGGAAGAAGGCTGAAAACGGTGGTTTAAGCCCTCACTGCCGAGCAGAGAATGGAAGCCTTAGGCACTGAGACTAGCCGCCCCCTCCCTACCCTCCCAGAGCTTGCCCCTCCCACCTGCCTGATGCTAGAAGCGGAACAGTAGCAGTGTCAGCTCAAAAGAACAGAATATTTGCTGTTCTGAGAACTGTGGACCTCAGACACAGATTCACAGCCCAACTAGTTACGGCAAAGGGGAGGGAGCTGTGGAAGCAGGACCGGCTGTGGTGGTGGTCACTGCCATTGCTCTGGGCCACCTCTCACAACTCACCCCGCCCCTGACCCCACCTATCTGGACGGATCCCTGCAGTAGTAAACAGAACTGCTGAAACATATGGGATCTGAATCTGGTGCAAGAAGAGCTTTGGAACTTCAAAAGCTCTCCGCATACCCACACAGACACTGCACCCTGTGACCCAGGTGGACTATTAACAGAGGAGAAGCCCGTCTCTCAGGGAATGCCCCATTGTGTGAGAAGCTGAATAGTGCAGAGAAAACATAGCACTACCATGTGAGAGAGAAAAAAAGGCTGCAGTCGGAGAGAAAATAAAACATTCTACCAACAAGTACTGGAAAACAAAAGAAAGACCTCTTCCTATCAACCTGTTGCAGAAACCACTCCTGTAGATGTCTAGGAAGAAAAATAATAAATTAGTAATTGCCATGAATAACTAAGGCAACAAGACAGCATAGAAAGAAAGTGAAAAGTCTCCAGAAAAGGAACTTAAAGATATGGAAATATGTGATTTAAATGACAGAGAATTCAAGATTGCAGTTCTGAAAAAACTCAACAAGATGCAAGAAAACACAGAAAGGCAGTTTAATGAACTCAGAAACACAATCAAAGAACAACATGAGCATTTTGCGAAAGAGATTTAAATTTTAAAAAAGAACCAAATAGAATTTCTGGAGTTTAAGAACTCAATAGAGGAAATTAAGAATGAAATAGCCAGCTTAGGTAGTATAGTTGACCAGATGGAGGAAAGAATCAGTGACATCGAAGACAGAAACCTGGAAATTACACGGATGGAAGATGAAAGAGACTTGAGACTTAAAAGAAATGAAACAACTCTACAAGAACTTTCTGACTCCATCAGAAAGAGCAATATAAGAATAATGGGCATACCACAAGGAGAAGAAAGAGAGAAGGGAACAGAGAATATAGTCAAACAAATTGTCGATGAGAACTTCCCAAACTTGTAGACAGAACTGGATCCTCGAATCCAAGAAGCAAATAGAACACCTAATTACCTCAATCCCAACAGGCCTTCTCCAAGGTACATTGTATTGAAGCTATCTAAAATCAACGACAAAGAAAGAATCCTCAAGGCAGCCAGGGAAAAGAAGACGGTAACCTACAAAGGAAAGCCCATTAGATTTTTCAGCAGAAACTCTACAAGCCAGGAGGGAGTGGAACCAAATATTTAAACTATTGAAAGAGAGAAATCATGAGCCAAGAATAATATATCCAGCAAAGATATCCTTTAGATATGAAGGAGGAATAAAGACCTTTCCAGACATACAGAAGCTGAGGGAATTTTCTAATACACAACCTGCACTACAAGAAATACTAAAGGAGGCTATTCGACCACCATCAACAGGGACAATTTGTGGCAACCAAAACATAAAAAGGGGGAGAATAAAGGCCTGAACTGGAATATGGGAATGGAGAAAGTAAGCGTGCTGAAGAAAATGGAATACTCTAAATATCAAACTTTCTTTTACGTAAACTTAAGGGTAACCACTCAAAAAAAAATAAATAAATAAAAAAATCCAGAACTGAAATATATACTGCAATAAAAGAAGAAACAGAGGGAAACATCATAGAATACCACCACACAGAAATAATAGACAACAAAAAGGCAAAGAAACAATGGAGACACAGCCTTACCAGAAAACTAAAGATAGAATGACAGGAAATCCTCACATATCAACAATCACCCTAAATGTAAATGGACTGAACTCACCAATAAAAAGGCACAGAGTAGCAGATTGGATCAAAAAAACTAAACCCAACCATATGCTGTCTCCAAGAGACACATCTCAGCTACAAGGACAACCATAGACTCAAAGTGAAAGGGTGGAAATTGACACTCCAAGCAAATGGTATCCAGAGAAAACCAGGAGTAGCTATACTGATATCAGATGAAACAGACTTCAGGGTGAAAAAGGTAACAAGAGACAAAGATGGACATTTCATAATGGTGAAGGGGACTGTACAACAAGAAGACATAACAGTCATCAGTATTTATGCCCCCAGTCAGGTAGCACTGAAATATACCAAGCAACTACTAACAGAACTAAAGGGAGAAATTGACCAAAACACAATTATACTAGGGGACTTAAATACATCATTGACAGCTATGGATAGATCATCTGGACAGAAAATAAATAACGAAATAGCAGCCCTAAATGACACATTTTATGAAATGGACATAATTGACATATATAGAGCACTTCATCCTAAAACATCAGACTATACATTTTTTTCTAGTGTACATGGAACATTCACAAGGATAGACCATATATTGGGCCATAAAATCAGCCTCAGCAAATTTAAGAAGATTGAAATCCTACCAAGCATATTCTCTGATCACAAGGCTTTGAAATTGGATATCAACTACAAAAAGAAAGCAGGAAAACACACAAATACAGCATAGGAGATTAAACAGCATACTTTTAAAGAACAATCGGGTCAAAGAAGAAATTAGAGGAGAGATTAAAAGATACATAGAAACAAATGACAATGAAAATACATCCTACCAAAATTTTTGGGATGTAGCGAAAGCAGTTTTAAGAGGGAAATTTATCTCATTACAGGTCTATTTCAAGAAACAGGAAAGCTCCCAAATAAATAACCTCATGTTGCACCTTAAAGAACTAGAAAAAGAAGAACAAGTAAAACCCAAGGTCAGCAGAAGAAAGGAAATAATAAAAATCAGAGCAGAACTAAATGAAATAGAGAACAAAAAGACAATAGAAAAAAATTAATGTGACAAAGAGCTGGTTCTTTGAAAAGATTAACAAAATTGACAAACCCTTGGCTAGACTCACTAAGATAAAAAGAGAGAAGACACTAATTAACAAAATCAGAAATGAAAAAAGGGAAGTTATCACGGACACCACAGAAATACAAAGGATCATCCAAGAATACTATGAGGCACTATATGCCACCAAATTCAATAACCTAGAAGAAATGGACAAGTTCTTAGAAACATATAGCCTTCCAAGGCTGAACCATGAAGAACTGGAAAATCTAAACAGACCGATCACCAGTAATGAAATTGAATCAGTCATCCAAAACCTTCCCAAAAGCAAAAGTCCGGGACCAGATGGCTTCACTAGTGAATTCTACCAAACCTTCAAAGAGGATCTAATACCAATCCTGCTCAAACTCTTCCAAAAAATTGAAGAAGAGACAGCACTCCCTAGCTCATTTTATGACGCCAACATTACCCTGATACCAAAACCTAGTAAGGACAACACAAAAAAAGAAAACTATAGACCAATATCTCTGATGAATACAGATGCTAAAATCTTGAACAAAATTCTAGCAAATCGAATACAACAATGCATTGAAAAGATTATTCATCACGACCAAGTGGGGTTCATCCCTGGGACACCAGGATGGTTCAACATCCGCAAATCCATCAATGTGATACATCACATAAACAACGTAGGACAGAAATCATATGATTATATCAATTGATGCAGAAAAAGCATTTGACAAGATACAACATCCATTTATGATTAAAACACTTAATAAAATGGGTATAGAAGGAAAATACCTTAACACAATAAAGGCCATATATGACAAACCCTCAGCTAATCCCATAATTAATGGTGAAAAACTGAAGCCCTTTGCTCTATGTTCAGGAACACGACAGGGCTGTCCCCTCTCACCTCTGCTTTTCAACATAATGTTGGAAATCCTTGCTAGAGCAATCAGGCAAGAGAAAGAAATAAAAGGCTTCCAAATTGGGAATGAAGAAGTTAAATTGTCACTCCTTGCAGATGACATGATGCTATATATGGAAAACCCTGAAGACTCCACCAAAAAGCTATTAGAAACAATCAACAAATACAGTAAAGTTGCTGGCTACAAAATCAACGTACAAAAGTCCATTGCATTCCTATATACTAACAATTAAATCTCAGAAAAAGAAATACAAAAAATAATTCCTTTTGCAATTGCAGCAAAAAGAATAAAATACCTAGGAATAAGCTTAACCAAGGATGTGAAAGACCTATATGCTGAAAACTGTAAGACATTTTTGAAAGAAATTGAAGAAGACACAAAGAAATGGGAAGATATTCCGTGCTCATGGATTGGAAGAATCAACATATTTAAAATGGCCATATTACCCAAAGCAATGTACAGATTTAGTGCAATCCCCATTAAAATCCCAATGGCATTTTTAAAAGAAATAGAACAAAAAATCATCAGATTTGTTTGGAACCACAAAAGACCCCGAATAGCCAAAGCAATCTTAATGAAAAAGAACAATACTGGAGGTATCACACTCCCTGACTTTAGCTTGTACTGCAGGGCTACAATAATCAAAACTGCATGGTATTGGCAGAAAAACAGACACATAGACCAATGGAATAGAATTGAGAACCCAGAAATAAAACCACATAAATATGGACAGATAATTTTTGACAAAGAAGCAAAAAACATACAATGAAGAAAAGACAGCCTCTTCAATAAATGGTGCTGGGAGAATTGGAAAGCCACGTGCAAAAGAATGAAACTGGACTGCTATCTGTCACCATGTACCAAAATTAATTCAAAATGGATCAAAGACTTAAGCATAAGACCTGACACAATAAACTGAATAGAAGAAAACATAGGTACTAAACTTATGGACCTTGGGTTCAAAGAGCATTTTATGAATTTGACTCCAAAGGCAATGGAAGTAAAAGCTAAAATTAACTAATGGGACTATATGAAACTTAAAAGCTTCTGCACAGCAGAAGAAACCATCGGCAAAATAAAGAGGCAACCAACTGAATGGGAGAAGGTTTTTGCAAACAGTGCCTCCGATAAGGGGCTAATATCCAAAATATACAGGGAACTCATGAAACTCAACAACAAAAAAACAAACAACCCAATTGGAAAATGGGCAGAGGACCTGAAGAGATATTTCTCCAAAGAGGACATACAAATGGCAAATAGACATATGAAAAAATGCTCAACATCACTAATCATCAGAGAAATGCAAATAAAAACCACAATGAGATATCACCTCACCCCAGTCAGAATGGCTATCATCAACAAGACAAATAGTAACAAGTGTTAGAGAGGCTGTGGAGAAAAAGGAACCCTCATACACTGTTGGTGGGAATGCAGACTGGTGCAGCCGTTATGGAAGGCAGTGTGGAGGTTCCTCAAAAAATTACGAATAGAATTACCATATCACCCAGCAATCCCTCTCTTGGGTATCTACTCCAAAAATCTGAAAACATTTATACATAAAGACATGTGTGCTCCAATGTTCATTGCAGCTTTGTTTACAGTGGCCAAGACATGGAAACAACCAAATGGTCCTTCGATAGATGAATGGATAAAGAAGTTGTGGTATATATACACAATGGAATACTATTCGGTGGTAAGAAAAGATGACATAGGAACAGTTGTGACAACATGAATGGATCTTGAGAGTATAATGCTAAATGAAATAAGTCAGACAGAAAAAGCAGAGAGCCATGTGATTTCACTGATATGTGGTATATAAACCAAAAACAACAAAAGAACAAGACAAACAAATGAGAAACAAAAACTCATAGACACAGACAATAGTTTAGTGGTTACCAGAGGGTAAGGGGGATGGGGGGTGGGAGATGAAGGTAAGGGGGATCAAATATATGGTGATGGAAGGAGCACTGACTCTGGGTGGTGAACACACAATGGGATTTATAGATGATGTAATACAGAATTGTACACCTGAAATCTATGTAGTTTTACTAACAATTGTCACCCCAATGAATTAAAAAAAAAAAGATAATTGTAAATGCATATCTCATTTATGGGCTTTAATGCCTGTGAGAATCAAATGTGGTAACAGTTGAGATTACTTAGAATAGTATAAGGTTCTTACACATGTAAGGAATTCTTCTTAAGTTTTTTCAGTTAGAGAAGAAAAATAGTCTTTTTGATGAGGATACATTACTTGTTCTTCCCTACTTCAAACCACAAAGGAGTAGATCAGACAAGTAAATGGTGTGTTTGCTTCTCTCACAATCCCTAGAGAAAGAGCCGTGTTCATATGCCTCAAGTCGGGGAACTTGGGCAGTTTATTCCAGATAATGGAGGACAATGACATTTCGGGTCCTCTGCACGTCCTAGGTATTCTGTAGGCGATGACTGCATCTGTCAATCCTGTGAAAGTCTCAGTTTGAAGATTGTTTCATTCCTGGGCGTTCCTTGGATAAATCACTGAGTGTCTTAATACTCAGTAGATGTGACCAAGTGTCATTTGAAAGCAAGTAACACAGGGAAGTAGGATTTCAGAAAGGTCGTCTTTTAGGGCTTCCCCAGCTGACACTTATTCAGGCCAACCCATTGAGAGAGACAGACAGAGAAAGAGACGTCTGTTATATTCACTGGAGGACAAGCACATATTTATCTCTTTTTGTTAGCCAGGTAACATGGCTCCTAGATTCTTGATCTTTCTCCTTGGCTGAGCACAAACTCCTCGAAGTCCACCTGGATGACCCCCAGGTTCTTCCTTATCATGATCTCTTGGCTCCTGACTAAGCCATTTTCCTAAGCAGAGTCATGGCTGCCAAATGACATTATGGGAAAGAGAAAAGCCTCCTCTCTACTTTCAGGTTTTCTCACGTAGGTTCCTCTGAGCGTCTTCTTGTTTTCATGGTGTTGTCTTTCATGTCTTTTCACCTATATTTTTTAACAATAGTGATGTCAACATAGTACCTGAAGAATTGTTTTTGAGCAGCGCCACCTTTGGACAATGTGTTCCCCTTGCCCCCTTGTCTTTGCTTCCAGTAGGAAACACCTTTGCCCTCTTCTCTCTTTTTTATTTTATATCATGTCCTTTTTCCTTCTTTTTCTTCCCCATGCAGAGTCGGATGATCAAGACACGAGAGGTCCGAGTTACATTAATCCTTGCCGTGAATTCAGTCCTGATTCTTCACTCTCCCTCCCACTCGAATCCCTGAGTCAAATGTCTGGGCTATAAGAGTTTCCTTGGAGGAGTTGTTCCCTCCCTCCCAGGTAGCTGAGTAACATTCTACATGTGGCAGGCACATGGCTGCACGTTCTGCCTTTGCGTGGGATTGGATGTTGATTGACAAGGCACCAATAGCAACTCTATTTTATATTCCCAGAGCTCAACGAAGCCGTATTCCTCACTAGGTAGCAAAGGCTGGACTGAAGGCCTGGAGAAACTGGGAGTGCCTGAGTGAGTTTTGATATTTAATTCTGCTCTGATCCATTTGAGAGGTAGAGAGGGAAGACCGTGGGTGGTACAGAGCCTCTGGGGTGTAAGTGACACTCTGAAAGCATTCCTTCCTTCCTCAGTGGCTGTTCCCTGATCTAACAGAAACAGAGGGCCACATAGAAAACGCCTAAGCTTTAACATTTAACTGGTGTGTTTGGGGAATTGAGGGCGGGGAGCATTCTTCCAAACTGATACAGAGACCTCCAACATGGAAGTAAGGAAAAACCCTTTAAAATAGCTGAAGACATATTAAAATAAATAGGGCCACCGTGCCTTTTCCCTTTCTGACAAGGTTTTTCATGTAGCCACACAAGCATAATCACTGTGCCTGGGATTCTTAGGGACCGCACAAACGCTCCATGGGCAAAGGAGTCTTTTATACTCCTGTTCTCAGGTATTAGAACCCCCCTTCCAATATGCCATATTTCATTTCATCCAAAGTGTCATCACATGTAATATATGCCATTATTTTTTTTCCATTAAGAAAGGAAAACAAGTTCTCAATCTATGATATGCCATTGATTGTAAGTGGCATCCTAATTTTAGGGATGTTAATATGCAAACAGCTTTAGGGTAGGTGAAATACAGTCATAAAAGATCTACAAATCCCTGAAGGGAAGAGACACTACCAGCCTTTCACCCACCCTTTACTAAAACACTGAGCTGGATGCCTGCAATTCCTTGGGATTCTCTTTAGCAGGACACATAGACCTTGACTGGCCTATTTCATCTGGTGAATAGGAGTGACTTTGACCTCCTGCCTACCTTTTATGCACGTTGGAAAGTTAGAATTATCCCCCATGCCCAGGGATGAACAAATTTGTGAAACAGATGGTGTATCTTTTCAGACATCTCCATCTTGCTGAAACCAATTCATTTTTGTGCCATTCCATTTATTATTCTCTCCGATACTGTGTGCCCTTGTATCCCATAAAGACTACACTGTGGAACTTTGATCAGTGTGTGTGTTTTGGAAAAGTATAGCAGGTCCTTGAATAACGTCATTTCATTCAACATAGTCTCTTTATAACACTGTTGAGGGAAAAAAAAATCGATTCCCGGCCGGGGCCACTGTCTGTGTACAGTTTGCACTCTCTCCCCATGGCTGTGTGGGTTTTCACTGGGGACTCTGTTTTCTCCCACACCCCAAAGATGTGCATGTGAGGTGAACTGGCGTGTGTGTCTACATTGTCCCAGTCTGAGGGAGTGTGGGTGTGTGTGGCCTGTGACGGAAGGGCGTCCTGTCCAGGTTGGAGTCCTACCTGGTACCCTGAGCTGCTGGGTTAGGCTCTGGCCATCTGTGACCCTGAACTGGAATAAGTGGGTTGGAAAGACATCATCTTCTTGTTTTTATTCATCTTTCTGAAATGTATGCATAGCTCACTTATATCAATGTTTAATATTAGAAGTATTTTGGGTCTTTTTTTAGAACTTTGGTAAAGTACATGTGACCAGAACTATGCTGTTAGGAACTTAGCTCTTGTTCATATCAATTAGCCTGTGGGAAAACTGGTTTTCGTGATACATCGTTTTGCTGGAAGTCGCTGTTTCCAAGAACAAACAGACAGCATTAACTGTGGACTTATTGTCCTCCAAATTCCTTTCTTTTTCATCTTCCAAGTCAAAACTTACCTGTTTTCCTGGATACCATTTCCTTAGGCCCTTGTTAGGTGACTAGCTAGTTACTCTGAGATTCAATAGTGATAAGCTGGTAATAGTTTGGGAGGTTATTCCTCCCAAGAAACATATTTTAAGGTTAACTGAGACCTTGTTGAAGAGGTTTAATCCTAAAAGTGATTATTGAGAGATCAAAATAATTGAGAAAATATTTGACCTGAAGGACTTACTATATTCTTCAAATCAGAGTAGCAGCACGTCCTAAGGCCTGAATTTACCAGGTTAGTACACAGACTGACAGAAGGATCGAGGGCGGGTCTCGCAAATATCAAAAACTGTCCCTCACTCGTGAGTCCATGGCACACAGTGTTATTTGATCATAGCCCACTTCTTATTGAACTTAGACATAAGCTCAGGATCCCCCTTAACAGAACCGTTACACCGAGCGATTGGAGTTGACACATGAAAGGAAGCTTAGTTTCTAGCTCTGATATAAGTCATGGTGAGCAAGGATATCCATCAGCTCACATATCTTTCCTCACTTATGAGCACACTCAGCTCCTTTCCATCTGGGGCATCTTCATCAGGTTAAGGTGAAGGAGATGGTAAAAAAGTGTATGGAATCTTGTTTTAGGAAGTATTTCAGTGTAAATGTTCCAGGGTAAAAATACCTGGAGAAGGTGTTTTTGGAGAAAAGTGTGTGGCTTGTCCTATTTGGAGCTGTCCTGGGCAATGCAGACAGAGAATTGGGGCAGGCTCTGGGCCCAGCAAAGCAGATGATTAAAGGGCTGGGAGGGCATCTGTGTGTGGCCATGTTGAAGAATGGCTTCACCTAGAAATGAAGAGCCTGATGGGTAACCCGAGAGTGGTCGTGAAATGCTAGGAGCATTATTGTAAAAGGGTGTTCACCAGCTGTTTTCCATCTTGCTGAAGACAGTAGACCTTAGGCCAGAAGGAAATGCAGTTTTGCTTAGAGAAGAGCTGCCAGGCAAGCCCACATCCATATATATACATTGAATGTTCCGTATGGAGTAGATGCTCATGGCGGGGAGGTGCCCATCTGTGATGGAGCTGGGGGGCTACACATTTCCTGATCTCAAGCATCTGACGCCTGGTATGGGAGGAAGCATCCTCTTAACAGTGAACACTTACATCGTGTCCATATGGAGCTTATGGGCACTGTTCTCCATGCTTTACATATATTATTGTCCCCATTTTCCAGGTGAGGAGCTGAGGCCTGCAGAAGTTCTGTCGAGTGATTTATGAGTTACTGGCAGGATCACACAGCTGGCAGTGATTTATGAGTTACTTAGTGGCAGGATTCCTGCCAGACGATGGGGCTCCAGAATCCCCACCTGAATCATAATACCGTGCTCATGCTGTGCCAGCCCTCTCCAGTCACTCTCCCACTGTACAGAATGAGTTAATCTGGAAAAAGAGGAGTATAAAAGAGATGGCACCTCCCTGGGCTACTTAATCTGAGCTCTGGGATGCCCTATGGCTCCCGTGAAATTCTCATGGGGGAACCGTGTGGTTCTCTTATAAACTTGGAGAGCAGCGCCATGGCTGCATTTTGTCTTCATCCCAGTGAAGGGCACAGGCCTTGGTAGAAGAATGAAAGCTTAAACAAATGAGTAATTTTTGGATGTATGGATGGATGGCTGGCTGGCTGGCTGGCTGGCTGGATGTTTACACTTGGCATCAGCCTAGTTTTGGAAGATAAACTAGGAGAGAGAAAAGAACATCTCCAGTTAAAGAGGCACAAATTATTATGTCCCATGGTCCCAGGAAATCTTCCTAAATTTAGCAACAGCCAGAATTCAAGACTGTTGCTGAGTTCTGATGAACTCAAAGATCACGTCTTGTTAAGACCTTATCCATTATCACTTACCTTCTCCACAAAGATCTCCCAGGCTTACTCCTTCTATGCCAGACACCCGTGTCTTTGCTCTGCCGCCCAGTCCTTCTGTATGCGCTTCGCGTATCTCTATTATGGAATGACTCCTAATTCTCCTGAGGAGATCTACTAGAGAATGATTTCTGTGAGGTTACACATTAACTCTCTAGGGGAGGTGAGGACACATGTCTCATTTTTTTTCATTCCTTGCTCAATGTTTTAGTTTGGCTCAGAATGGGTATGTGAGACATGCCATTTGCATTAAACAGATTTGGGTATTTCCTCCCAATATTGAGCATGTGAGCCAATGCCAGGCCCAGAAAGGGGGCACCAGGATTAGCGTGATACCTGCTGCTGATTCTCGCTGTTTAGGAAAGAGAAATCAGATTTTGCTGTTGTGAGGTTGGTCACCCCCTCTAATAATAACTGCATTTATTAACTCATTTTACTGTGGGAGAGTAGAGGCCATCCAACTCTTTGGTGACAGAGCTGAGAATATTATCCAGGCCTCCTGGCCGTTAGTCCAGTGCTTGTTTCTCTAAACCAGTATTCTGTTAGTGACTGTCTAAGAAGTGCTGGCAGATAACAGCACTCAGAAGTAGACTTATTGATCACTAGTAAGTTGGAGGCTCCGGGGGAAACTGTCCAGGGCAGTGGTTCTGAAAATCTGGTCTGCAGGTCATGTGCCATCAGCCTGGGTTCTTATTTAAAATGCATATTCCCGGGCTTCTCAGAACTGCTGAATCAGAATGTCTGCAGGCCAGCCCAGGACTCTGCATATCTGCACATTCCCCAGGCGATACGCTCAGAATTTAATGGAACAGCTGGTCAAATGTTTTCCTACAGTAGAAACCACTTATTGAATAGGTTTAATGCATAAAAACGATTTCAGGAGACAATTTCATTCCATTCCCTTCAGTTACTTTCTTAAAAGGACTTACTTTTTGTTTACTTTTCATCTTTCTGGACATTTAAAATTACATTTAAAAGGAGTAAAAGAAAAGAATAATGTACTCCATGAAACTGGTTTCCTTTAACTTGCAAATTGGGCTGGGTCATATGTAATATATGTATATAAAATTGTTTTCATATACATGTAAATATAATTTGTTTTCAATTTGTTAGCTCATACAGTTGTTTCGGAGAAAGTGTGTGTGTGTGCAAAGGGGTTCCCTCGGGAAGATGGCTCATCTAAAATGGATAATCCTTCTTAGAAGTAATTTGTAAAAGAAGGAGGTTTGGAAGAAACTTTTCTATCTGACCTACTTTCCTTTTGAATGATGTTTTAATGACCTTCCCCGCAGCCTCTTTTCCTCCCTCCGATTTTTCCATATGGCTTTTAATGTAAATCCTGGGATGGGCTCTACCCAGAGCAGGATTTACAGCAAAGTACCAGAAAACCAAGTAGCCAGCGGCCTGGGACCCAGAGTCCCAGTCCTAATGCAGGTTTCTCCTGGCTTCCCACTCAGGCTCCATGGGCCATGACTCCTTTCCCTTCACTTTCAGGCTCTGTCTTGCCTCTAGGTGCAGGATGAGATGCTCAAGACATCGCTCCACATCTGTATTTTGCCACTTGTAAAAAAGCAAAATTTACACTTCATCAAAGGTACTGCAGAGTCTTTGTTTTTGTTTTTAAAGGTATACTTATACTGATAAACAGGAGTTCCCTTGGATCCAGAGGTTTAAATTTTAACCAAGAAGGTACTAATCAAGACTGGCCTGTTGCTTCATTGAAGCCCGCTTTTTCTCTTAGAGACAGTTTTCAAATGGGATTAATATTGGAATAAAAAATCAAGGCTCTTTTGGCTAAAGGTAGATATTAGGTCTAGTGGGTACTCTGAAGCCCAGAGAGAGAAAAACGATTTTCCAAAGTCACACTGCTAATCGGTGGTAAGATTGTGGAATCAAGTGTCCAGGCTCCTGGTCCAACATTCAGTTAAGAGCAGCACCAGAGAGGGGCCTGTCTCTGCTATTGCACGTCTTTCTTGCATGTTTTTTAGCATGAGTGAGAAGGAGAAGAGGCCACAGCTGGATTCCTAGGCATCAGGGATTCAGGTCAAGAGGATGGCGTCCCTTAGGCAAAAATGCACCCGAGTCTTTAGTTTTTTTTCAGGACTGACAAAATATTTTTTTAAAGCAAAAATTGGCCATTGTACAAATCATACTGGCCTAATGTTTTTTCCAATTTTATTAATGATAAAGAAATTCAAACACAAAAATTTGTTTTTCACTTACTCACATGGCTGTGTGGTTCTCCAATTGGAAAGTGACAGTCAGCCATTTCAGTATTAGCTGTGTGGTATTGGTACAGCAACCTACCCTGTCTGTGTTGCGTTTTCTTCATCTTTAAAAAGGGCCTGAAAGGATCTGCCCTGCCTACCTTACAACATAGTTGTGTGGAAGAAATGAGATAATTGTTGTGATAATACTTCAAAAATTAGAAGCATTATGTGAGAATTCCTGAGATCTGATATAAGTGTTATACATTTCAAGAGTGCAACAGCCATTGGGAAAAAAGTGAGGGCATCAAAAAAAAAAAAGAAGAAAAGAAAAGAAAAAAAAAGACTAGAGTAATAGAGATTGACTGTCATTCATCCTTTACTTACAGCTTTAACAGGCTGGCCGTCTACTCTGATGCCTGCATTTTAGGTGAATGGGTGGGTGAAACATCCATATATCGTTCTCAGTCATTTCTTGGCTACCAGTTGGTTAAAATTCAAAGTACAACATCTCCTAGGATATTTTATTTCCCTCCTTCTCTATGTCTTGAGTGGAAAGCTCCAGAAAGGTGCAGTGATTACCCAATGACATAAAATTTTCCAAAGATTCAAGAGAGCCAAAGTCAGCACGGTGAGAAAACAAATAAAGAAAATACTAAAATAACATTGAGGGCAGAGGCCCCCTTAGAACCTGCCAAAAAGATACGAAGTTTGATTAGAATAATTATTTTAATTGAATTATCATTTTAAATCAATTACAGGGAAGGATTTCAATGGAAGGATGCCAAACCCTACGCATGGGATCCATTTATTGGGCAGCATGTGGGGAGCCTACATAATTGTGGGGTACACTCATGCCTTCTTTAATAAGCACTCTCACACACACGCACAAAACCTCTAACAATTGATCTTTACACCCAGGGCTGCAGACCTCGGCTCTGCTCAGCCCTGTAATGGGATAACTTGGGGTGATTATGTGGTTTAGTAAATATCCATAAATTAAGGATAGTGTTTGAAGGCTGCCAATGACGACCTCAGTCTCCCAGGATCCCCCAGAGGAGTGAATTAATTCTTCCTAAGAGTTTGGGGCAAAGGCAGGCCAGGACAGGGAAGATTAGCTCCTTATATTTCTCCCCTCCCATAACTGGTTACCCTCCTGGTCTCTCCCAGGACACTGGAAGTGTTTCATGCAATCTCTGGGTCTCAATAGTAATGCGCTTCCAATAGGAGGCTGATTACATTGACTGAAATCCATCCTGGCAAAAGGCTTTTGCTGCAGCTGGTTCCATTTACATTTTGTATTTTTGGAGCTTGTGCCTGTTCCAGGGAGGGATGGGATAATTGATTTAAATCAAATTATGAAACATGATACTCTGAATTTCTAAAAACATGTTTCCTGGCACTGCCTTCAGCAATGGAGCCCTCACAGGTACGGTGGAATGGGATAGGCAAGGCTGAGCCTCCTTTGAACAGTGTGTGTGTGTGTGTGTATGTGTGAGAGAGAGACTTTACACTTCTTTAGAGCTTGGGCTAGGGCGGTGTCTGACTAAAACCATAAGAGAGTCTAGTCTCCCCTTGTTGCAGGTGAGAAGCAAGCATCACATCACTGCTGTTCTTCTCGCCAAACACAGCCATTGATTTGAATAGTGAGCTTCTTGAGTTTCATCTCTGTGATCGTGGCGCTGAGATGAAAGACTGTACATCACATAAATGACAAAGGAAATAGATGGGGGCTCAGGAAAACATGCTGATAACTTGAAGAGCTCACAGTGTCACACATTCATTTCCATTTCGAAAGACAATTTGCCTCCTAGATTTTTAAAGCTATTTTAGAACGGTTTCAAAATCAAGATCCTTAATGTTGCTTTGCTCCCATCTGTAGCCTAAATTATTTGTAATTAAGTTAAATAGCTTCATATAAATAGTAGACCTATGCAGTCAGGGGAGTGATTGTCTCACATATACAGCCGTGTTTTGTGGAAGTGTGAGTAGTAACAGCATGTTTGAAAAGCAGCTCTCACTCTGTCTGGTGCAGAACTTTGATGTGGAATTTTGGAAAACAATTTTTCCTCCAAATATTACCAGTGATTCACTTTAGACCCCGGTCCATTGAAACAACTGCATTCAAATTACACCTCTGCAACTTACTAGTTCTGTAACTTTGGGCAAGATATTTAACCTCTCTGTGCCTCAGTTTCCTCATTTGTAAAATGGTGATCATAATAATACCAATCACCTGGGATAATACATAAAGCACATAGAACAGTTCCTAGCATATTGTAAGGCTATTTTTTTCCCCAATCATTACTGAAGAAATAACATCCATCCTGACAACCTATAACTCTTGGAGTGTTTCCAGCCATTTATTGGGGTGGCTTGTTGAGCCTTACTATTTTCACTCACATGGGTAAGCACTCTTTCAGAAATTGACCCCAGCCCAGGGGGCAGCTTAGGAATATTGGAAGGTCTTATAACCTCGCAGCCTACTTTGAGCTGCTGGACCTTGGAGTTTTACCTCACTGGAGCTGCAGCCCACTGAAACGGTGAGTCTTATTGAAACCCTACCTTGACTGACCGTATATATACTCATGGGTAAACTTATGAACAAAGGTGGAACTCTCATACCAGGAATTAATTTCAGACTAGTGTTTGCTGTGTAATAATCCATCCACAAAAGTGTGTGGCTTCTTCTCGTTTCTTTCCAGCAGCAACCCCAGGCTTGGCTCTGCAAGGGGTTTATTTTTTAGATGAGTCGGACTTGATGGCACTGTTTCCCTCGCAAGGGAGTCCAGACGCCTTTGCTGAGACTTGACTTACAACTTCCCCTACCCCACCCTCTGGCCTTGGGGAAACCAGGGCAGTCCAAGAGAAGGCTCAAGAGATAGGGGAGGAAGAGATATAACTTTGCCTTCTGTGGCATGAATTCAATCAATTGGGAGGAACCCAACCTAATGCTCAGCTCTTTTTAAGATAGCAATATTAAATACAACTAAGCGCTTAGAGTCCCTATTAAAACTCTTTTTGTTCTAGTGATACATGTACAGAGTTAAAATCAAATGGTTTTAGGTAACACATAAGAGAAAGAACAGTCCCTTGCTCCCATTCTCATTTACTTCCATTACCCAGAGATACTTCTTTCTATACTCCAAACTCTTTCTTCTGGTGTTTGTCTCCATGTTGCTAAAATGACATTCTTTATTATTTTTTGATTTATCAATTTTATACATTATCTGTTGGCTGTTTTTTTATGATAATGATTTAAGTCTCGTAAGCTACCACCATGCTTCTTCTTCTAACCTCTCGATATAGTCATATCAAAATTTTTAATTAAAGGGAATTTCTATTATTACAACGATACAGATATTATCACTGTAGAACTGGTAGTATGCTATGATTCTAATAATTGCCCTATTTTTACATATGTATGGATTCTTATATGCTTGTCAGACTGTGCTAGATTTTGTTGAGTAACAACCCCAACACCTTATTGGCTCAACAGGGGTTTCTTTCTTGTTCACGTGGTATGTCTACTGAGGGCTAACAAAGGGGGTGGAGGAGGGACTCTACCATTATAGTTACTCAGGGTCCTGGGCTCCTGGAGTAACCACCATCTTGAACAGAGTCAGTTTCTGTGCCAGAAAAAAAAAAGTGCTGGAGGACAACAAACTAGCATTTAAATGCTCTGGTCCAGATGTGATACACATCACTTTTGCTTACAATTTGGTGGCCAGAAGTAGTCACAGGGCTTCACCAACCACAAGATGCCTTTGATGAGCAATTCTACCACATGTCTGAAAGACAGAGAGCTAAAAATACTTGGTGGAAAGCATTTAAGATTGCCACTGAATCTTAATTTTTCCCAATTGGTCTGTCAGATCTATTACACATCTCTCAATTATTTGTTTTCCCCAAATGTTTAAATTTATCATTTAATCAATTCCATTTTTTTTTTTTTTTTTTTGTAATGGAGAACTCCTGAACAGCTATTGCACAGCTGCCATATTGGAGACTTCCCTTTGCCGTTCTTTTGGATTGGATCACCTACCCCAAAGTCTTCTTAAATATTTCTCCTTCTTAGTTTATTCCTTTTCATCAGTGGAGTACTATTTCAGTAGCTTCCTAAAAAAGGGTAGGGAGAGCTATAAAATACATGGAAGTTATAGCTGAGTTTTTCACAGGAGTCTTTCCCTCCTCTTACTTCCAAGTAGTTTTTAATTTGGCTGTGTAAAAAATTCTGGATTCTGTGCATTTTAAAGCTCTCCCTACCCTTTTTTAGGAAGCTACTGAAATAGTACTCCACTGATGAAAAGGAATAAACTAAGAAGGAGAAATAGTTAAGACTTTGAGGTAGGGAATCCAATCCAAAAGGACGGCAAAGGGAAGTCTCCAATATAGCAGCTGTGCAATAGCTGTTCAGGAGTTCTCCATTAAAAAACAAACAAAAAAATGGAATTGATTAAATGATAAATTTAAACATTTGGGGAAAACAAATAATTGAGATATGTGTAATAGATCACTTCTCACTGAGAATTTTGAAGGAATTATTCCATTGTCATTTGCATTTTATTGCTGTTGACAGAAGAGAAGCCCTATGTCATTCTGATTTTTTTTTAAATTAAAGTTTATTGGAGTGACAATTGTTAGTAAAGTTATATAGATTTCAGGTGTACAATTCTGTAATACATCATCTATATATCACATTGTGTATTCACCATTCAGAGTTAGTTCTCTTTCCATCACCATATATTGGATCCCCTTTACCCTCATCTACCACACCCCATCCCCCTTACCCTCTGGTAACCACTAAACTATTGTCTGTGTCTATGACTTTTTGTTTCTTCATTTGTTTGTCTTGTTCTTTTGTTGTTTTCAGATTTATATTCCACATATCAGTGCAATCATATGGTTCTCGACTTTTTCTGTCTGACTTATTTCGCTTAGCATTATAATCTCAAGATGCATCCATGTTGTCGCAAATGACACTATTTCATCTTTCCTTATGGCAGAATAGTCATTCTGATTCTTATACCTTTGACTGTGACCAGGATTTTTTTGAGTGGAATCTTTTTAGAATTTTTCAGTTTACTCTTATTCTGAAATTTCACAATGGTGTGCCTTGGTATAAGTCTTTTTTAAAAAAAAATTTTTTCTGGATATTTTGTGTTCACCTGGGGTTCTAAGAGTGTGGGGCCATCAGAAGATTCATAATTTTGGTTCAGAAAATGTTTCTTGTAGTATCTATTTGATAATTTCTATCTCACCATTTTTTGTTTTATTTTTATGTTACTTTTATAAATTAGATGTTGGATTAACCAGATTTATCTTCTATGTCTCTCTGTTTCTCTCCTATTTGCTATTATTTCATTTTCTTTTCTTTTAGGAGGTTTGCATGATTCTATCTTCCAAATCTACTGATTTTTCAAAAAAGGTTCATCATAACTTAGTTTTTAAGAACTCTTTTTTGTCTCTGATTGTTCCTCATCTAGTGTTTAATTGTTTTATTGGTGTAATATTCTCTTATCTCTCTGAGGATAATTTTAGTTTGTGAAACTTTTGTTTTGTTTCTACATTATCTATATTTCATCTTGGTCCCTTCTTCTCTCTTGGTTTGTCTCTTTAATTTTGGAGCTTTCCTCAAATCTGGTAATGCTTGAATATCTGTACCTAATTTAAGAATGAGGGTGATTGAAAGCTTTGTGGGTCTGTTAACCTGTGGGTTTCACTGTAACATCACTGCACAGAGAGTAGCATTTTCATTGGGGAATGGTCCATGTGTCATCATAGTGTAAGCTACTCACCATCCCCAGCTAAGAATATGACAGTGGGAACCCTGAGGGTGAGGCATACACTTTGCTGTAAGAGTTCTTGAGACACGACAAGTAACGTAGGCTAGCTGACAGGCCCACAAAGCTTCCTTAATTCTCCAATTTTAACTTCTGCATCCTACCCCATTCTTTTGCTATGGATGGAGCCTCTCTAGTTTATTCCTTTTAGAAGGATACACTTACAGTCTCCTGACTGGGGATTATGTGATGTAAGGAAAGGAATTTAGGGGACTCACAACTTTATATGGAGACTTTTACTCCCAACCCCCAAATTTGTGTTCAGACTGAGCCTGACCCCTGCCTTGCACATATCCAATGCTGTTAGTTCCTGAGCTTCTTAGGGATTCTGTAGAGAATCATCACTTTCTTCCCATTGTGGTATCTTCTTTTGCAGGGAATTCTGGCTCTAACTTTCCCTGCTCAGCTACATTGGTTGCCATTCCTCCTTGATATATTTTCCTTCTAAAATGTATTACATTTTTCATATGCTGATGTCTCCTCTCCTTCTTCCTTGTCCTTGAAGACTTATATCCTTTTTATTTCTTTATCATTTTAGTGGGGACTCAGGAGGAAGAAAGGCTACATGTCTGTCGTCTGGCTGCCATATTTAACTAGAAGTCTCTTTAATGAAAGAAGTTACCTCATAGTTTTGGTGACATAATTCTCTCCTTCCTGTGTCTTTCACAATAGTTCTCTCTCTAGGCAGTCTGAGCCCCAAACAAGAAAACTCAGCCCTTTCTCAGGAGCCCTTCAGATTATAGACTTGAGACTATGGCAAACTCCGGTGTCCTGGCTTAGGAAAGCATTGCTTAGTGGTTTTAAAGCATGAGTTCTGTTTGAGAAGGCTTCGGTTTGCATTTCAGTTCCATTGCTTTCCAGCTGTGTGACCCTGGGCAAGTTTCTTATTCTTTCTGTCTCTTTTCTCTGGATAATCATAGTGCCCACTTCCTAAGGGGCACTGATATAAAAATTAAAGAAGATAATACATTACCTGTAAAGTACGTAGCATGGTACCTAGCACATGAAAAGTATATAATGATAGTAGTCATTATTATCCTTAATGGAGATATTTGGATAATTCTTGTTGTGTTGTGCCTAAAGGAAAATTTTTAGGTCATTTCAGAATTCTCAAAAAATTGCAAGCTGAATCTATGAGTCTGGATCATTGGATCATTCCCAGCAGGCACTGCTCTTGAACCTGACTTTAGTTCAACTTCTAGAACCTGTGTTCTGTCCTGTTTAGGTAGTGAGCTTATTCTCATTGGCAAGTTGAAATGAAAGCTTAGTAACCTTTTGAGCTCACAAAGGCTGAGCCATACCATGGAAGGTTGAAGTTAGGGTTCCATATCTTAGCGCAGATGTTGGCAAACTTTTCCTGTAAAGAAACAAATAATAAATATTTTATGCCCATACATCTTTCTCAGCTATTCAAGTTTATCATTAGAGCATGAAAGTCACCATTGATAACACAGAAACAAATGGCCCTGGCTGTGTTCCAATAAAACTTTATTTATTAAAAAAAATGGTGGTAGTTGGGCTTGGCCCATGGTTATAGTTTGCCAACCCTTGGCTCAGGGAATAGAGGGAAGGGGGGAAAGGGAAGGATAAAAAGAGAAGAACAGAAATGTACCTATGTGAGAGAAGTCATGCTGCTCAAACGCAATTTGGTGATTTAAAGGAGGTTTAAAGAGGCTGACTCCCATGAAATATCTCCCACTCCTCTATCTGGTTGCGTTATAAGGGGTAACCCTTAGGAAAAGTAGTATGAAGGACAGATTTTTGAGTTAAAATCTGAGGTTTTTCATGCTTTACCGCTTTTCCTTCAGTTTCTTTTTTGACTTGTCTTCCCTTGGTTAGGTAGTGATTTCAGACTTCTTCCCCTGTTCCTATCAGAGCCCATTAATATGGGTATGGAAGGGTAAATTACCGTGTTTCCCTGAAAATAAGATGTGGCTGGACCATCAGCTCTAATGCATCTTTTGGAGCAAAAATTAATATAAGACCTGGATTTATTTTACTATAATATAGGACCGGAGCTTATCTAACATAATATAATATAAGACTGGGTCTTATATTAATTTTTGCTCCAAAAGATGCATTAGAGCTGATTGTCTGACTACGTCTTATTTTCGGGGAAACATGGTACTAGTAATAGCTTGGGTTATTACACATCTTAGAAGAATTTGCACTTTGAAAAAAAATCAAATGAAAGAGTATAGTATTTCCTTCTAAGAAATAGGGTGTTTTGTTTGTTTTTTGTAATGTATACAATGGACACACCTCGTTTCTGAGCCTCACCCCATCCCTAATCCTATCTGGGGTGTGGTTCAGAGATGGGGTGAGGACCCATGGTTTCTGTTGCAAATATTACTTGGTAATAAAAACAATACTTTAGCAGTTTGAGTTGTTTTGAAATGATCATGTCAAAATGTCCTATTTCATCGAAAACATTAGCTAAACTTTTTAACAGAGTGATTTGATTAGATAACCCCAGTGGAATATACTCTTAGTAGAAAAAATAACTACAAAAATAAGAATCTTAAACTGAAACCATCAACAAAATGAAAAGACAGCCTGCTGAGTGGGAGAAGATATTCGCAAATGATACATTCAGTAGGGATTAATATCCAAAATATATAAGGAACTCATACAACCTAACACCACAAAAAACAAACAATCCAATTTAAAAAATGGGCAAAGTTTGTGAATAGACATTTCTCCAAAGAGGACATACGGAGGCCAACAGGCATATGAAAAGATGCTCAATATCACTAAGCATCAGGGGAATGTAAATCAAAACCACAATGAGATATCACCTCACACCTGTCAGAATGGCTGTCATCAAAATTCAACAAATAAGTATTGGTGAGGATGTGGAGAAAAGGGAACCCACGTACACTGTTGATGGGATTATAAATTGGTTCGGCCACCGTGGATAAAAATTATGGAGACTCCTCAAAAAATTAAAAATAGAGCTGCCATATGATCCAGATAAATATAATTTGGGCATTTATCTGAAGAAAACAAAAACACTAATTCGAAAAGATATATACACACTTCTGTTCATTGCGCATTACTAGCAATAGCCAAGATAATCTTGCCATTTGCGACAACAAGGATGGACCTAGAGAGTATTATACTAAGTGAAGTAAGTCAGAGAGAGAAAGACAAATACTGTATAGTTTCACTTATATGTGCAACCTAAAAACAAAACAAATGAATAAACAAAGCAAAACAGAAACAGACCCATAGATACAGAGAACAAGCTGATAATTCCCAAAATGGAGGTGGGGGGGTAGTGAGGGATGGGTGAAAAGAAAAAAATATTTGGAAAATAAATTGTGAGTCTACAGCTCGATCACTTATCATGGGGAACCCATCCACCAAAAACAAACAAACAAAAATACAAATACAAATAAAAACAAAAAACAAAAGGCTTGTGAAAGATGCAAAATACTGAGCCCTTCTTCAGACCTACTGAGGCAGAATTAATGTTTAATAACTGATAGATTAATAATAACAGTTGGTATTATTATGGTAAAATGTTAATGGTTTTAGAAGCTCTGCTAATTCACATGTCAGGGATATGTCATTGTATGTCTGGACATCATGAAATTCCTTGAGGCCAAGATAACAGCTAGGAAACGAACAAACAAACAAAACCCCTAAACTTTTTGATAATCATATTACGGTGCTGATATTACTGTCCTGCATTTGTTGTGTCTATATATGGGATAATTCAAATGAGTAGATTGTTGTTGTTGTTTATTCAGAATTGAGATGTTCAGAGTGGTTTAAGGAAATAAAAGATGTAAGATCAATGAGACAATGTAAAAATCCCATAGTCCTGAATGTAAATCAGAAGAAGCAGTGTAAATTCATAATGTTTTTTAAAAAAGACATTATTTCAAGGTCTAGTCTCAAGAAAGAGTTAGAAATAATCACCACCTCAGTATAACTGTGTACCCCATGCATCAGAAGTCTGTTCACTAAATACCATTTCTCACCAATAGACCACACATCTCCTTGGGGACATGGGCAATTCCGTGTGTGGGGAAAGAAATGTACAAGACTAGTGGGAACATCTTGTTAGACCAGGTTGTAATAAAGCTCTCAATAATACAGGGATTCTTTTAAGAGGACTCAGGAGACAATTAAAAAAACAAACTTCTACTTAGAAAAGATGGGGCAATTTGAGTATTAATAAGAATTGATTGAATGCAGTGGGTTTAAATGTAGGAATATGTTTAAATCCATGCATTTATAATGATACTTTAAAACAAAACAAACAAAAATACCAAAACAAGCAAACTGAAAACCGCACAAAAAACACAAAAGCTTAACACCTCATTAGTCACATTTGGAGAGTACTAGGAAACTACCTCATGTTAAAAACTGGTAAGTAGAGAGAATCTAGCACGTTTCCTGCTCTTCCTATATGATCTGTACCTTAGATAGCCAGAGAGTTGATGAGAGAAGTTTCTCTCTATGGGAATATTTCGGTTAATAAAAAAGGAGAAATGATAGGATTAGAAAATCAGGATGTTGTTATCTGAGTGAATCTAGATCAGGAGTCAGCAAACTTTCTTTGTAAAGGACCAGATAGCAAATATTTTAGGCTTCGTGAGCCATATAGTCTCTTTTGCAGCTATTCAAGTCTGCAGCTGGAGTGTGAAAGCAGCCATGGATAATATGTAAACAAATGGGCATGACTGTGTTCCAATAAAACTTTATTTATAAATATAGGGTGCACTGGCTGGATTTTTACCATAGTCTGTAGTTTGCAGACCCATGATCTAGAGGCTGATAATATCACAGTAAAAGCGACAGCAGGTTACATGTCCTCTAATGGAAGTATACAACTCTATCTCGGAAAAACAACAACAACAAAGAAAACCAACCCAAACCAGAATCTGATCAAACCTCTAGATATAACTATCAATTTTCAGAGAATGAAAGGAACAGTGGGGACATATTAGGAAACCCGGGAGAGGTAATCAGCAAAATCTAGACTCTGGGAAGCTCTAGGGAACAAACAGTTGATTTCTTAAACAAAATAATTGCAAGAGGAAGAATAATGTGGAAGAGTAACTTATAAATTAAAAAGTGACTTAAGACACATGTCAAATAATTTCAGTGGGTGAATGTGGTTGTTTCCCTACAAAGATGATCACCAACAATTTCTTCCATCTCTATACAGTCATGTCCTCCTCCTTTCAAGACATGGGGTCTGTTCCCCCTTCTTTTGAACCTGGATTAACCTTAACTTTTCCAATAGAAGGTGGTAGAAGTGACACTGTCCTGGGCCTGAGCCTTAGGAGGCCTGGTGTCTTCTGTTCTTGCTGTCTTAGAGCTCTGAGTCACCATGTAAAGATCGGGGAGAACACATGGAGAGAGGGGAAGGAAGTAGGGGGGAGGTTGAGGAGAGATGGGGGCAGAAGGAGAGGTTAGAGGGAGAGGTTAGAGGGAGAGGGAGAGGGATATCCCAGCCCTCTAGCCATCCTCATCAAGACCTCCAGCAGGAGAGTAAAGTCTTGGTTATTCCAGATCAGTCAATATACCAGCTGAATACAGATGCATGAACCAGGAGAAAATCACCCAACTATCCTACAGAATCATGCAAAATAATGAGTGGTTGTTTTAAGCCACCAAGTTTGAAATGGTTTGTCGTGCAGCAACAGATAACTGATACATTGAAACTTCCTGGGAAACAATTCGAACAAACTGTCAAAAAATTCATGAGATAGTACTGAATGGCTATTTTTTGAAATTTGAAGATAAACTTTGACTCTCAAGGTACAGTTATGGCTACGTTATCAGTAATTATAGCTAGCTAATAGACACACTTGCAGTAGCTTATTTCTTAGATAGAAAGCATTATGAATGTGTTTAAAAAACACACACTTTAAAATAAAAAAACATGTATAGAGCCAGTAATTACTTGTATTTAGAGTTTTAAGATGAATAGGAGCAACATAGGAAGAAATGTGCAGTGACTAGATAGTAAATTCTGTATCAGGAATTACTCTGTGCACTTGTTTTACTCGTCTGCTTCTTAGCTCACTCTAGAATTAACCTTCGTGATTGAAATCCCCAAACTTTCAAGTCAAGCTTGAAGTCCCTTTCCCTCATGTGGAATTCCTGAAAGCTCCCCAATTAAATAATAAATAGAAATATAACAAATGTGTTCATGAAGTACAGAGAAAGAGTCTTCCTAGCTCTGTGTTAGTTGCTAGGTTTGGGTGTTTTTCTTTCTTTGGGGATAGAAAGCCCTTTGAGGTCAAAACTGTCTAGAGTTCTGTAGCTCCACATTGCCTTGCAGAGTGTGTATTGTATGTTGAACCCCAATAAATGTTTATGAAGTTACAGTTGTCTTACCTTCAGAGCCTGCATGGATGGAGAAGCAGCCATAGTCTGGTTTGGCGTGGTATAAAAAGCCCTCAAAAGGCGCTGGACTTTATTTTACCAAACTGAAGCACTACCAGCCTCATATTCTTCTTTCTACAAATTAGCAGAAGTATCAAGAGCCTGATAAGCATCTTGGGTGTTTCCTTTTGTCCCCCCTACCTATCCTTCCTTTGTAGATTTGGCTAATTGCCATCTCTTGCCCAACCCACCAAACTGGGGGTCAAACAGAAGGCTTTTTTTCCCCCTCCACACTCTGATCTCACCTTTCTGCTTTCTTACCGAGCAAGTAAACTTGGAGCTGTGAAATTCTCTCTTGTACACTTTTCATTTTTGTTCCTTATGTCTCTTTTATTAAAAAAAAAAATAAGCGATTGCCATCACAAAAAATAGGTGATTGCTAACTCCAATTTCCTTGGAGTTCTAAGGCTTTTGCATTTTACCACTTGCTGCAGATTTCAGTATAAAAAGTTTCAACTTTGTTTTCTTTTCTGAGCTTTCTGAAACGTTCCTGATTGTAATATAATAGACCAGTAATTAAATACTGATTTAGGGAGTGATTTCCTTTTGTCCCATTTCATCATCAAGGGAAGAAAACAGTCATAGCCGTCAATCTGTGGGGTCATATGGTGCTCATGTAAGGTTTTGATTAGAAACTTTTCATCCACCTTTCTTGAACCATTTTATCCATCCTTGGAATTTTCTTTAGTTTTGAGAAAGCTTCCCAGGGATGCCCTTCTCCCCCCTCAATGTCTTCATGGCTTGGAGACAGATAGGATAATGCTGTACATCTCAGGATTTCCTTGCATCTTCACATGTGCACTCTGTGTAGACTCGGGTGCAGGTAAAATGCTGGGGCGGGTGGTGGCGGGTTTGAAACGTGAGCCTTCCACACATCTGCTGAGGACACTGACTATGGCAGAGAAAGTGACCCTCTCCAAGTTTTATTTGGGTCATAAAAATTCATGCTGTGCACCACCTCTTTAAGACTCTGCCATTAAATGTGGCTAGATCCAGAGTACACTCTGGAGGAAGCCAGAAAGGACATTAAAATGCTTAGTCTATGACACACTTCCTTATTTTTGTCATTTTGACATTTATGTGTTGTTTCATCAGGGATTTTTAAGAGAAGACCCTTTTTTTTTTCAGCAAGAAGTTTTCCCAAGATATTCATAAGAATCAACAGTTTATAATCAAACAGCTGTCTGGTTTGCATTTCAACTGAGCTGGACCACCTGCCGGCTGTTAACCTCTGGAAGGTTATTATGATACAATTGTTGTTGTTGTTTGTTTAAAAAGTTTCAGAGCTCAAGGAAAATATTAGTAACGAGTTACTTAACCTACAGTGTTTACTGTTCCCACTCAACTTGCAGATGGTGTTCCAGTGGCCAGAGAGAGAGAGAGCTCATCTGAGGCCAACACTATTTTGCACTTGTTTTGGAGACGGACCATAAAAATAGGCTTGGCAGTGAGGCCTGCCTTGGGGGAGGAGGAGTGGGCAGCATTACAAAAGCCTTTTAAAAGGAAACACAACCGTTTCTGATGACCGAGGTTGAGAGGCACAATCTCTACATAACCCTTCGTTCAGCACACAGTAAACTTGAAGCTGAGGTCAGGAGAGCAGCAGATCTTTTGAACACGCGTGGTTCAGCCTCGGTGTTTTGAGGCTTGCTGGCCATCTGCTTTCTTCACTGAAATGCACACCCCGCTGACTAATGGAGATGATGGCTGCACATTCTCTCAAGTGGCCGTGCGGGTACAGTTTGGGAGGCCCTGTACAATCCAGCCCCTGGACATCCTCGTGCAGGCTCTAATTACAAGATGGCCTACCTCTCCTCAAGACCTGGGGGCCTGAGAGCATGAGTGTCTTTTGCAGAGGTGGGAACATCTCTGTGTGAGTGGAGGGATTTCCCCTGACCAGCTTATGGACCACAGAGGACAAGAGACGTTCATGAGGATGGGGCTTATGACTGCTTTATTCCCTTCTCCGTCCTCAGTCCATGGACCAGGGACCAGCACAAGGTGAAATCACACTAAATATTTAGTGCAAGACAGAAATAATGAATGAATATCTTTTCTTTTGTTTCCTGTTCACCTCCCTATTTATCCCTCAAGTAATAATGAATAGTGGTCAGTGAGGATGGTGGACGCTCAGCACTCGTATTACAAAACTGCCAAAATTCTTTCTAGCCCTGAGTTTCAGGACACTTAGGATGAAGAGTCAGGCAAGCTCGCATTCAGGGGAAGATTTGGGATGATTAGTGAGGCAAAACAGAAGGGAAGAAAGAATTCAGACATTGGCCACAGTCAGACTTGAGTCTGGAGCTGGAATATGTCTCTTGTGCTGTGAACTTGGGTAAATTTACCTTCTCTGATTCTCAGTTTCTTCATGTATAAAATGGGAATAATGATAGTTTTCCTACAGGTTTTTGTATTAGAAATTGTATAGTTAAAGCCTGGCATAGGATAGAGGGACAATAAGCGACAATGGTAATGATGTTGACGGATATATTATCGTTACTGTACCATCAGTGCTATTACAATATATAGCGTTATTATCATTACTTCTTTGTCACACTCGCTGATCACCAAGGAATTAATTCCCTGTGGTGACAACATTTCATGCTAAAAACTGCCCAGGATTTGAAGGATTTTAGTCCTGTCCCACCAGTAGCTCATTGTATAAACCAGCACGAGGCACTTAACTTTTGTACCTCACTTTTCTCACCTGTAAAGTGAGGGAAATAATTATGTTGATTCTAACTGGTTGGGGGCATTCAAGAAAGTAGAGCTATGAGAACGATTGCCTTGCAAAGTTTCTATAACCCTGGGTTAATTAATATGAAGTTATTTGGTCAGCTGTTAAATAGCATTCAAATGTCACTTCAGTTCATTTCAGCTCAACACATACTTATTGAATACCTACTGTGTGCCAGGCACGGTGCTAAGTGCAGTTAGGTACAGGAGAAATAAGACACGACTCCTCCTTTGGAGGCACTTTCAGTCTGGTGGAGGAGATGGTCACATGAACAGAGCACAGTTTCTCCTGTGATGGTGAAGGTCGTGCTTCTTCGTGTTGCTTATTGTTGGCGCCTTAGAGAAAGGACTTGGGAAAGATAGATGTTGGGGCCCCTTATATGGGATTTTCTATTTCTGTTGTATTTGTACAGAGAGTTGGCAAAAGATTGTGCTACTTTATGTACCTGACTGCCCTAGGACCACTGTAGGAGACTCGTGAATTCAGTGCCTCCACCAGCTTATGTCTTTGCTCAGGAAAGTGAGCGTGCACTGCAGTCTCCTGTCGGAAATCTCCCAGCCGTCTTAGCACCCACCATGATGCCGTGGGGAGACTGCTGTCAAGGAACTCCAGTGTAGTCATGATACATGGACGAAGAGTGCCTTGGGGAGAGAGTCTGTGTCTTCTCCACTTACACGTCCTTAGCACCAAGCGCGTGGCAGGCCTTGGAAGGCACTAGAACCATTTGATCAGTAAATGAATGATGTAAACTGAACTGAGTCAACCTCTCCAGAGTCCCCTCGCTTCTAAACCTTTCTACTTTGCCTCCTAGAATTCGCCTTTGGGGATAAATTCTTTCTTGTACGTTCTGAATCTCTTTCCTAAACTGTCATTCACTTCCTGGTTAGCTAAAAGTCTGGCTTTCCCCTGATCACACGGCTTCTTCTGCAGCTAGGTTCCAAACCACACACGACATGACTCCAGTCTGGGTACCATCAGCATCTCCTTGACTCCTTCAGGGTCCCTTTTAGACTATGATATTGTCACGTGTGTGTGTGTATAATGTATATATATACAAAATCACTTTTCCTCACTTGAAGCTCATGCCATCCAATTGTACTACCCTCTACCCTCTGCCTCTCCTTATAGTAATTTTTCACCTTCTACATCATTCCCTCTTTATCGTTGAAGACACTGACATCTGGCTCAAACTTCTTCTCTATCCCCAAGTCAAAATTTTCCATCATCCAGGGTGAAAACATCGTCCTCATGATGATGTGCCAGTAACACCCTGGCCATTCAGTTCCTTGATCACTTCAGTTCCTAATTTTAGCTGCCACTTGGTTTCGTCCATCTACTCCCACAGCTGCTCTCTAGACTTGGGTGCCTTCCTCGTCCTGGTTCCACGGTCCATTTTCAGCCACTCTCTTGAATGCCTCTTAAACTCCTGGGGCTCACTATCCTTTTATCACATAATGCTAAGTGAAACCCCCACCCGTGATTCTTGACCCACTCTCTTCTCTGTGCCAGGCTGCTGAATAGATGGGATTGCTAACAATGCAAGGTCTCTAATCTCAGTGTGCTTGGCAGTCCTTTTTCTATTTTCCTAGTCAGCTTTTTATCTCTTTATTCTACTTTTCATGACAGCCTTGACAAAGCTCCTGTACCATCTTTACGTGTCCTAGCCAACCGTCTTCTCATTTATCTGAGTAGATGACCTTGGGTGTGACTTCTCAGAGAAATGGAAGGCAGACGATAGTAAGTCCTTCAGCTTCCTGCAAACAAACTTATCTGCCTGCACTTTGCGTATCTTGTCCCCATTAAGCCTTCCTCCTCACTGTTGCCAGAGAAATCTTTCTATCGTTCTAAAGTTCAAATACAATCACACTGCTTTCTGCCTAATGCCTTTCAAAACCTCCCCTTCTGCCTGTGGAAAACCACCAGGTTTCTTGGTTAGACTTCAAATGGTTCTTAATGATCTAGCTCTGGTTTGCCTTTCTAGCTTCATTTATTACTGACCCACTACCCCCACTTCAGCCTCTACTTTCCACCTGCGCACACCTTTTCAAGTTCTATGCACGCTCCTACCTCCTGGCCTTTGCACACATGATACGCCTTCTGCCTAGCATTCTCTCTTCTACTCCCCACCACCCCTGTCCAGCTAACTCCCAGTCATTTTTAATGTCCCAACTGCCATCTTTTTTTCTTGAGAAAACTTCTCTGATGACACCACGCCCCAAAGTGTTATGTGTTCTTCATCTGTTCTGCTCCTGATGTTACACACTTATTATTGTGAATTTTATGGACCTGCTTGACTAAAACTACAGTAAGATCCTTGAAGGCAGGGGTTATTATTGTTTACCCGTGTCTCCCTATCACCTAGAAGAGCACCTGCTACATGGCAGACACTCAGTAAATATTTGCAGAACTAATACTGAATGAACAAGATAGTGGCTTAGCTGAATCTTAAGAGTGCAACTTGAAAGATAACAGCATGAAGAACTATGGAAGGACATGCCTGGCAGAAGGCATTGAGTGAGCGAGGTAACGCAAGGCCTAATGTCCCAGGAGAAGGCAGAAATTTAGTGAAGTGGATGGGTAAAAGCCTCGAGAATTTTTGAGATTTACAGGATTTGAGCTTCCAGATGCCACTGAGCAAAATTTAACAATCAATTCAGTGAACCAACAACAGATGGTTGGCTGGATTGATGATGTGTCTAATTAATTGGTCAGTTCAATGAAATAGTACAATTGGCTGTGAACCTTCGCTTGTAAAACTCAGTGATGGCCCAACAAATGCCCATCAATATTCTTAAAATAAGGAATGGTTAAGAAGCAGAATATTAAATCTCTCACAATCAAGGCGTTCTTTAATTCTGGAAAACTCTCGTCTCTTCAAATATAGCTTCTAGGCCGTTTCTTCTTTCTTAAACTGTGATGGTAGAGCAGGGAATCTGCGAACTGTTCAAGGATAGAGAGGGATAATAAATAGGCTGTGCAGACCATTCTCTTCTGTTTCAGCCACTCAATTATGCCACGGGTGTTTGAAAGCGGTCATAGATAATAGGTAAACAGACGAGTGTGGCCGTGTTTCAATAACGCTTCATTTATGGATTCTGAAAACTAAATTTTCATATAATTTTTATGTGTTGTAAAATATTGTTCTTGTTTTAATTTTTTCCAACCATTAAGAACTGAGAAAGCACTCTTGGCTCACAGGCTGTACCAAAACAGGCAGAGGACAGGGTTTGGCCTGTGGGTCATCGTTTGCTGACCCCAGTGTTAGAGCGTCTTCGTCTGTCATCGGTATCCCTTAGCTGTTCATTCATGTTGTCGCTTTGGTCTCTCTGTGCTGTGTGCTGGACAAATTCCTTAATAATATCTTCCAATTCCAGAATTCTGCTCTTGATTGCGTCCAGTCTAGATTTTAACTTGTCTATTTAAGTTTCCTGTATAATTTTAACGACTATATTTTTATTTCCAGTATTTCTGATTAGTTCTTTTTCAGACTCACATGTCCTTAATATTTCTGCCTGTTCTTGTTTCATATTTTTTTGCTGTCTTTTAAACAAAGGTTATTATTTCTTTTTCAGCTGAATCCCTTAAATATACTCATTTTTAAAGTCTTTGTTATGCTGTTCTATAAAATCGATTTTATCTGACATGAGTTCACATTCCTGGTGCTAATTTTTGATGTGTTTCTTAACATTACACTATCTCATTTTTTGGAATTTTGTTATATAGGCTCATCTTGAGTGGTTCCTCCCAACTATATTTCTCTCTCTCAATGATCCTCTCTCCTCGTCTAGTGGGTTTGTGGTTGCCTCTACTGGACCCTTTGTTCCCTCTGCCACAAGTTCAGGATCAGCTCTTATAACGATAGTATCAGGTACTCCTTAAGATGATATTAGGAATGTGGGAGGTCTAGGCAATTGAGTCAATGGATGACTTAGCCTAATTCTTGTTTGTAAAGCTGAATATGCCTCTACCCTGCTCCTTAGATCCACAGACTTAGAGCAAGGCAAAATAGGGCAGTCATTTCCCACCCCCACTCTCACTTTCATTTCATCAATAGGGAGCCTCAGCTCTGTCCCTAATGTCAACTTCTCCTCTGATATGGAGCTGAGCTCCTGGCTCCAATGCTTGTTTCCAGACCGAGAGCCCCGCTGGCCAGTTGCTCCAGCCAAGCTCAGCTCTTTGCACTTCTAGTTTAGGAATGTTTAACTATTGAGCTCAGTAATGATTTTGTGTGATGTCTATAGATTTGGAGAGAGAGTTTGCCTCATAAATGTTGCCACTCTTCACCATCTTGACTTGAAATAGCTATTTATATACCCTTTGGTTTGACTGCCAGAAAGTAAGCAACTTGAGGGAAGGGCGCCTGTCTGTCCTCTGGGCCACGCTATGGCCAGTGTTAAGCAGAGTAGCTGCTACATTAATGTTTATGAAAAGCATAATCATTGATGAAGTGATATAGATAATGGCAAATGAGCAGTCAAGATCTATATTAAAATCAAGTCTTGTTCTTTATGCAGGTTGCAGTTTTATTTGATGACAAGTATAAGTAGCACCGTACTCACTATCCATTTAGTCCACGTAGTCAGTGTTTGCAGGAGATATTTGTGGAAGTCGGGACTGGCCGTGTATTGGTAAGTTGTTCTTCTGCCTCCCATTAGCATTAGTCTTTGCACCTGTGAGCAAAAAAAATAGAAGTATGTAAATACCAAGTATTATCATCACTTTTATTACAACATCATTATGCTACCAGTGCTATCAACGGTAAAGTAAAAAGAAAGGGAGTTGAAGCGATGACAAAGACATGTCTTGATGTCCAGTTTGGCTGCTCTTGCCCTATGGCAGGCATATACCAATATACCAGTGGAGGCCTTAACTGAAGTTCTAGCACTTGCGTGGCTTTCTAAAGTTGCTTTCTGCTTTAGTTCAAAAGCCGTGGTGGAACATACACAGCCAGGTCCTAACTCCTACGTTAAGACTCCTGGGAGTGTAGAATTCCTACCTGTCCACTTGGGTAAGTGGTCTCCAGCCATATCCATGGGAATATCAGCCTCGTGGGATTCTAGAGATGAGAAGCCTGATAGGGTGGCCAGGGAAGTCTACACACTGGTACGTCTAAGGCTCTCTGTGGTCCCTTCTGTATCTGATTTGACAAGCTTCCAGTGACAATAGCGCCTTCTTCTGAATTCTGCTGTCTTTGGATCCCAGGAAATAAGCACTTGCCACTTTTGCTGAGAACTTTCTGGCAAGCTGAAAAGCAGCTGCCTTCTTGGGGAAGGGGTACAATCTGTCTAGTGCTTGTGTCTCTGTTGGAAGTGTGTGGAGCTTGTTGAGCCCATCATAGGGAGATTTATCTACCAGAGCGGCAGTGAGAGGCGTTAGGTATTACTATTGAGAGCTAGTTTGCTCCCATTCCAAGCCATGCTAAGTGCTGGAGAACAATTTATATTGCCAGCTAGAGCAGTAATACTGGGAGCTTACTGAGATGACAGAGTAATCGTGTTAGCTACACTACTTTTCTATATTGAAAACATAAAGTATTCTGTATCAAATCATATAATCTACATTTCCCTTCCTCTCTTTAATTTGATTATGAACTATTACCGTGCTTTGCCATAAAATATGAAAGTTTTATATTTTGATAGTTTTTCAAATACTGATTTTACTTTCTGTGCAAATACTTCATATCTTTCCAGCATAATTATTTAGCAGCCTTTTCGGGTTAATTATTGTCATTAACAATATGAGTCCTATGAGGGAATATCAATTAAAATATGCACAGCTGAACTTTCAAATGAGTAAATAATTTAGTTTTGGAAAATGACTGGAAACAGCAGGGTAACAGTCAAAAGGGGAACAATTATTTTAATGCTTATTTGACAAATGAGTCATTTTTACAGCAAATTAGATTCTTATCATAGCACCCCTACTGGTTACCACTGGAAAGCTGTTAACATGAGTTTTTAAAATAAAAGCTGTTAAGTTATGCATGCAAAGTTAAGGAAATCATTTGTATGAAGAAAAGGTGATTAGGATATGCATTGTTAGCTGATGGAATATTGCCACTGGGACCTAATTAGGGCCATAAATCATGCAAAATGATGTGTGTATATAGGGCTTGAAGCATCCGAGTGGCGCACGTCATGGACAGTGAGATAGATGGTTGCCCCCACCCTGACTTTCATGGCTGTCCTTGTCTGTGCTGGTCAGACTCTAAAGTCCTATTTAATGACAGGGTGGAGTCCAGTCCTGAGCCACAGGAGTTTACAACTGTAAAGGATGCTGGGAAAATTTCAAGATGGATCTCCATTCCTTTACCTTCAGGAGAAAGCTCAGGAAAAGCAGAATGGTGGCCTTCAGGGGACATAGCCTTGATATGAGTTCCAATTTGTATTTTGTCAATTTAATTTAGTTTGTTTTTAGATTTTTTAACTCAGTGATTACAGAAGAAGAGAGGGAGGAAGGGAAGGAGACATTTATATAAACCATGTATTATATTTAACATATGAATAGTACCTACTCCAAGCTCCATAGGGTTCAGCATAGGGTTGAATCTACAAAGCCTGTTTGTAGATTTTTGGAGTTCTGAAATCAGATAAACACACACATCATTTCCCTGGCTCTTTTGCTGGTGTGTTTGAATTGAATCTCTTCCCTGACTCTGCTTTTGCCGTTGTGCCGTGAACCTCTTTCTACTGGCCACAGAATTGGTACGACATTCCTCAATCTATGAGAGAAGTTGTCCCCTTTCTGCCCAGCATTGAGTAAGTTGGACCGAGGCGGCCACCAGTTACAAAACTCAGACCCAAGAAATGATCTGGGCTGTTCCCAGACCTGCTGTGTCAGCATCACCTGGGAAATGGTTAAAATGACGAATTCTCAGGCCCCACTGCAGATCTGCTGAGTCAGAACCTCTGGGGTTGGGGGTCCACCAGTGTGTTCTCACAGGTTCTTCAGGTGACTCATACATGCTCAAGTTTGAGAAGAACTGATCTAGGTTAGCACCTGGTTAATTCTCTCAGGTAAACACCAAAATGATTCCAAGAAGTCTGCAGATATTATGAGCCCTCATAAGACATCAACCTTAGTAACTTCCACCCTCTGCCATTCATTGTGAACTACAGGTATGACCATGTGCCTTCACGTTAATGTTTTCAGAGTCTTAGTTCTTCGCGGGTAAATGAGAGTGCAACTCTGTCTATAGGGAGACAGGAATTTGGACAGATTAACGTGTGAGTTACCTGCCAGTTCTTGATCTCTGACTTAATGTGGTCAGGAAGATTAAAACAAGTAAGAATACATGTGAGGTACACTTTCATTACAGTTTTCTTGAATTCTTTCATAATTGTCACTGCGGAAGTATCTCTTCTTGCACACTTTTGGCAGAGAGTTCCAAATTGCAGGCTCTGCACTCTGCCTGGTAAACATCTACTGAGCATCTGCACTTCAGATCTGAAGAATACACTTTCGGGGTCACACCCTGTGCCAGCTTTCTAGAGCTCTCGGTCTCAGAGAAAGTGTCTCAGTTCTCTCACTACCACACCCAGTGGGATTCTGGTTTCATCCTTTTCTCACCGTTGAGAAATATGATGTTTGCGTCTGTTTTGAAATTCTGTCCAAATCATGTTCTTTTATTAAGTGCCTTTGCTTTTCACCCAATGCTAAACCTGAGTGGTTTCCTTGAACCCTCTAGTGCTGATGGAATGAACTTCCCCACCCAACAACTTCACCAAACCAGTTCTGCAGAAGGAGATGGGATTGGGGGGGAGGGGAGGGACAGGAGAATGGGGGTCAGGTGGTGCTGTATCAAATTTTTAGCAATTGCTAATCTGAGAGGATACTGTCTCCCAAGAGCCCCTCAGGTGAGGTGGACATGGAGACAAGTTTTGGAATTTCATGTTTAGACAGACTTACCGCTTTGGGTCAAGTTTAGGAGTGTCTAACTTATGTCTAGTTGGGCCTTGAAGAACCTCATCAAGATTGTATTTATTTGAGATTTCCAGGAGGCATTACTTCCCTCATGTATCTTCTCTATGGTGATCACCATTTTCTCCAACTTCTTTCAAAAAGACTATATGTATTTCACGGAAGAATCAGTGTATTTCCAGTTAGCTAGAGCAGCACCAGTGAATTGACGACTTTCATTTACCAGATGAGGAAACTATAAACTAGAGGATGAAAGGACAAAATGAAGGCCACATGGCTAATTTATGGCAAAACTGAGCATAGAACCTAGGCTTTCAGCCTCCTGGCCCAGTCAGCGTACCACAGGTGGCAAGACTTAGTATCCATCATCATAATAGATGTCACTTAAATTATTGAGTCCCTGAAACAGCCCTATAAGGTAATTCCTTCTTATTCTCGTTGTATAGATGAAGAACTAAGGTGTAGCCACCTTGTAGAACTTTGCCTGTGACATAGCTGGTTAACCACAGAGCCTGGACCCAGACCCCCATCTCATGACCCTGACGCCTGTTCATGGAGCCACTTTACTGTGTGTTATGTGGATCATAGCTTCTGGATAAACGGGCATCACGATTTGTTTTTTAAATGTTCTTGTCAATTTCTAGGACTCACACCTTAACATATATGTGCTCAATCATGATAGTAAGCAAAGTAAAGGGCCTATTGTTTCAAGGGCAGGAGTTGTAGAGATTAGCACAATGAAAGACTAGCACAGTTAGAACCATACACACACACACACACACACACACACACACACACACAATCCTTTCTCCCTCAGGAGTTTTTCCCCCTCGGACACCCCCCGTGTTTCCACTTGCAGAGCTCTTAACTCACTCTGGCTGTCTTTGGAAGAGGCTGACACAGCCATGCAAATGCAGTAGCTTCACAGGATCCTCCTTTGACAGAGAAGCTGGGATTCCTAGAGGATTCTGGTTCCTGTGAAAACATGGACTACTGTTGGAGTCATCAATTCCAGCACCCCAGGCAGATGCCAAGCACATACACTCTAAAGCTCTTGGTGACAGAGCTAGTGCCCTTGTAGCAGCTGACAAAGCTAATAAACACTGGGAGAGAGACTATTTGGATGTGAGGAAGGCACTCAAGGCTAGAACCTTAGAGTGCCCGTGAGAAGGACTGTGTCTGGCTTTGTCTTTCTGTCTCTTGGCTCTTGCTATCAGTTTCTACTCAATTCAGGAACTGACTACCTCTCCATGGAGACTTCTGAGATCGTGTAAATACTATGGCATTCGATTCATTGCTCTCTCTCTCCCTCTTTCTTTCCTTCCTTCCCTCCCTCTTTCCCTCCTACCTCTTTCCCTTCCTTCTTCTCTCTCTGTCTTTGTCTTTCCCTTTTCTCTTCCCTTCTTTCTTTATTTCATTGGCCTTTCAAAGATTTCTTATTTTTAAAAAGTCAGTTTTGAAAAGCAATTTGTCCCCTGCACAAGCAGTTTCAGTGATGTGAGTTCAGCCAAGTCAGGGGTTGAACTGTTAACATGGGTCCACCGTCCCCTCCATGTTCCCAATACTTTTTGGAACGATGACAACCAGAGTCAGTTTTAATGTCCCTCCAACTCTTAAGTCGCTTTCTTTCAGCACCTTCCCCACCTCTCCCCACCTTCTCCTCGTCTCCCTCTCCTCTTTCTGGTTTTCAGCCTTTTTATATCCTTGCCAAACATGCCATAATTAGCCCTACTGCCCTCATCGATGTCTCCCAGTCAGTCAAAAATTTACCTGTCTTACATTGTTTTCCCTCAGAGCCCTACTGGATAACTGAAACCAACATGACAAATCAATCACCATGAGATTTTATGTCTGATTGCTGTTTGTTAACAACACACTACATTTTAGGGAACTGCTGCGACAGAGTTCTTGACAATCCAGGAGAGAAGAGATTTTCAGCATGCACAAACCTTCCTACAGTGTCAGAATTACAGAGTGCACCATCCGGGCTGCCATATTATTCTACCTGATTGCTAGGACTCACCCCGTCATGCACTATTCTTTGCTGGTTTTGTTACTTGCTGGATAGCATTTGTTTTCATGTAAGAGTCAAAGCAATTCCAAATCTGCCTAGTTGGGAAGAGTTTTGAAGGATGTCAGAGCAGCTTTTGAGATAGCCTCGTGGAGGTTGGACGTTCATGTTGACAATGCCTCTGCATATGGCCCCAGATTTCCCAATGCATGTGACGTTTGGGATGGGTGGGTGGGGGGGGGGTCCTTGATTTGGTACTTGGGGAAAAGTGAGAGGTTGCTCCTCTTTCTAATGTCTATGTCACCTCTTGCTGATTTGGGTATCAGTGGTTACATTCTGACATGTGGAACAAATAAATTTGTCAGCAATTTGAGAATTTGTAGCAAATAGGTACAGTATGAGCATATGGACTAAATAGAAGCTAAATGAAAATTAATTATTGGTCATTGCAGGCGCCATTTCTTTTTATCCTTTTAAATCAGTCATCAATCAGTCACTCAAACCGTCTAGCATCTTGATCAAACACTCATTTCTTTGCCCTAAAATATTTCATAGTATGATCAGTCCAAGAATTCCCAAGGAAGTGTGGTGTGAGATGGGGTAAAAGAGGGGTGGGCACTCAACAGAATCATCTGGGTAGCTTTTTCAAAATACAGTTGCCTTGGAATCAGTTTATATCTTCTATATAAAGTCAACAGGAGCAAAGCCACCCTGACATCTGCACTTTGAAAGCACTTCCCGGGTCATTCTGATACACACCTCTGTTTAAGGAACCCTGGGTTAATGAGGTAAGTCGCACAGTCATGTGGAAGGTTAAAGAGAAACATGGGCCACAGGGCAGACTGCTTAGTGCCAAGGGAAGGTAAATGCAGGACCAAGTGAGAGCACCATGGATTGGAGTAGTCTGAGGACCGTGGACACAAGAAGTCTGAGTTAGGCTCTCTGGACAGGTAGGTTTTGAACAGAACAAGATAGCAGAAGGGTGTTTCTTCCACTTTACTAGTCATCATATTTCCCAGATTTGTTGAGCTATTAAAATCACACTTTAGACTTGTGAAAAGGCAAATCCCAAACCGATTCCAGAGCTAAAGGATCAAGTTTTCTTGGAGCAGATCCTGGGAAATTGTATTTTAAACAATTGCCTCAGGTAATTGCAATAGTTAAATCATTTTGTCAAGTACTGCACTTTATCTTGACTTCACGTATCTTGTTGGGATTTTCAAATTGTGTTTGTGAAGCAGGACGTAAAACAGTATGGTACCGTTGCTTCATTGAGGGTGGGGGGGGATGGTATTATGGTTGACGATGTGGCGAGCCTTCCATGTCAATTCATACATTTTGAATTTTCTAAGTATGAGAGGGCCTTTAAACTTTTTTTGAGTAGAGGAAATCCAAGATAATATATTAATATTATTTTGCAATAGAGGTTAAGTGACTAACCTAGTAGAGATCCCAAGGGAAGAGGTGGGAAAGCGGAGAAAGAAGCTTGGATAGCCCGAATCAGTGCCAGGAATATTTTGTTTTAGTGTAGAGTGAAAAGCCCAAGAAAGAACTACAAAAGCTGTAAGATCCTGAAAATTATAGGCAGAGAGTCAACAGTGGGATAAGCACAATTGCTTTCATTTGCCATCCAGTGGAGAGGCCTACAGGGGCCTGGGCACAGTTGGACGTTCTACGAGTCATGCCCCAGGAATGGGGAGGAACTCTGCTCTCCTGTTTCGCTCCCTTTTTTATAGGCATTTTGGGAATGGGGAGCCTCTGACTAGAAGTATGAGAATGGGGACTTTTGCTGTCATGAGGGTACCCTCATGCTAGAAAGGACCGACATCTCGTAGGTGGTGTTAGGTGTTCATAGCACCCAGAAACTGTGTGGGAAGATGTGACTGCTAAAGGCAGGAGAAACCACTGGACTAGCTAGCTCTTGCCAGGCAATCCAGAAAGAGCTGCCAGAATCAGGCAGGGGTACACCTAGTTTACAGGAATACCTTGGAGATATTGGGGGTTTGGTCTCAGACCACCACAGTAAAGCAAGTATTGCAGTAAAGTAGGTCGTCATGATTTTGCTGGTGGGGTATCTTGCCTTCCATGTTTTAAAAAACACACAACATCTGTAAAGTGCAATGAAGCAGAGCGCAATAAAATGAGGTATGACTATTTCTCCTAGAGCCGTCACCCAAGGTGGGGAGGGGTGGGCAGCTGGGGGATGGAGAGTATACTTTTGCTCTAATGCTTTCATCTAAGTGTTGTGCAATTCTGTAAAGAAACAATTAAGGAAGAAAACTTTCCAGAAAAACATTCAATGAAAGCCCCTTTTCCCTCTTACATCATGGGTGTTTCAACAGGTAGGACAATCTCTGAGAGTTTTTAATTAGAGGAGGCCACACCTTGAAGTAAGCCACTCTTCAAATTCCTTCCCAGGCAAACTCCTCACTCTGTAAATAAACTTGTAGTCACTTTTCCATAAAAGCATTTACTATATTAGCGTCTTCTCTGAAGATTGGGGCAAGAGAAAATAGACAGGATCTCTTCCTGTCAGTGAGGATTGTGTACCTCTGCATGCTGCAGAAAGCTGGATTTTGGTGGCTTAAACCAACTAGTAGTTTGTTTTTTCCCATAACAAGAAGGTCAGGGGTAGGTGAGTGCTGGATTGATTCAGAGGCTCAATAATGCCAAGGCTGACACCTCTGCGTTCCTCTTGGTTGGCCTAGTTCTTACGATCCATGGCATGTCAAGCCACACATGAGTGTCCAAGGCAGGAAGAGGGTGAAACGAGAAAAGGAGCACAAGGTACATTCGGCCCTTTTTATCAGAACAAGGAAAGCGTTAAAGAAGCTGCTTCCTCTGGCCCAGCAGGCCTCTGTCTGACCCTTGGCCCAGAGCTGAGCACACAGTTACCACTAACTTTAGTGAAAGTTGAGAAAATGAGTCGTGTCTCTTCCCGGCCCTCATGGAGGGGATGGCAAGGGAGAAGGGGGTTAGAGATGACTTTAGGTTTGCCAAATATCAGTGTCTGCCTTACTACTCAGGCTCTTTAAATTAGAGCAGTGCTTCTCAACCTTGGCCACACATTAGAATCAGCCAAAGGACCTTTAAAGATCCAGAAGCCTGGATATACCCCAGACCAGTTTCATACAGATTTCGGGGGCGGGGGGAGCGGGACACGGGCATTATTTCAGTATTTTTTAAAGCTCCTGAGGTCGGCTCCATGTTCAGTGAACGTTGAGAACTGATGTGGGACACTCCCCAGGATTTTTTTAAACAACTTCCCCAGGTAACATTGATGCAGGTGACTCATAAATCCTTTCAAAAACAGTTAACTCCCCATTCATTGGCAACTTTATTTCCTTATTCAGAAGTATGTACTGAACGCCTCCCATGTCGGTGGATATAGGAGGAAAGTAGGAATAGGTTTACGTTTTATGCTCTTCAGTTACTTCCAATATCTTCTGATCGTGTAGTACTTTACAACGAAGAGAAAACACTTTTATATACACAATCTCATTTAAACTGCAGAGCTAGGCTGTGAGGCATTCTTATTTTGGTTTAAGAGCCAAGAAACATGGTCCTGAGGAAGGTGAAGCAAGCTGCTCCCCTTGGAGTTCATGTGTGGTGACGGTGTCACTGGGGAAAGTTTTCAGTCTCCACACAGTGCTTTGTCTACTGGAAGATACAGCGCACAAATACACTGCAGCTAAAACACTCTGCAAACTGAAATATATTTTGCAAATGTACCCAAAGTGAGTGGTGCAGGACCGCGGCAAACAGTGATTGAGGACTTACTATCTAAAAACAATATTCTTGCTGCTGTATCACATGCACTCACTCATTAGATCTTCATAACAAGCCTCTTTGGCAGGTACTCCAATCTCCACATTACTTACAAGGAAACCAGAGACTTTATTGCTTGTCCAAGGTCATAGTGTTAGTAGGAACAGGAGATGAGATTTGAACCTCTGCATCTGGTTCCAAACTTGTGCTCTGAACTCAGAGCTGCCTTTACAGTTGAGCAAGTATTTCACTGCATCAAGGGGCCCAGCCAAGAGGTCTAGTGGGAGCTGAAATTCAGCCCAAGTTCAGGTCACTGAGCCCCCATCCTGGCTAGGGCTGCGTGCTCCCAGAGGGACAGTGTTTCTATAATTGCTGTGCAGGTAACATATAGACTGTGTGTGTTCAGTTCTAGTCTTAACCACTACCTATTGCCTTTAAAAAAAAAAAAATGTTTCTTTTTTCAGTTACGATTGACATTCAATATTATTTTATATTAGTTTCAGATGTACAACATAGTGGTTAGACATGTATTTAATTTATGCAGTGGTCCCCCAGATCAGTCTGGTACCCACCTGGCACTATACATAGCTGTCGCAACATTATTCACTGTGTTCTCTATGCTGTGCTTTACATCCCCGTGACTGTTTGGTAACTACCAATTTGTGCTTCTTAATCCCTTCACCCTTTTCACGCAGCTCCCCAACCCCTTTCCCCCAACTTCATTTCATTCATTCACCTGGTCACTCACCCACTTACTCATTCACAGATATCTATACAGGCACATTTCACTTTATTGCACTTCAATGTGTTGCATTTGTTACAAACTGAAGGCAGAACCCTCCACCAACAAAAAGATCACATCTCACTTCATTGTGATACTTGCTTTATTCCGATGGTCTGGAACAGAACTGGCAATATCTCCAGCGTGTGCCTGTAGAGGGCCTTCAGAGCTAGGGAATCTCTGGGAGCCATGGACCAGTATAGACCCCAGGCCTCCTTTCCTGTCGATATATGTGCATATTACTCATTAGAATTCGTTAGCCATATACCAAACGTCTGATTACAGGAATCTTTTCTTGTTATTCTTTTCCATCAAAGATATATATGTATGTGTATATATATATATATATATATATATATATATATACACACACACACACACACATATATATACATATACATATATATATTCAGAAAATTATGATGAAAAGCAGTAATCTCCCACTCCAGCCCTACCAGAGGTTTCTTTGACTCTGGTTTTACACATGCTCACTTACAAAGCACCCTGGGCCTTCAAGATGCTCTACCTGGCAAGGAGACCAGTGGGGTTGAATCAGAATATGTGGTTCTGGCTTCCCTCATGTGGGGAGGGCTTCAGAAACTTGAACATACGAGATGTACTGTAAACTTGTGTCTGCCCTTTTCTTTACCCTATCTTTTTCTCTCTCTTTTTATGTATCTCTGCTAAGCCCTTTGCATCTAGAATGGTGTCTGACATATAGTAGGCGTTTAATAGATATTTGTGAATGAATAAAGCAAAGGATAGCAATTATGGCTAATATTCATGTAGGAATTGACAGTTTTCAAAGTGCTTTTCACATAGCAAATCTCGTTCAATCTTAAAGTTATGGATTTAATATTAATATTGAATACATATTATGTATACGGACATTGTGTTTCAGTGGCATAAAATAACTTGCCCAGATGGCAAAATGGTGGGCAAGTGCGTGAACTGACCTTCCACTGAGAACAACTAAATATGCTGAATAAAATTTTAAGAAATCTTCTTATAATATGTGCATGAGCTTGCAAGAAAATAAGGAATACTCAGGTCCAAGACTAGAGCGTTTTCTGGGTGAAATTGAACATCATTTTTCAAGACCTTGTGGGACTTGGGGTTTGGAAGACAAAGCTCAGGGCTCACCCAAGAAAGCTGGAGCTCACGGGGCTGCAGGAGCAGTGCAGAGGTGAATTACAAATAAACTGTTCCTCTGTCCATTCAGGGGACCCCAAGGAAAAATGTCTCACACCTTGGCAATGAACTAATGGGGAAAAAGAAAGGCTTGAAAATTAGTAACTATCAGCCATCTCTCATGAAGCTTTGCAGACCAAAGTCACATCCCCTGGGTGGCCAAAGATATCTCAAGCTGATACATTTCTTCAAAGTTTTCCAGTATTGGTGCCAGTATTGGTAATGTCTCCATTCACTGACAAAAGCAAGCACTAATTTCTTCTTGAGGCATTCATCTTCATTCCTAGGCCTCAAAGGCTTTTCCACAGGTAAAATTAAGGGTAATTAGCTCTTTCTAGTAAAAAAATCATTAAACATACAAAGAAATAAGATACCATTAGCAAGAGTCAGGACAAACAGCAGGTACATAGCAAAATAAAACCTTAAAAAACCTGAAGGTTTTAGAAAGATCAGCCCCAGAATGTTGAATAATATTTTTATAAGATGAAGTAAAATATGAGTAAAAGCAAGAAGATTGGTAAAAAAGACTCCCTAGAAATAAAAATATGATCATATCCTAATGACTATTTTGCATATAATGTTTTAACACCAAATACATTTTTATACATGTATGACATGTTTTTGTACCATTTTTGTTATAAAGTCTTAGTCTGTGTAAAACATTCTGTTGATATACTTGCTTAAGACAGTTCCATTCCTCTTTCCCTGATATTTCTGTTTGGATACAATTTATACGTGATCCTGATGCTCTCGGTTTTGAGAAGCAACCGCGATGAGAACCGTCACGTCTTTCTGTTTACTGACTTGATGGTACTCTCTGGAAGGTAACTCAGCGTGTGAATGTTTATTCACTACAAGGTGGTGATAATAATACGACCTTTGTGGAGGTGTTCTGAGTGTAGTGATTGAGACCTTGCCTACTGGAGTCAGACAGACTGGCCTTGTTTCCTGTCTCTACCACTTCCTAGCTGTGTGACCTGGAACACGTCCTTTTTTCTCTCTATGCCTTGGTTTCCTCATTTGCAAGAAGGGCATACTAACAGTACCTGTCTCATAGCGTTGTCAGAGGGGCAAATGAGGCAATGCCTATCGAGTGCTTTGCACATGGCCGGCGCACAATCGATGTTAAGTATTGTTGTGATTATATAGTGTATTAGTAGTGCCTGGCGCATAGCAGGCAGCCCATACATAGTATTTTACAAAATAGTAGTATTCTTAATCAGAAATGATTTGTATTCATTTTGTTAAGGTTTCATTAAGGATGGCATCTCTTAATTTTAAGCTGGAAAAATGCCTGACAGTTCAACTAGTCCAGTCCCTTAACTTTACAGGCAAAAACCTTCAGGGAGGTGGAGCTTGAATCAGAGGCAATCTTCCTGTCTTCTTGATCTGTGAAAATGGCAACGAAGGTGAGAGAGAAAAATATGAGAATTTTAAACACTAGTGGTTGAATCAAACCGTTATTCTTCTGCAATAAAAAGATACATTTGTGTCTCCGTGGACTTTTTCTCATGGAGCAGGACTTGTCAGTGGGTCTGACTAGAATCTTCGGGAAGAGGCAGAGTTTCTAGGAGATGCTGAGTGTTGGAGCTGCTCTCATCTCCTGGGAGTGTGACTGGAAGCAGGCTGGGTCATGAGCCCAGTCAGCAGAAGTGCAGGCAAGGCCAGGCACTGAGAAAATGAGACACGGAAGAAAGGGAGGCAGAGGACGAGCAAGAGAATGGAAAAGAGGAGGAAAAGAGAGGTTTAGGCATTTTGGGTTAGAAGAAGAGAACCTCTGTGACCAATTTATTATTCCTTTTAAAATGATCCCATTTTCACTTTTCTTCTAGAGATTATGTACAAAGTTATTTTAAGTGTGAGTGGATTATAAAATATACCCCCAAAGCAGCATGGAATATTCCCCTGTCATGAAACCAAGTTACGTCTCTGTCAAAGTAAAATTACATAACTTTGTGTTGTAAAAGATATCTGCTCTGTGTAAGGGACACAGGTGCCTTCAAAAAGTAGTTTCTGAGGCTTTTTCTTAAAGTTTCATTGAGACATTTTACAAGGCTGAAAGATCTGAGTACATTGCTAAGGTAGTTGAGAGCTTGATGTGACTAATTAAGTCCTCTATACAAATTAGTTTTAACAAGTTCTGCCAGATGCTCTCATTGGAAATAGCTGCTTGGGGATTAGGAACGTTAGGACAAAAATGAATAAAGTGGAAACTTCACTACTTGTAGTTGTAGAGAAATAGAAAAAAAGGCTTGTGTACTCTCTGCTGTCACATGAAGAGAAAGGAAGAAGAGGCTGTGAGTACTGAAGTCATCCCAACAGCCTGTATGAGGCACCTAGAATATCTGTTAGTGGGACAGAAAGAGAATATGTGGATGTTAGCAAAGCCCAGAGGGCTATTTGAATCTGAGGGAATTCAAAAGTTTTGGACAAATTACTGAGAAGGGATTTTGATGCCAAGCTTAGCAATTCAAATCAGGTTATTTAAAGTAGAGCTAAGAATTAGTGACAAGGTACTTAGTTGTAGCTGAGATGTTTATTTCTTTAAAAGTTGCTCTAAAATATGGTCTTTGAGATTATCCATGTAAACACGGCAATCGGTATCTCATGTATAGAAGACAATTCTGTTTCTACCCAGCACTTCCATTCTGAAGGAATTTATGCGCGAGGACAAGGAAATGTATTATTAGGTGACTGCCAGTGTAGCTGTTTTGACGTAATGGTGGTGGGAAAATAAGTTGGTAAAGAGGCCTTGATAAGTCTATAAAGAGAAAGGTGTTAGTAGAGTTCTACTGCTGAATGGCAGGGAAAGCCAAAAGTTTTTGTTTGAGTCAAGTGACTGTACAGGAGTGCCACTTGGTGGCAGCATACTTAAAATGTATCTTCCAGTTTTTGAGTTGGGGTGATGAATAAAGTTCTTTTAAAAGTTGAAACTGTGAAATAAAGGTTATGAAGTGACAAAAAAAAAAAAAAAAAAAAAAAGTTACAGCAACAGTGCTTGAATGGCTTAAACATGGCCAAGAAAATATAAAGTATCTCTTGTGCTACTAAGAATGAACACAGGGCTGAAAGAGATTTTTTTCTCCCTATATTTTGTCTAGTTATTTGAATTGTGTCTATTTATTTTGGGTTTCTTCCTCATTTCTTAAAAATTTTGTATATATATAGCCCTTACATTTGAGTTTTTTATTTAAAGTTGTCACTTTCCTTCCCTTTTTGGGGGTGGGAGGAAAGAAAACTTGAGTTATGATTAATCAGCCTTTTGTAGAGCAGGGAAATTATTCTGTCTTTGGCTTTTTAATCACTGGATCACAGCATTTAAGTGAGGAAAAATATGGATATTTACTTTACTCGAGAGAGGAAAAATATTTCAATGTCAGAAATGTTTTTTGTTTGGTAGCTTGATTTTGTTGGTTTTTAACATGAAAATCCATGGGTTGAACTAAATGAACTATTGGTTTGCTTTAGGCTTAACTCAAAGTATTATGTTGTTTCAGATTTGTCTAGTTCAATAATATGAGACAAATATGTAGGTCAATACTAAATGAACCGAGGTATGATACTAGGTCTAGATTTGAGGGAGAAAAGTATTTCAATTGGTGACTTCACTAAAAATGTTAATATTAGCATTTGCTGCATTTTTACCTTAGTTTTGTGTTCCTAGTTTGGTAGATTTAAGTTCCTCAAAGGAAATAACAGGAATGTTGAAAATATAAATATAGAGATAGAAAACATCTTTAATTTACTCCTGAAATAAATTACTTTATTTCTGCTGCTATTTATTAATACATACTGTGTTTCCCCGAAAATAAGACCTAACCGGACAATCAGCTCTAATGCATCTTTTGGAGCAAAAATTAATATAAGTCCCGGTCTTATTTTACTATAATATAAGACTGGGTCTTAGATATATAATAATAATATAGTATACTATAATACAGGGTCTAACATAATATGATGTAATATAATACTGGGTCATATTAATTTTTGCTCCAAAAGATGTATTAGAGCTGATTGTCCGGCTAGGTCTTATTTTCAGGGAAACATGGTACTTAGTGCCTCTCAGCCTTTTTCTGTACTTTATTACATGATGATTGTAATCCTAGATTTATTTGGCTCATCTAGTTCTCTCTCTCTCTCTCTCTCTCTCTCTCTCTCTCTCTCTCTCTCTCTCTCTCTCTCTCTCTCTCTCTCTCTCTCTCTCTCTCTCTCTGACATATGAGCACCTGAGACATAGAATGTCAGTGCCCAGCTCACTGGCAACCACTTTCTTCAGGCAGTAACAGGGTCAGGTTGACAAATTCTGTTTACAAATCAAGCCTGGAATTATTATCTAGAGCTAATAGCCAGGTAATAATTTCATAGGTTATAAGAACCCACCATGTGTTTGGCCTAGAGTAGCTTCTAAATAACTATCCCACAGAAAAGTGAAAACTTGAAAAATCTCTGTCTGGTCATATTCTGAAGTCAAGCCATTGTATCTCAGTGGCAAATGTCCTCCAAAATGGAGGGAAAAAATTATTACTGAAAGCCAGCATTGTCCTTAAACCCTAACCCTCTTTTGCCTTTTGGGAGGATGGCATAATTCACAGCAGCAGGGCCGGGACTACTGACACCGGGTCCCTTCCCCTGGCTGCCTAACAGTGGTTGGAAAGCCTGAGGCCTGGAGCAGATATTGCAGGATGTGCAGAAGACCGTTAGGTGTGGCCAGAGTCCAGCCTCAGGTGGAGACTGCAGAGAGTGGAATTTATTCTTCAAAATAGAATGCAAGGATTCTTTTTTTTATTTTATTTATTTATTTATTAAGTAACTAGAGATCCTGGAGACTGGGAGGAGAGAGGAGAGTCATGTAACATGATAGAGTGACCAGAAACCTCCCAGAGAAATAGGGGTTTAACATTGAAATATACATTATTTGCAATGCTGTGCTGCAAACACCCCACATCACTACAGATGTGCAATAATATCCGTAACACATACACATTCGTTGTGAGAGTTGTCTTTGTTTTTTGTTTTAGTTTTGTGGCAGTCGAGAACAGTGTTGAGTTTTCTGCCAGGGTTGATACAAAGCCTGCGGAAAGGGGACAGCCGTAGGGGCGGGGCTGCGTGAGACAGAGATGACCATCCCATAGCAGCTGGCGCTCAGATCAGAAGTGGCCACGGAAGCTCTGGGGAACATGCAGTCCTGGGGAGGGCAAGAAATAGAAGCCCTGAGCCTCAAGTTTAAATGGATGGATGGATGGATGGATGGATGGATGGATGGATGGATGAATGATAGATAGATATGTACATACATACATACATACATTTCCACTAGTATGTGACTGCCATGTGTTGAGAGCCTTTGCTGTCCTTTCTTCCATGTTAGGTACTATACAGTGATACAAAAAGAATTAACACTGTGCCCTTCCCCAAAGAGCCCATGAGCCAAGTTGGGAAAACCAATTTCTCATACGATACGGTAGCAGTATTGCTTCATATGTCCTAACATAGTAAAAACAGAAAGTGCTGAAGCAGAAGCGGCTTGGAAAAATATTAAGAAGGTGATATCTTCATGGCTTTCTTCTAAGGAGAATGAGAGTCAGAAAAATGATGGAAAACTTTGTTCGGGGTCATGAATGAAGCTTTGTATCTCTGTAGGACTTGCCTCTTTCCCCATGCTTCCTTAAGAGACTCTAGAATTCTAAAGAACACTCGAATTAGCAATTGCTTCAGACTGTGGAATGATGACTTGGTGCATCTACCGTCTTATACCCAGCCAATAGAGACACAGAAGGCTTGGCTTGGAGCTTGTTTATCCAAGCATTTTGCAATTATTAAAGTATTCAGTTTCCACAGAAAAATACCTATGAAGTACATATCACTGTTTCCCCATTTTACGGATGAAAGCTCAAAGAGGTTAACCAAACTGTCCAAAGTCATACAGCCAATTGACAACTAAAATTTATTGGTCAGCCCTTTGGTTGGTCAGTCCATGTCATTGTTTCTTAATGGGGGTGGCACCGCCCTTCAAGGGACATTTGGAATTTTTAGGAAGCACTTTTTGGTTGTCATAGTGATCAGTGGGGAGGAACAGCAATGCAAGGACAATTTCTGGCCACAGAGAACTGTCCGGTATCCTGTATGGCTTACAAATATCCCATTGGACGTTCATGTAGATGAAACACAGATGATTAACCAACATACCGTATCACTCCGCATTTGTGGCTACTGTATTCTTAGCAACTTGCTCTAAAGAGGCAAACATCAGATGGTTTTCTTTCTGCCTTCCAGGGTAGTTGTGTTGAAATACATATATTTTTTGTATACATTACCCATCTTTTACTTCTCTTTTGCATGATAGCTAGGACATTGTGTTTAAAGTTTTGAATTAGGTAGTCTGCGTGACATGTACATTTTATTTTAGAAGAGGAGGGAAGGTGTTTCACAATATTCATTATAAGGAAGGGAGATGTCACAGACCAAACTAACGGTGGCACCGAGGCCAGTGTGCTCAGGTGAGAGGTTGCAAACCAATGGCTCACAAGCCGAACTGAGCCCACAGACAAATTTGGCACGATCTGCAGGATATTTCGAAACGTATTTGAATGTATTGCCAACATTAGAACTAGATTTTTCCAGAAAACTTCTGCATTTCTGATTTCTTTTGGAAATTCTGACAATCCAGCAGTCTGGGGACCTGTCTGGTCATCGTGGCCCCACCCCCTTGGAAGGACATCAGCTCTCCAAATCGGCAGGGTCCTAACCTCATTGAAGTTGACTCATGGAGTTTCTCTGTCTGGGCCCTGGGGGCAATTACAGTGTCTTAGCCACAGGGTGACTTGTTCAGTAAAGGTGACTGTGCAGCTGCTCACCTATCTTTTTTGTTCTGTATGGTGGAGGCTGTGCTGAAAAGACTAGAATCCGCTTCCTTCATTGGCTGTGCAAATGCTCTACCTCCAGGCTCCCTCACATACATAACGCACCCAACTACCTAATGCATGCGTCCAAGTGCCCCCTGCCCTCTGAGATTTGGTCTGGCCTCCTCAGTCATCCTCTCCCCTGGCACCCCCATAATTAATCCATTTTATGAGCACCCATCCCCTTTTACTTTTCTTTGTTGTGTTAATTTGATGTTTAGATTTAGAAGTTAATGTTAAAGAGATGAAGCCTAATGGGTGATATATATATATATATATTTAAGCAAGGGGAAAATCACTGCTGAGAAAGGGGACATAAGAAACCCCTAAAATCATTTGCTATCATTTTCTCCTGCACAGGTTTCAGTTATTGTATTTTCTGGCTATAGAGAAGGAAGAATTAAAGTCTGAAAAATGGACTGTCTAGAAGGAATTGTGAATGCCACATGTCTGCAATTGAAACTAGATAAATTATGAAATCAAATTCAGAGTATAATGAGACTCTGAAAGTTTGGGAAGTGAATGATAAGGTAAATTATTTTTCATTTTGTTTTATTTTTGACCTGATCTTTGGTGTATCTGTCTCCATGATGCTTAGTTCCCTTGGAGGCAGGCCTTGTTGGGGACAGTCTCTTCACCTGTTGGAATCTCGCCCAAATAATCAGACAGGCTTGGGTAGATTCTCTCCTCCCGGCTAAGGAGAGGCCTGACTGGTGCAGTAAACAGCACCCCTGATTCACTAATAATAGTCTAGTGGCTTAGTCACCCCTGAGAGTACAAGCAAGCTCCACCCTACTTGAAAACACAGAAGAGGGGGAAAAACATACAGTTAGAGATAAAGTTAAAACCCCTCACATTCCATGGATCAGCCCTCACTGACCAAGTCTGTCAAACAAGAAATTGTCATAGTGAGCAAACTGTGTTTTCTCCTCTCCCATGACCAACTCAAGGATTTTTAAAAATAAGCACTTGATAATATCTATGGAAGGAATGAATGAGCAAGTGAATTTTGGTTAGCTCTAAAGTACTCTCAAGATATTCATTTCTTTGCAGCTTTATTCACTTACTTATCCATCCAACAAAAATATGCTGAATATCCATTCCACTCCATGCTTGGGCACTGTTCTAGCTGCCAGGGATAGAGTGGTGGGTAAGACAGATTCACGCCCTCAGTTTAGGGAAACAGACGATAGACCGGGAAGCAAACACACAGGCATGTAGGAATAGGGAGAGGTGGACTGAGAAAAATAAAGCAAGGGCTACGGGAGCAAATGACTGGAGATGGGGCTAATTTGGATGGGTGGTCAGGGAAGGCTACAGAGATGAGATGAGATTTGAGATTTGAATAAAAAGGAACCAGGGATGCAAGTATCTAGGAATGCAGTGGTCCAGAGAGGGACAGCAGCAAGTGTCCTAGGCAGAAGTGAATTTGGTGTGCTCAAGGAACCCAAAGGAAGCTGGAGAGTCAGGGAGAGTGGGGTGAGTTGAGATGGGAGAGGCAAAGGTGGTTCATGGGAAGTCAGATGCACTACAGTTGCAGTAGGAAGCCGTGGAGGGCTGCAAGCAGGGACTATTATGATGGACCTACTCTTTCCTAAGATAAGTCTAGATGTAGATGGATAAGTAAGTTGTGTATCCATGCAACAGAATATGCTCAATAAAGAAAACAAATGAACTATAAGTCTGTACTCAGCATGGGTAAATCTCAACAACAACATTGAGTGAAAGAAGTCACAGGACAACATAGACAGCTTTATTCCATTTCTGTGACGTTTAAAAGCAGACAGAAGTAAGCCATAAATTTGGGGGGAGCAATTTGGGTTCACTAAAACCTAAAAATAAACGGCACCTTTCTTTAGTACATCTATGTATAATATATAAATGCATAGAAAAAAGACTGGACTGATAAAAACCCCAAACTTATGACAGTGGATACCCCCGACTAGGGAAATGGAATGGGCGTGAGGAGAGGGAATGGTCAAGAGGTAGTGAAACCTCATCCCTATTTTTTGAACTTTACATCGATGGTGCATGTATTAGTTTCCCGTGGCTGCTGTAACAAATTACCACAAACTTGGTGGCAAAGAACCATATACATTTATCCTCTCACAGTTCTGGAGGCAAGAAGCCTGAAATCAGTTGCACCAGGCTGAAATCCAGGTGTTGGCAAGGCTGTGTCTAAGGAGAGTCTGTTCCTTGCCTCTTGCAGCTTCTTGTGGCTGCCGGCGTTCCTCGGCTTGTCTGCGTCACTCCAATCTCTGCTTCTGAGGTCACGTCACTTTCTCCTCTTCGGTGTCCATCTAACCTCTCTCTGCTTTTCTCTTACAAGGACACTAGTGATAGTATTTAAGGCCCACGTGGGTAGCACAGGATCACGTTGTCTGAAGATCCTTCCTTTAATCACATCTGCAAGGACCCTTTGCCCACATACGGTCACATTTACAGGCCCAGGGTTAAGACGTAGGTATCTTCTGTGGGGGGCATTTTCAGCCTCCCACAGTGCACTTATATACTTGTTGCATAATTTGAAAAAAAAAAATTTTCTGAAGGGTGGGTGGAAAGCAGTGCCCCTGGCTGCTGTGTAAAGTAGGAGGTGATTGGACGCGTCCGGTGAGCGGTGGCCGTATCCTGGACTTGGGAGGTGGTGATGGAGATGAGAAGAGTGGAGGGAACGGAGATACAATCTGGAGATAGCTTTTAGGAGTGGCTGGTGGCTCACATGCAGAGGAGGGAGGGACAAAGGAAGAAACAAGGATGACTTATGCGTTATGGCCTGAGAAGCTAGAGGTGCCATGTACTGAAATGGGGAACATGTGGGGAGGGGCAGATCGGGAGGGACATTTAAGAACTTCAGCTATAACATACTTGTAAAGATGCTAAATGTGTTTTCAGCCTTTTCAAAAATGATCAGAATTACTGAGCCAAGAGAGTTTAGCGTTTTAATAAATTGAGTGATCTCTCATTGTGGGCTATCCAAGTTTGGGAAAGAGGTTTGGTAAGATCCCAACGAAGGCAAAAAGCTTAATAGATGGTTTGCCCAGCACCTGGCTCCTGCCGCAGATTGAGTGACACAGAGAATTATAGACGATGACTGCTCAAATGACAGCACAGGGAAATGGGCAGGTCTTGGGTTCTGGAGTGGAGCTTCCCTGAGCCTGACCTCTGATATTTGCTTTCCATAGTGACAGGAGCTCTTATTTATAGCTTCCACCTGTGTACATAATGATAGGACAAAGGAAGATTCCATTTGCATCTTCTCATCTTCCCCCCAACAGCAGCAACAATTTCTAGAAAACAAATTGTTTCATTTTGCAAATTCTGTACTTCTCTCTGGCCTAGCATGGGCCTTGGAGTCAGCTAGATGTGGGGGAAGTTGCAGGTCTGGAGACCAGCTCTGCCTCCTGCCATGTAACCTTGAGCTTGTTCTCCAGTCTCTCCAGGTTTGTACTTCCTTGTGAGATTGTTGTGAAGGTCAGATCTCTACTCAGTAAATGTTTGATGTTATTACCATTACCAGCTCAGCTTCCTAGCCTTTGGATGTCTCCCTGGAGTTGACTTTTGTTTAGAAATGTAACATTCCCTTCATTGTAAAAACAAGCCAAAGACAATTGTACCTTTCTTCTCCACCCCATGCAAAGACTACTTTGGAAGATTATTCATAAATGAACAATTGTAATATTCCTTCAAATGGCTTCAACGTTTCCTTTTCTAGTAGGTGTTCCTTTTCTACCCTGGCCAGATAGACTCAGATGCAGTTATCTGGAAAATGATTGCAAAATAACCCAGTTGCTTTAGCTTGAGTTCTCTAGCTCCCTGAGGCAAAAATGGATAATTACTGAGGGGGATTATCAGGGAACAGTGATATCATCACCTAACCCTTCTCTAGGATTCCTTAGTGCAGACTTTGCAAACAAATCAGCAGAGAGCCTGTGAAATTTCATCTGGTGTGAGCGTTCTTTCTTTCTAAACCTAAATAATGTCCTGATAATCTCTTTGTCCACTACCCCCTCCTTCCATTTTTAATTTTTTTAAGACAGCAAAGAAATCCATGCAATCATTGTTGTCATATGAATTATCAAACAGGGTCTGGCCTAACTTTTCAGACAAAGACAACCCAAAATGAATTTGGAAACATCATATTTGTAAACAAGTAGCTGAAATACATGACAGTCGTTTAAGGATAAAAGAAAGGCATGGTTACAGAAGACGGAAGGGCCTTAACCATCATGAGCTGCTCCCTCTCCTCTCCCTCCCCCTCCCCCTCCCTCCTTCTCTCCCTCCCTCCTCCCTCTCCTCTTTAAGTAAAATGAGATTTTCCTAATGAATATGGTGACTTTAACAATTTGGTGCCTTTTCTCCCAGATGCCAAAACTTCAAGTTCCCAGGCTGCTTCCCGTCTCGGTTAAGAACACTAATCCTTCCCCTCATCATGGGGGTGTTGAGGACTCACTGTGGAGACTAAAGCCTCTCTAAGAGGGGATCGCTTTCTTAAAAAGCTCTAGATTTGGTCTTGGAGAGACCTAGGACTGCCCCTTTTCTCCCTCACACTTATTTCTCTGATGGAGTCTAAGAACCCAATATCCTTGAGGTCACAATTTAACTCTGAGGAAACAGAAGCCGTAGGTTTTGCTCATGGATTCTCTACATGCATTGGCCAGCAGCATCAGCATCCCCTGGGAGCTTGTTAGAAAGGCAGGTTCCTGGGCCTCACCCCAGATCTCCTGAATCAGAAACTCTAGGCCTGGAGCCAGACCTCTGTGCTTTAACAAGCCCTGCAGGTGATTCTGACACTCGCTGAGGTCGGAGACCCATGGGTCTAGTTCTTGCAAACATTCAGATACATATAATTAAAAGTTATTTATTTTCTCACCTTCTCCCAGTTCTACTTTTGGAGATATACGAATTGGACAAGCAGAGTCAATGCCAGGCAAAGTGTTTGATTCTGGCAGGTCCCCGAAGGCAGAAATGCCCTGGGGTCCAACCTCTCAAGACAAACATCTGGAACCTTTATTTCTGTATCTCCAGCCCCGGGTAAGTGGGTGGTAGAGAGGAAAGTAACTCTCCCTTTTCTATTTGAAAATATTTAGCTTGAGTGAAGATTTCAGGAGATCTGTGACAAGATCAAAGACTATAAATTATTTAACAGTGGTTCTACTTCTGTGGAATTACTTAAAGTATTATAATTGCAGTTCAGCTTCCCATCCTGCATTTTCGAGTGTGGAATTCTGTTGGGAGCTATCATAATCACTGAGGAGTATAATATTACAGGCTGGGTATAAAAATATCTTTTTAATGACTAGCAAATTAGTGAAATGTCTTGACCTGCGTGGAGACCAAATAAAAAACGGTGTTTTTATGAAGGGGAGGAAAGACTAAATGGTCACCACATTGTTATTCTTGTGGAATTATCCACTCCTTAAAATGTCAGTTGATTAGATAAAATTTGTAACACGGTGCACCAATACGTGACATACAGGGGGATCTTGGAACTTCTGCAGTTTTCTTTTGGTTTAATTTTGGCATGCAGAGTCTGAACATCAACCTTAGGTGATTCATTACATTGATCCCTTATTATGGACAGTTCTGAGGACTCTTCTCACCTGACTGGGACAGTAAGACCAGGACTCAGAGACCCACCCCTCCAAAAAAAAAAAAAAAAGAATATCTGTCTAAGACACTAGGCAAATGGGCCTCTTTATAGTTTTCCCCTGTAAATCAAATAATTACTTGTACACATATTTTCCAGTTTGTTGTAACTTCTCTAACACTTAACCCAAGGAATTGTAAATTGAGCTGTGCAGATTTATGTTTCAAAATGGCATGTGTTCCATTCACAGCAAAGGCAGAACAGGTTTTGCCAAGTTTATAACCTCACAGGTTCAGAGTTTTGAACCAAAAACTTGAAATTCTTGTGGTGTCAAGACTATTTGCAAAAGCAGCTGAGAGTCTAAAGATGTTGCTTTTGACATCAATTAACTCTTTCTGAACTAGGATCTTAATGAATTAATTTTAAACCAATTAATGATGTGCCATAGTTGCCTTGGAATACACATGCATTCAAAGTGAAGGGTCAAATGCACCTAATTAACTCAGGCACTTGAGGCTTTATTGATTCTGTACTCACTCTAAAAAAAATTGGAAATAATTAATATACGCAAAATACCTCATGTTCAGTGGCCCAAAGACAAGAAAGTACGAATTTACTGCAGAGTCTATAAAATGCTGTTCATATTATCTGTTAACCCATTGTGCATGTACACATTTATTCAAGGAAGATGTTTCTTGCTGAAAGCTGGAACATTTTGTTAACTTTTCCCCAATGGTGTGGCATTGTGGTGCAAATGGGTAGTTGTTTCTTTCAGAGGACTTCCCCCGTCCCCTCCCTGGACGTGCCAATGCCCGGGCTCTGAGAATGAAAAGGGCCACTCCTGCCCGCCTTCTCCCTGGCCCTGTCCCTCCCTTCCTTGTCTAGCAGTAACTCTTCTGTTAGCCACAGGTGACCTCAGGAAATCATATGCAGGTGGATCTCGTTGATTCAGAGCCAGTCACATGGTTCTCACACATGATCACAGGCTCCCAGGAGACGAGGGACCTGGGAGTTCACTCAGTTCATTCAGTCCATTTAAACTAGTTCAGAAAGATTATCCAGAGACTCTTAGAAAGTCTTTGGTGATTCATTCCCCAGGAAGGGCTTGGTTTTACCCCCCTCCCATTCTACAACAGTAGCTTTGTACGGAGGCATCTTAACCCACATCATCTCAATTAATCCCGCTGTTTACATATTTCAATTGGCTAATGGAGCCCAGATTTAGAACTAGGACTTTGATTCTAAGTTTAACTTCCCACTGTGCTCTGCTGTCTCAGTGAGTCCTAAATCATCGGCAACTACTGTTTTGAGGGTGCCTCCCACTTCAGGGGTGCTTTCTCCTGTAGGACCTGATGGATGTCACCCTCACAAGAGCTCACACACGAGGTGTGTGTATCATTCTGTTTTACGGATTAGGGATTCCAGGCTTGAGAGGCTATAAACTAGTTGTGTAAAATCACCCAGCTATGAGATGAAGTTAGGATTGGAACTCAGCTTATTATGGCTATTACAAAATACATGTTCCTCCCAAGTTTATATCAATTTCTTGATGCCTGACCCCCAAACTCATCTGCCCTTATTGTTTATTCTTGCCTTTCTTCTACAGATTCAAAGCACATTCAGCATAGAAATTTTGCAGGCTGAGTATACACCATTTGTTCATTTACTAAATGAAGAAGTTGCTTATGTTTAATGATGTATATCATTCATTAATTATATCACATGTACAAAATGAGTTAATGTATTAGGTTGGTACAAAAGTAACTGCAGTTTAAAAGTTTAAAAATAATTGCCAAAACCACAATTACTTTTGCACCAACCTAATATTTTCATGTTTAAGAAGAGTGCCTGGTACGTAGGACACACTCAGTAAATATTATTTATTTTCATTCATTTATTCATCGTCCATTGAATTCTTTCTTGTGCCCACTACTGAGAAGTGTCTACTGAGAAAACCAAAATATATAATATGTGTCACCTACTTCCTTACTGTTCCACTTGTCTCTCTTCTCTCCTAGTTTGTAGTCTTTATAGGGCCAGGGACAGTTAAGCCGTATGTAGGCCAGGAGCAGAAACCTTATCTTAAAAGCCATCTTGTCTTGATCCTGTCTCGCTTTATCTCCTAGGGGCCTGTGATCAGCAGGCCTGGGCATCCAGACAGCGGCCAGGGCCAGGGTGTGGGGCTGGAGGGCTTGGTCGGGCCCTGAGACCCTTTGTCAGCGAAAACCCCCTGAAGTGTTGAAGGGGGAACAGCCTCATTTACCCCCTCCTATAAAACTCCATACCCCTCTTTGCTCGGGGAGGTTATGGTCTTTTCCCTCTTCTCTAGCCTGACCTCCCGCAGCTCAAACATGCCCATAAATTCTGATAGACCAATCTTGCTCTCCCGCGACTCATCCCTCCGGCCTGCCTAACGGGACATACCTGTGCCATCCATAGGGCGTAGTGTATTTTAGATACATAAAAGTATTTGATGGACACATAAAGGAATGCTTGGACATTGCAGATTTGGTAAATTTTTTAAATCAGCTCAATCTAGAAGTCATACTTTTCAGATTGGGTTGTCATAATTATTTTCTTCATCTTGTTGGCTGTCTGAATGGCACGTATTTGCAATGTATATGGTGAACGTCCCCTTCCTTCTGTGGAAACACATCTTGGCAGTGCCAAGAGAGTCGTGGCCTCTAGGTCCAAATCCGTCAAGTCCCTGAGAATCTAGATAACTCAGGGCGGGGCCACGTGTAATTGCAGCTTTGGGCTGGAGAGGCATGCTTGGGAGTGATCTGTTGGTACATTTCAGCCATTCCTTAAAGGGGGGCCCTGCCCCAGCCTCCCCAGTCCTGAGATATGAGCTCCATTCTGAAACTCCCCCAACAGTTCTTTTGTAACTCCCGGCCAACTCCCTCCTCCAACCACCCCACACCAGACTGTCCCTAACTTCTCTGTGTGCCCTCTCTGGAGGGGTGGTTGTGCTTCCGCCCTTGTAGTTTGCTGGGTGGGGCAACATGTAGGTTGTAGAGAAGAAAGATATTTCTAAATGCTTTGCTATGCTTTGCAACCATTAGCTCCACATAAACTGAGCATCCAGACTGAAGGGTCAGTTGCAGCTGCTGCCTGAGTGTTGTGAAGGCTGGGGTCCAGCTCTGGCTTCTGCGCCTGCCTTTGTGTGCTGCAGTCCTGGCCAGCAGGGCTCTGACTTGTGTGCTTTTGCTGTGCTGCCCAACTTTTACAGAACAGAGGTAACAAAGGCAGAAATGTGCCCAGGGATTCCCTACCCCACCACCAAGTGTAGCATGGTGTAAGCAGGTGAGGCGGGGGTCTGTCTCACCTTAACAGCCAAACCACGTGGCGCAGAGGAGAAAGTGGCTAGTCCATGCTGGCTCAGGCCTGCGAAAAGCCCAAGGGACATATTCTCTAAACTCATCCTCATAAGAGCTGCCATTTTTGAGCACATTTTGTATGTCGTGCCCTTTACACAGATTGTGTCATTTAAGTTATTTTTTCTGGGGGGAGGGGGTGGAAAAAATAAGTAAATATTTTATGTTTTCTAGTCCTATGGAGTTTCAACTGAGAACCCTTCTTTCCTGTGTGGTTGGTTGGTATTGTGGGTTTTTAATTAATTAATTTTTATAAGGCAATTAAACCTTGGTGAGGTTAAATATTTTCCCTGCAGATCATAAAGAAGAGCTGGCATCTGAACCAAGTTTTGACTCCAAAGCCCTCTTCTGCACCACTTTACCATTTTCTTCATTTTCTAGACAGCTCCCCATGGAGCACCACCACTTTGAAAGCGAATAGAAGAATTGAGGTGTCGTTGTAGCTGTCTTATTCTTCCATGTCTTCCTTCCTAAAAAAAAACAAACAAACAACTGATGTTGGGCCATGTAGCCAAGGTTGCACAAACTGCAGATGGTAGGAAGGAGTTGTCATATCTTATGTTCTCTCCGGGTTGGCTTCCAACAGGTTTCTATAGAAACCCTTTTTTTCATTCGGCATCCTATTAGTCCACTTTTTTAAAAAAAAATTACAGTTGACATACAATATTATATTAGTTTTAGGTGTACAACATACTGATTAGACATTTATCTAACTTATGAAGTGATCACCCCAGTAAGTCTAGTACCATCTGACACCGTACATAGTCATTACAGTATTATTAACTATGTTTCTTATACTGTACTTTACATCCCATGACTACTTTGTACTTCTTAATCCCCTCCCCTTTTCACCCATCCTCCCACCCCTTCCCCGTGGTGACCAATTTGCTCTCTGTGTGTGTGAGTTTCTGTTTTGTTTGTTCATTTATTTTGTTTTTTAGATTCCACATGTAAATGAAATCACATGGTATTTGTCTTTCTCTGTCTGACTCATTTCACTTAGCATAATACCCTCTAGGTCCATCCATGTTGTTGCAGATGGTAAGATTTCATTCTTTTTTATGGCCGAGTAATACTTAATTGTATATATGTACCATATTTTTATCCATTCATTCATTGGTGAGTAGCTAGGTTGCTTCCATATCATGGCTGTTGTAAATAATGCTGCATTCTATAGAAACTCTTATTGTGTATGTGAGAAGCAAAGCTAATAAATATCCACCACCCCCAGCCACCCCAAAAGTTAGCATGTAAGAGTAAGGAAAGGAACACAGCAAATGTGTTTCTCTCGATTGTTGATGCAAAACATACTTGAATTCCAAGTGCAGAGTGAGTGAATTCTGATACTGCATTTAACATAAAAGATCTCCAGATTGCATTGTGCTACTCCAGCCAATCAGAAACTGGATCTCAACTCTCGTCTCATAGTTTTACCATCACAGTGGCAACCTCATTTTCTGCATCTCAAACTCTGAGGAAAATTAGGAAGCACTCAGTCTTGCTTCCTTTGAGAACGAAAACTGATTACAGTTGAGCTGACTGGAAAATGATCGTGCAACCAGAAAATGTCACCTTCTCTTTTGTAGTTGGCTTAGCTTCCGTGTAGTCTAAATGTAAGGAGCAGTTTGATCAAAAAAATTGAATTTCTTTCTGGACAACACAAGAAGAGAGCAAGAATTCTGAAATGTTTAGAGATGACATGAGACCCCATTTCAAGGGTCAGATGGCAAAGTGAGGAAGTGGGTGTTCAGACCCAGACCTGGTCCCATACCTTAGTTGTGCTATTTGCTACTTGCAGGATATTATTAGGGAAGTTACTTACATTGTTTGAGCTGTAGTTTTGTCATCTGCAAAATGCAGAATACCTACTCTGTAGGGATATTACGGGTATTAAATCACATAGTATAACAGTGTAAAAACTTTGAAATAATGTGTGAAGTTAAGAAATGTTAGTTCTTCCTCTTCTTTCCCTTTCCTGTCCCCTCTAGGATAACCCATCTCTGTGTTAAAGGATAACCTTTCCAGAGTGTATTAGTTTGACAGGGCTACTGTAACAAAATTCTGGAGGTGTAAAGTCCGAGATCAAGGTGTTGACAAGGTTGGTTTCTTCTAGGGCTTCGAGGACGTTCCACACTTCTCCCCTGGCTTCTAGTAGTTTGCTGTCAGTCTTTGGCGTTCCTTGGCTTGTGGAAGTATCACCCCAAACTCTGCCTTCATCTTTACATACCCTTCTCCTTGTGTGTCTGTCTCCAAATTTTCTCTTTTTATAAGGACACCAGTTATATTGAATTAGGGCCTTCCAGAATGACCTTATTTTAATTTGATAACCTCTGTAAACACCCAATCTCTGAATAAAGTCATATTCTGAGGTATACTGGAGGTTAGGACTCTGAATTTGGAGGGGATACAATTCAACCCAAAGCACAGGGCCAGTGGGTATGGTGCTGGTTGGAGAAGTAACAATATAATGGATTGGAATTTGAATGTTCATCTAGGGATTTTGTCTATGTTAGCTGCAGGCTGATTTAGCTACATAGTGATTTCCTTTATATCATGGCCCCTTTGGGAAAAATGGAGTTACTGCAACAACAGCAGGAAATAAATTTCTAGTGAGCCATAGGGACAAGCTTCATCCCTGCAAGTATTAAGGCTGACTTTACACACACACTTGAAGATGCAGCAGCCAGAATGAATAAGAATGAATATTGCGTGCAGGGCTTAAGAAGTAGTTGAAGGTAAGCAGTGATATCTCCAGATAGCAGAGAAGTTGAAAATAATTGGATTTAGTTTAAATTTTTGGTTGATATCATATAGCCGCTTCCAATTCAATCATAAGATGGTGACATAGGTGACATTTTTTTAATTGCTCACCATGTAACAGGAGCATTTATGTTATCTTGTTTGATTCCTGAAACAACTCGTAGGTAGCTTTTTACAAATAAGGAAACTGAGGCTCAGAGAGGTTCAGAGACTTGTGGGTCCTTTGACTTCCAGGGCTGATTTGTATACCAAAGTCGCCCTCATTATTGAGGGGCTTTCCCTGGATGACAGTCCAGGAAAAACATGTCCAGATACAGTAGCACTGGAATTCAGCAAGCGTCTCTGCCTTGACAAAAATTACAAGGCCTTTTACATTGTCACAGTATCACCCCTGGGAGACTATTCCAATTGCAACTAAGCCAATCTTATCAGCCATGGTTTGTCTATACAGTCGTGCAATTGGCAGAAACACAGGAGTGTTGATTACTCTGATTGCAGTGACTTTGGGGACCGTGACTGATCAGATTAGACCAAAATTCCAGCCGCCATAGTTCTGGAAACTTGCACCGCCATGGCAAATGTAGAAATAGTCACAGTCAGAAATTGCTTCCATCACATTTACATTTTGTTTATTATTGAACCTGAATGGACTGGTGGTTTTGACCTTCCACAATTATCAGTACATCTAAGGTAAGAGTTCCATCCTGCTGTGGAGTGACTACCTTCCACTCATGGATCACTCTCTGAATAAGATTATCAGTGATGGGCTTTGTAGGTGCCCTTCAGGTTTCTAATTGAGGTGGTGGAGAAAGGGACCTCCCTTTTCTAACATCTGTAGATAGGGTTGCTGTTGAGGCCTCTTCTGCTGTTACTTTCTAGAGCTTTGTAGATTTCTCCATTGTTTTTAGACTTAAATGCATGAGAATCCCTTGAAAAATCTTTATCTTGGAAGGAGAGTGCTACAATAATTGTCAACTAAAGTTTGAAATGCTGAACCATTTAGCACTGCCATGTCCCACCTAGTCCACCTTCTCAGAGACCCTGCGCTGAAAGAGAAAGGATATGAGACATAATCAAACAGACCCAAAATCATTTTTTCCTTTCTTAGATCTTAAGTTTCAGTGGGAACAAATGGTCTTGAAATTGGATGGAGCCACAGAACTTATTCAGTGCCACAGGGACAACTTTTTTGTTTACTACCCAAACATGGCTATTTGTTATTTTGTGACACAGTGATGGCTCCAGTGTGTATTGTGTCTCTTGAGATGCGACAAAGGTACGAGGTACAGGTGGTCACATGGGATGATGTGTCAAGTACCACACAGACTCCTGCCATTTCTCCTTTCCTTGACTCCATCTCAGATTTAAGCTGACATTCCTAGCCACATGGGGTCCTCGTGGCAGCTGCAAAGCCCAGATGTCCAGCTGGGGCAATGCGGCCCATATCCTGTTCATCTGACAGACGTGTGCGCCTGGGACAAGGGAAGTTGGCAGCTGAGATGTCGCTCCTCATATTCCTTTGAGTTGGTCATAAATGGGTATGTTTGGAGTTCCCAATCTGTTTCTTTCACATCCAGAAAGATACAATAAATAAATAAAATAGAAATGAATTGTTAGTCAAACCCAGAAAGAATTTTTCTGTTGGTCAATGGTGAAAAAATGGTCAATGGTGAAAAAGAACAGATTTGAAGTAACTTTCCCAAAATTATTCATTGTCCAAATAAGAAAGAATAGCATTTAAATTAATAAGAAAACCTAACTAATAAATGAGATATGAGCCAGAAAGGAGAATGCGTGTAGGAAATAGGTATATTTAGAACTGATCAATGATTTAAAAAATTTAGGAACTTTAAAGATAAAGTCAAAAGTTTGAACTCTAGTTCATACAAAAGGAGATTCACAGCCCTAGAAACCAAAGTCTTCCAGAAGGTGAAAATGTTTTCAACATTGAAGCTTAATAGCACAGTTTCACTCTACCAGATTTCACTGCCTTCACAATTTGGATTTTATCTGCTGCCAATAAGAGGGTATTTTCCACGTGGTGATTATTTATACAAGATTATTCTGATGCTGTTTTATAAAATATTTTTGGGATCTTTATTGATTTGTGAGTCTGTTCATATCCTTATTAGTTACATTGAAATCTTTTGTCTTTAAACAAGGTGTTAGTGACTGATAAAACAACTAGGAGAAAACACGCGTAGGTTTTGATTTACAACTGCACTGTCCAATAAGGTAGCCACTGAATATGCGGCTATTTGAATTAAAATTAATTAAAATTAAATGGAATTAAAAATTGAGTTTGAATGTATTAGATGCACAGATATAGAACCTTTCTAGCATTGTAGAAAGTTCTACCGGACAGTGCTGATCTAGGAAGCTTCTTGCTTTTTTTGAATCTAGAACGTTTGAAAAACTGCCCCCCTTAGCTAGCCAACATTGTAAAGAGCTTCCTGCTCAACCCAAAAGATAACAGAAAAACAGGACTGTATGGTCAGACAGGAAATACCAAAGAGCTTTTTCTTGTGGAAAACATGATTCTCCATTTGTGACTCAATGTTTGAATGGCATGGCTGCAATTAGTTTGTGGCAATCTGTATCGATATTGAGAACTGGCTTCTACTAATCTTATACATGGTCCCTGCCATCCTAAACCAGAGATTAGGGAACTTTTCTCTAAAGGGGGCAGATAGCAAATATTTTAGGTTTTGTGGCCTATACTATCTCTGTTACAACTACTCAGCTCTGCCTGCCACTGGTGTACAAAAGCAGCCATTAACAACAGGCAAACAAATAGACGTAGCTATGTTCCAATAAAACTGTATTGACAAACACGGGCGGGTGACAGTTTGCCCACCTTTGTCATAGAATACTTTTTATATTCCATGTCTTAGAATTTGAGCAAGAATGTAATTACTATATTGGCTGAGACTGACCAATGCTTCCTCACTAATTCTCACTCCAGTGCTATGATTAAAATGTAGACAGCCACCCACTGTAAGCTTGCCTTCTTTGGCAATTTGCCAGGTAAATACATACTGGAGCCACCCTACAATATCTGTCTTTGACATTAGATAAATTGCTTTATTTTCAGTTGTATATATCATAGAGTGCCAACCTCAGGATAGCAAGATTCTTAGGAAGAAAATGGGCCTTGGAGAATGTGCATAAGTATTAGGCTGAGATATTTTTTTTTTTTAATTTACTTTTTTTCTTTTTTTTAAACAGGACTTTATTGGGGAACAGTATGTACTTCCAGGCTTTTTTTTCCAAGTCAAGTTGTTGTCCTTTCAATCTTAGTTGTGGAGGGTGCCGTTCAGCTTCAAGTTGTTGTCCTTTCAGTCTTAGTTGTGGAGGGCGCAGCTCAGCTCCAGGTCTAGTTGCTGTGTTCTAGTTGCAGGGGGCACAGCCCACCATCCCTTGTGGGAGTTGAACCGGCAACCTTGTGGTTGAGAGCCCACTGGCCCATGTGGGAATCGAACCGGCAGCCTTTGGAGTTAGGAGCATGGAGCTCTAACCGCCTGAGCCACCAGGCCGGCCCTAGGCTGAGATATTTTTGTTTGTTTGTTTTTGTTCTTATACCAAGGCCTACATTGCATGAAGATGGTACTTAGACTAGTAAAACTAATCCTACTTCCGAGTGCTTTTGAAAGAGGTGAGCTACTGCCCTGCAATAGCCACTTTTGTGCTTTTCGTTATTCCCTTTGTGTATCAGCATCAGGTGGTTCTGAGAGTCATTCCAGAAGGCCCAGCCTAGGACCTGCTCCTTCTGCTCATCCAGTGATTTTGAAAGCCCCTTGTTCCTCCTTAAGTCTCTTCCTGCTTAAAATGCCAAGAGTATCTGGTTTCGTACCTTGATACAGTGGTGTACATTACTTTTATATGAGAAATTCTGAAATGTGTCTAAATTAATCATCTGTTTTGGAAGAGTGTATCTCTAAATGAGTCTCCAGCTCCATCTTTCTGAACCCTAGGTTTACCTTTTCAGCATTCTTTTTGAAGTGTCTTGGATGATACTGTTCGTTCACCTCCTTAATGGGGAATTCTTCACTGAGGGATGGGGCCCTGAGTGCTGATTGGCCCTTGAGAGTGTTGGGAATGATTACATCGTATGCACACAAGCCTTGGACTAGATACGAATGATGAAACTGAATACTAAGGTCATGCGTTATGTGGCCACCATTAAAACTGGAGGGGACCACAATTTGTTCGAAGCAAACACCTATCAGTCTTTAGTAACATATGTCCAGTACAATCTTGTGGCATAATTATGCAGTGAACTTCAAAGCCTTTCCTATGTTTGCAAAATGCATTAAAGAGACAACTCATCACCTGACTTTTACATTTTCAAATTAGCTTGTTTCTGTACACTGTGATCCAGTCAGCTCATGTGGTCTTCCCTTTGATCTGCTTAACATTCCCCGAAATGCTATCTTGACCCTCTTAGTTAGATCCCTAAAAGAGCAGAGGTTTTCAGCGTGCTCCTTGCGCTTGTCCAGAAAGGATGCCCAGCCTGAGAATTTACGTAATATTCACAATGCATCGCAGATAGCTTTTTCTTTTTAATTGTGATTCAATGGAATGCCAACCAGAAGTTTAAAAAAAAAAACAAAAAACACATTACAAAGCAATAAAGCTTTATGATTAATTACCTTGAGCTCAGATATAATTTAAACATATTGACTTGTCTGAAATAAGTGCCAGACAGTGGAGCTGGGGAGACAGGAAGTGCCTGGGTGAGACTGCTGAAACAGGCTGGAAGAGAAGTCAAAGGGGGGTAAGGACATCATCATTTAACTGTTCTCCACAGCCGGACAGAAAATGGCCACAACTGCTGATGGTCAGTGGAATCAAAGGGATAAATTATAGCTGAGCTCTGCCTTTGAAATTAACAGAAAGTTAGTCAATACTTCAACTTTGCACAAACGTAAAAAAATTGGTCCTGAGACCATCCATTACAAATGATTTTTTTTCCCCTTTATACACATGATCTGTGCAGAGATTTCTCTGAGGGGCTAGAGCTGCTTTGCTAATCGCCAGCCTCCTCATTCTAAACTGGTGGGGTTTCAGAGTCCCTGCTTGGCTGGGGTCCCCAAGCTGGAGGTAGAATGGCACTGGCAGTGGAGATGGGCTGAAAATTCCTCAGCATGAATGAAGACTGAAGACCAGCATGAGAGCCCTTTATTTGGGGAACTGGGCTGCTCCCACTGTTTTCTGTAGCTGGGCTGTGAGAAGGAACAAAACTGATTTCTTTGCAGCAAACTGGGACCAGATGCGTTTCTCCATGTAGAAAGTTTAGAAATCCAACCAGCTGCTTTCAGTTTTTGATAATGGATTATGGTGTCAAGGGGCGGCACTAACTTTGATACCCATGCACAGGAAAGCCGAATGTGAGCGTTTGGACTAACCTCACCGGTGGATTCTTAACACACCCGAGGCACATGTGATTCCGAGTTCCCTTGAAGGCAAGCGTAACTGTTTAATGCCATCTGGGTAACAGCAATGTCATCCAAGGAGGCCTGGTCACAGACTTCCATTTATCTCTTGTCCTGGCTCCCTGGTCCTCGTGGAGGTTCTTCAGTTCAACACTGAGAGCTGAATTCTGTTCATGTCCCTGAAGTTTCTGGAGAGCTTGGAATCCAGCCGGCGGCTCCTCTCCCTCACATGGAGCCTCCCTTGAGGCCTGCAGCTGTGCAAAAATTTCACACACACAGTGAGAGTAGCAGCATTTACATCTTGCCTGGCTTTTCAAATAAACTCCCCATCCTGTCTCTGATTGTAAGATCCAAGCTCCAGGCAGTGGGGGAGAAGGCATATTTGTAGGTGAATTCACCCTTCCTAAGTAAAATGGCAAAGAGAAGGAAGGATGGGGTCCATTCCGGTCCTTGAAGTCTCTGGCCAAAGCTGAGTGTAAAGGGGGGCTTCTGAAGGTATCTTTTAAGTCAAGACAGAGAGCCCAGAAACCCAAGTAAAACTCAGAGAAGATTCCAGAAGGATTTTTATGAACTGATTATACAGTGTAGAAAAGAATTCGACCATCTTATTTGATAAAATTTCGGGAAAAAGTCGTGTGTGTGTGTGTGTCTGTGTGTATATTTAACTGGAGATTTATTAAGAGATTTATTTTGAGAGATCGGCTCAATGATTTTGGAAGCTGCCAAGTCTAAAATCTGCAAAGTAGGACAGTGGGTTGGAGACCCAGGGAAGAGATGATGTTGTAGCTCAAGTCTGAAGGCAGTCAGTGACAAAATGCCCTCTTCCTCAGTGGACGTGAGTCTGTTTCTTTTAAGGTCTTCAACTGATTGGATGAGGCTCACCCACATTATGTAGGGTACATTGATTTACTCAAAGTCTATTGATTTAAATGTTAACCTTATCTGAAAAATAGCTTCATGGCAACCTCCAGCCAGTGTTTGATCAAATATCTGGGTACTATGGCCTAGCCAAGTTGACACATAAAATTAACCATCAAGTTCCAAGTATAAGACTATTTATATTTGTTTGTTTTCCCCTGAATACCAAAAGAACTGGAAATCAAAGGAGGTAGTCTCCATATCACATGAGATGGTAGAACCAAAGGTATTCACCACACATCCATATATGCACATGCATACACACGCGCGCACACACACACACACACACACACACACACAAAATACACACACCCTCATGCTCCTTAAGTGTATCCATGTAAAAGTACAAATGAGCTTCAGGGCAAAAGCAATCAGTAAGGAAAGGAAATCAAAGGTATATAGCCCCCTGTGTCCCACACATTTCCTCTGTCTGGATAAGAAATGGAAAAATTGGCCCTGGAAACTCTCCATAATCTTCACCCTTTCCTGTTGGAATTTCCTAAGGTGAAAGTATGCTTTTTTAAAACTGTTGGAGCTCAAATATCACTATGTTCAGGGAAGAAACCTTTGCACAGTGATACTCCTTTTTATTTTTGAAAATCTTTAAGGATGATGGATCACCGTAATGAGAATTCTCTTCAAAGAATTCCAACTTAATTTTAAAGTGCAGCAGTGATCCTCATTCCAGTGGGGAGAAAACTGTGGTCTGAGAAATGGCTGATGTTGTGTTTCTGAAGATGCATACATTTTTTGTGGAGTTAGATACACTTTTATAGTAAAACTTAATAATGAAGAAAAAAAACCTTTCTCTTTTTTTCTAAGTATCCAGAAGAAAGTATAGCAAATAGTGATGCTGAAAAAAGCTACCTGCTAATTTTTTCTTCTTCCTCTGATGTTTCACTAAGATTTCGATTGGTATTCTGTAGAGCCAACCTATGACTCTTTATGTCTAGGAGCAAGATACAAGTCCAGGAGCCTGTGTGCAGCATTTTTAATCTGGTTATAATACAGCCACTATTTTGGCCATTTCTGTAAGACTCCTGCAGGGAGTGGGACTAGATAGCTTGCAAAGTCCCCTCAGGCCCAGAGCCATTGATTCTGTTCTCAAATAAGTAGGTGAACTTCAGCCTCCCTGCCTTTCTAATGGTTGTAGTGTCCCACAGCTGTTACAGTCTGAATCAGGCCACTGAATGGAGCGTCAAAACGTGGCAGATGACCCTTAGTTCCTTTCTTTCACATTAGAAGAAAATAAAAGGCCACAAGCTGCCACTAGGCCACTGGCTAGTTGTCCCTTGAGTAGAGTTGCCAGACTTCACAAATAAAAATCTATAACACCCAGTTAAATTTGAATTTCAGATAAACACCACATAATTTCTTAATATAAGTGTGTCCTATGCAATATTTGGGACATACTTATGCTTAAAATGTATTTATTGTTCGTCTGAAGTTCAAATGTAACTGGCAATTCTGTACTGTAGCTGGCAATCTTATCCTTGAGGCGTTCTGTTTTGACTGCTCTCGGGACAGCATGGATCTTTTTATGGCCTGTGGATTTGTCTTCCAAGTCCTTTTCCCATGACATTTCTTTTTCCTTCTGTTTCAGAGTTACCTGGAGTCTCTGCTGTTTTCCTATCTTGGCATGTCTTCCTTGCTCCCCAGTCATTGCTCTGCTCTGGCTTTATCAGCACCTGGAATATTTAAGTAATCAATTTATGTTCTTTCTTAGTTTTTCCTGAGCTGCCAGAGCAGCAGGGATTCTGTGTTGTGAATGTCAATGCATTCAGGAGCCATTAAGTGGTATAAATGTTTGCGTCAGGACAGGTGACATCCAGTAGATGATAGTGGAGTCTGTCTCCATCAGCAGAGTGCAGGACCTTTCTACAGACATTTCCAAAGCTTCATAAATCCCTGTGCTGGCCATACCAAAAACCAAGGATACATGCTTAGCTCATGTGTTATAATCTTGCACCTCCTGGTTTAAAGCATATTACTTCCCAAAGTCTTTTCCTTGAAACACTTAGGTCTTGCAAACTATTAAAATAAGTTTGATAAACATTGTTTGTCTCCTCTTGAGTGTCAATGAAAAGCTCGCTAACCAGACCTAACTTCCAGGAACCAGGAATGACATCTGTCATATTATCTGCTTTAACCCCAGAGCTTAGCATATACAAGCCTCTCAATAAATATTTGTTGAATGAATAAATGAAGAATGAAGTCTTAGTCTATCCTCCACTGTCTCATTCATCATGAGAAACCAATATATTAAATATAAACTTTGGATGAACACCAAGTTGTACAAGATTGTTAAAGAGTCTTGTGGTTGAGAAATTAATTGAATTTAACATATGATCCCTAAACTTTGAACCTGGGTCTTGCTAGCTGAATTTGGCCCTGGGATATGTTTTATTTGGCCAATGCAGCGTTTTAGAAAAATGTGAACTTTCATGCTTTGAGACAGACATGAGTCGATGGCTCACCAGTCCTCACTATTCTCTGTTGTCTCATTAGCTCTCTCCCTCACATCACTCACCTGGCCTCTGGAGGCATTTGAGTTTCAGTGCCTGCTAGGGGATGATTCATCAATTTGAAGAACACAGGTTTTGATGTAAGACGGTTTCAGATTTAGAGTTCAAGATCTTTCATTCACTGTATGACTTTGGAGAAGTTCTTTTACCTAAGCCTCAGGTTCCTATAACAAACGTGAACTGCTTAGAATACATCTGGTGCATAATAAATGTCCTACAGATCAAAGGTTGAGAAATTGTTGAGAAGTTTTTTCATAAAAGGATGTTGAACTTTGTCAAATGCTTTTTCTGCATCAGTTGAGGTGATCATATGGTTTTTATGCTTTATTTTGCTAATGCCATGTATCTCATTGATTTATGGATGTTGAACCATCCTTGCATCCCTAGGATGAATCCCACTTGGTCATGGTGTATAATCCTTTAAATGTATTGTTGAATCTGGTTTACTAATATTTTGTTGAGAATTTTTGCATCTATGTTCATTAAATATATTGGCCAGTAATTTTCTTTTTTTGTAATGTCTTTGGTTTGGTATCAGGGTAATACTGGCTTCATAGAATGAGTTTAGAGCCAGTATTTTTTGTTTTGTTTTGTTTTTGTTTGTTTGTTTGTTTGTTTTGAGGTTCAAACAAACAAGGATTTTGGTTCAAACAAGATAAGGATTTTATTGACTGTGGCAGATAGCATGGTAATGTAATGAGTTGTGAAATATCAATGAGTGTTTTTTATGACTTATCTGGGTACTCGCTGAAGAGCTCAGTAGAGTGCCTTTTAGGTACTATGTGTCCAAGGAATATTTGTTGAATTGAATAGAGCATCATAATATTTAGGGAGATATTATATGTGAAGGCATAAATGCACAGTCATGCATGTGTGTTTTGGTCATTGGAGAGGTTGGTGTGTTCCACCTGTTCCAGAATATGGGGGGGGGGAAGTAATTCTTCTGGCAGTTTAAGCTCTTATTCCTTCTGAAGACCCTACAACTGTATGCTTTCGGCTCAAATGCTATAGTCCCCCAAGGATGGAAAAAGCAAAAAGTGGGGTTTGGTAGAATCATATGCAAAGGTAAGAGAACATGTCTTTTCATTGTTTTAAGAGCTTTATGAGCCTTGAAGTATTAAAGACAATTTTCAACCTTGGGAAACCACACTGTTGAATCATGATAATCTCAAGCTCCATTTCACCCTTCCTGTTCCGTGTGTGTGTGTGTGTGTGTGTGCGTGTGTATTTAATGTTTAGTATTTATGTTTGCCTGTTTACTAGGGCTATTTATATGAACACAGGAGCTTTGCTGCCTATGAATACATCAGCTCTGTTCACCTGTGGTATTAATTCTGAGCTTATGAAACCATCAATTGCCATGGAGACAATCATGCTGTCTCAAGCTGAGCACAATAAGTTCAGGTGGGTAATCAACTGGAGGAGCAGTTGGACTTCTAAGCAACTAAAACCCTATCATTATGTAAATGTTCTTAGCAACCAAAACCACAGAATGAGAGATATATAATGTGAAGACTCTGGCTCATCAGTCTCTGCTGTTGCTCAACATGAGCCTTCTCAAAGCTTCCCATGAAGGACTTGTATCTTGTTAACACAGCTGGTAAGAGGTAGAAGAGGAAACCACAACAAAATGATCTTTCTTTTTTGAGCAGCAGAATCCAAACACTCTGCTTTAAAGGGTCTGATGAGTGAGTTTGTAAAATATCTGAACCTCTTGAATTGTTAAATTTTAACACTTGGTTTTGTTTGCCCACTTTCCTTCTTCCTGTAGTGCCTAAAATCAGTGCCTCTCAAACTGTACATGTGAGTCATCTGGGGTGGTGTTAAAATACGGCTTCTGAGTCAGCAGGTCTAGGATGGGGCGGGGCCTGCATTTCTAACGAGCTCGCAGGTGATGTGGATGCTCCTGGTCCTCAGACCTCACCTAGTGATGAGGCCTTTGAAGTCAGAATCCAAATTTTAAGTCAAAATAAAGATCTTATGGTGGAAAAAACTTACAGGAGCACTTACCCTCCAGTTACGAATAATAATACCGTGCTTCCCAAATTCTAAGCCACATGTTATTACACATTTTAACTTTTCTGAAATTGGTCTGTGGCACTCGTATCAAAAGTTTTTACAGCTACTGAGCAGACAAGTAAGTTGTGACATATGGGTTGTTATCTGAATACGTGTGAAATTTGTGGTTGGTAGAAGTTGTTCATCCATTTGTCACCTCAGTTATCTGCTTTGGTAGCACCACATGGGGGTCAAATTTTAACTTACATTTGTTCACTAATACTTTCATAAAACACTTGGTTCCACATTGAATTCATCTGGAAAACTTCAAAAAATATCGATGCCTGGGTTCCAGACCCAGAGATTCGGAGGCACTTGTTCTCCCCAGATGATTATAACATGTAGCAAACTTTGCGAATCACTGTGTTAAAATATTTTCACAGTGATCATGCAGTTACAGAACACCGAAGCAATACATTCGTTATTATGTACGTGTCAGGCCACGTCAAGCAGCAAGCATTGCAACATCTCTTAGAAGAGATCATAGACATCTCAAAGATCAGAGAGGCTGGTTGCGGGGTGACTAGAAGTCTGAGCCTGGTGGCGATCACGTCTCAGTGGAAGCTTCCTGACTTCATTGCAGAGATGGTGTTTCATACGCAGGGCTGCATCTAAACTGTGAAGTTACCCAATTCAAACATGCAGATGAAATCCTGGTGTCATTTAGGATGCCTCAAAATCATGCCAACCCTGAGGAGGCAGAGGTCAAAAAAAGCCACATATTGTGACACTAAGCATAGCTGCATATGGCCAAAAATGGGCTCAAACATTTCTTTCACCCCTAAAGTGAAGAAACTTAGATTTTGATAATAAAAAAGAAAGGGCCCTTGTTACAATAGGGATGTTTTGTGGGTCAGCTGAACACCAGGTTTCAGCAGCTGTTGATGGACCAGTTGAGCCCCACCTTTCTGTCCCTGTGACACCCTCTTTGACAGTCTGGCCTCCATCCTCCTGATAATAACCAACAAAAGGGCATCATAGGCTGATGCTCCAATGAGGTAACATTCAAAACTGGAGGCCCTGACCTCATAATCACAACTGATATATTTGGGTGGCTCTTTAGTTCTTACAGAATAGGGATAGCAGACACTTAAATGCCTCCTGGCGACTGATTTCGTGGGTAGGTCTGAGCTTGTGATCCAGGTGCCCTGCCAGTCATTAGACTATTGTGTATACTAGGAGGAAACAAACGGACTGGTTTCAGCATCTCATTCTACACACACACCCTTGGAAGAGGGGCTAGCTCTACAGGGGGAGGGGTTGGAATGAACTTGTTTGCAAGCTTGGCCCTGAGAAGAATGCAAGCAGCTTGGGAAGGAGGGGGTATTGGGGAGATTCCCCAAAGAAGGGGAAAGTAATTGGTTTGGCCACATCAGCATTCACCTATAGCCACATCAGACAGTTCACATAAACACTGACGACTTCTCACTTCAGGGGCCTGACACTCTCTGAGGCCACCTTCTCCTCTTGTGCTTTGCTTATCATCCGCCTACTTAAGAGACTTCAGTTCTGTAATTATTACTATTCTTTCCTTAATCATTAATGTCTCCCTACCTGTTAGATTGTCCCTATAGCATATAAAAACCTTGATCTCATCTCTTTAAAAAACAATAAAACTCATTTTGCATCAAAACTTCCCAAAAGTACTTCCTAAAATTGCTTTCTTATCTCTCATTCTTTTTTTTTAAATTTATTCATCAACAAGACAAATAGTAACAAGTGTTGGAGAGGCTGTGGAGAAAAAGGAACCCTCATACACTGTTGGTGGGAATGCAGACTGGTGCAGCTGCTATGGAAGGCAGTGTGGAGGTTCCTCAAAAAATTACGAATAGAATTGCCATATGACCCAGCAATCCCTTTCCTGGGTTATCTCTCATTCTTTCTTCAAACTCCCCAAACATTCCACCCCAATCCTGAAATGGCTGTTATTGGGGCAACAATGACTCACTTTTTGTTAATAATCATTTATCTGTTCTCATTTTACTTTGAACAGTGTTTTGACACGGTGGGCCACACCCTCTTTCTTGAAATCCTCTCTTCTCCAGATTACTCTAATCCCACCTTCACCTGGTTTTCTTTCCGCGTCACTGGTCTCCTGTTCTCTTCATTCCTCCCAAATTCTAAACCTCTAAATGTGGAAATACGCCAGAGCTTTGTCCTTAGTCCTTTTCTCTTCTCACTGTCTTTTCGCTGATCTCATCACATCCCTGGAGTAGAAATCCAAACCATTTCAAACTGAAATCCCTGAGCTTCTGACTCTCATATCAAATGGCCTACTTACTAACTCCACTTGACTATCTAGGAAGCATCGCAAAATAAATAAGGCCAAGAAGGAACTCTCATTTACTCTCGGTTCTAAAGCTGCTCCACCATCCCCACCCCCAGTCTTTTCCATCTTTGCTTATTGGATTACCAGAGTCCCAGTTTCTCAGGCCCCAAATCTCAGTTAATTTCTTTCTTCTCTCACACTTTCCATCTGTAAGTCCCATCAGCTCCACCTCAAGACATCTTTCAAATCAAAACGTCTCTCATCATTTCCACTCACACAGTCCTGGTCTAAGGCACCTTCAGTCTAACAATTGTAACGTTTCCTGATTGGTCTCCATGTCTCTACCTTTGACCCTGCATCCCTTTCCTCCTCTCATAGGATCTTTTTAAAACACAAATCAGATCACAGCACTCCTTTCCTTAAAACCCTTCAATACCTTCCATGGCCTCAAGCTCTATACAGTACAAACTCCTTGCCATGATTTAGAAGACTTTACATAATCTGGTTTGGGTTTACCTCTTGGTTTTTGTTTTGTCTTTGTTTGTGTCGAGTATTTTTCTAGAAAGTCTTTTTGTGTTCTTCTACTTGCAGTGATTTTTTTTTTTGTGTATGTGTGCCATTACATTTTAGGTGAATGTCTTGAAAATGACATATTGCTGGATTTTGTTCTTTTTTGTTAAAATTCATTCTAAATTCTATTAAAACAGACTTAGTTTATCATGTTTCTTGTCATTATAAATATATTTCGATTAATTTCTACAATCTTATGTTTTGCTTCTATCTGTTCAAATTTTTCTATGCATGTATTTCTTCTTTGATCTGTTGAGTTGTGTTTGTTTCATTTTTCCCCCTTTTCTTGTTTGGAAGCTATCTATTCTGTGTTGGATCACATTAACATGTTTTAAAAGTAGGGCTTACTAAGATAAAATTCATCCTTTCTAGATTTATAATTCTATTAATTTAATAAATGTAAACAGCCTTGTAACCACCACCACCCCAAGATGTGGAATATTTCCATCATCCCCCAAAGTGACCACATGACCTTGTGTGATCAATTCTCCTGTGAACACCCACCTCCTAGCTACTACTGATCTGTTTCCTGTACCTAGAATTTTCCTATTCCAAAAGGTCACTTAAATGGAATCGCAGAGAATATTACATTTTGAGTCTGGCTTCTTTCACTTAGCATAATACATTTCGGATTCCTACATATTGCTGCATGTATTGGTAGTTTGTTTTGTTTTATTGTTGAGTAGTGTTCCATTGTATTGGTGTACTACTGTTGTTTATCCACTCACCCGCTGATGGACATTTAGGTTGTTTCCAGTTTTGGGTGATTATGAAAACAGCTGATATAAATATATGCATACAGATTTATGTGTCGTACATATGTTTTTATTTCTCTTGGGTAAATACCCAGGGATAAGATTGCTGGGTTGTATAGTAAGTGTATATTTAAGATTATAAGAAATCCCCAAATTGTTTTCCAAAGTTGGCTGTACTTTTGCATTGCCTCATCCTGTGAATGAGAGGTTCCAATGTTCTTCATCTTTGTCAGCACTTATTATTTTCAGTACTTTATTTTTTGGTCATTCTAATAGGTGAGTAGTATATTTTATTACGGTTTAATTTGCATATCACTGATGACTAGTGATATTGAGCATCTTTTTATGTGCTTAATTACCATCCTGTATCTTTTCTTGGTAAAGTGCATCTCACAAATTTTGATATATGATGTTTTCATTTAATTCCATTATGAATATTTTCTGGTTTCCCTTGTGACTTCCACTTTGAAGCATGAGTTATTTAGAAGTGTATTGTTTAATATCCAAACATTTGGGAATTTTCCAAATATCTTTTTACCATAGGTCTAGTTTAATTTCACGGTGGTCAGAGAATATACATTCTACAATTTCAATCATACAGTTAAATTTGTTGAGGTTTGTTTTAATGCCCAGAATATGGTCTGTCTTGGTGAATGTTCCATGTTCACTTGAATATTCTGCTTATATTTAAGGATCCATTTTTGCCTTTAATACATTTTCTCTCTTCAAAAAATGTATTCTCTCACACTCACTAGAATGGCTATTATCAATAAAGTCTAATAATAAGAAGTATTGGAAAGGATATGGAGAAATTTGAACCTCATACACTGCTGGTGGGGAAGGTAAAATGGTGCAGCCACTTTGGAAAACAGTCTGGCAGTTACTCAAATGACTAAACATAGAGCTACCACATGACTCAGCAATTTCACTCCCAGTTATATGCCCAAAAGAACTGAAAAATTTGTACATAAATCTATATAGCAGTATTATTCATAAAAGCCCCAAAATGAAAAGAACTGAAATGTCCATCAACTGATATATAGATAAACTGTGGTATACCTATACAATGAAATACTATTTGGCGATGAAAAGAAACAAAATACTGATACATGATATAATATGGATGAACCTTGAAAACATGCTAATCTATAGAGACAGAAAGTAGATAAGTGGTTGCGTAGGTCTGGGAATGAGTGGAGTGGGGGAATAGAGAGGTGATAGCTATAGGGTGTGGGGTTTCTTTTTCAAGTGATGAAAATGTTCTAAAATTGACTGTGATGGCTGCACATATATATATATGTGTGTGTGTGTGTAAATATATATGTAAATTTATATGTATATGTAAATATAGTAAAAGAAAACATCGATTATATACTTTAAATGGGTGAATTTTATGGTATGTGAGTTATAGTGTAATAAAACTGTTGAAGATAATAATTCTCCTTTCTCTCTAGTCTCACCTTTTGGGATTACAAATAGATATATAAGATTCTTTATATATCTATTATATCTGGTTATAGCACCTCACTGGTTACATCTTTCTAAAAAGTATATTAATAATAATTTAATATTCTAATCTAATTCTTATATTTGTATTTCCTCAATTGTCTGTAAAATATCTCTTATAGTGTTTTTTTTAAAACCAGGTCCAATTAAGTTTCACAAATTGCATTTAGTTATTATGTCTTTTTAGACTCTTAATCTAAAACAATCCCCTCTTCTTTTATTGTTTTTTGTGATATGACATTTTTTGATGAATCCAGGCTACTTGTTAATAGAAAATCATCCATTGAGCTTTTAATGTTAACTATTATGTTTTTTGTTTCCAGAAATTGTTTCTTTTTTTCAAATTCTCTTTTGAAATGCTTGTTCTTTGCTCATATTTTTCTATTTTATTTTTAACTTGTATAAATATTTTATATATAGTTATTTTATATTCTGTGTCTAGGAATTCCATCAGCTGAAGTTCTTGATAGTCTAAATGTTTTCTTGTTGGTTCTGGTGGCTCTTTTAGTAGCTTGGTTGCTTAGGAATTTAGTAATTTTTAATGAAGAACTCCTGTTGCAATGAAGTAGGATCCTGATGGACCTAAATAGACAGTATATTCCCCTGAGAAAAATGTGTATTTCCTTTTAAAGGATTCAAGGGGACAGATATAGATAAGGACATTTTAATTTAATTTTTCAGTTAGAGGTTTCGTTACTATTCAAGATAGGAAAAATTTGAACCCCAGACTATTCTTTTCTCCAAATGGAATTGCAATTGAGAGAATACAAGTTTCTATTACGGATGCTTTTTCTAGCCTTTCGTTCCCTGGCCTATTCTTTCACTGAGGACTGGGGGCCTCATCATCTTCTCCCCATCTTGTGTGTGCCCAGTCGTCTCCTGTTCCCCCATGTGACCATTAATTCCCAAAACTCTGGACTCCTAATAACAGTTGCCCGAGGGTGGACTCAGCTTACCCGTTAGCTCACCACTCTGGTTTCAGTTCACTAGGCAGCTTTTCACCCATGTGGATCTACCTTATTTTCATGCAATTTCAGCTAGGCATTAAAAAAGACGTTATAATTGATTCAGCAGTAGGGGTTCTGCAGCAGTAGGAGTTTCAGAGTAGCTGGTCTGCCACACTGCTGGAAGCACAATTCCCTACCTAACTCTGTGACCTCATCTCCCGCGAGTCTTACCTGTTTTACTCTGCTCCAGTCACACTGGCCTTCTTTTTATGATGCAAACGTATAAAGCTCACAGCTGTTTCAGAGCCTTTTCACCTGTTATTTGTTTTGCATAAAGGACTCCTCCAGTCCTTCACGTTTGCACTTTATTCAAGTCTCAGCTCAAACGTCCCATCTTCACATTCTTCCCTGATCACTCTCTTATTTTCTCTCTTAACTTACTACATCTTCTGCATGAAACTTTCCAGAACCTAAAATTAATTTGTTTATTTTTTTATGTTCTATTCTCTAGAATGTAACCTGCTTGAGGGCATGGACTCCTGGTCTGCAAAAGTGCTTGGTACACAGACACTCTAAAAGTGATATTTGTTGACTTGTTTGGAGGTATCCCTGTTCTTTCTGTTCTGCTAAGATACCTTCCTGTGATCTCTTCTAGGCTAGAAACCAGGGCCATTTTCATAGTCACAGTAGTTCACCATGGAAGTGCCATCCTGTGTATTCTAAGGGACATATACTCAAACTCTGTGTGTGTGTGTGTGTACACGTACGTACATGAGTGTGTCTACGTACATGAGTACGTGTACGTGTGTGCATTTGTGTCTATGTGCATGCGAATAATTGGGTTATAAGTGTTGAAAACATGTATACCTGCACAACCCACAACCACAACCCCTTGAATCATCAAAAAAACAAAAACTATAATCTCTGCCTTAGCACCCCAGGAAGCCTTAGGGAATGGGTACAATAGAATGAGCTTTAATTCATAGTTCAGTGCCATTAGATAGTATTTTTAAGAGTTCTGCAGCTATGGCTACAAGGGAATCTCTTGTGATTTTCTGCCAATGTTCAAAACACTGGAAAGAGTCTTTCTGGTTACAGGCAAACAACTAACTCACTTAAGCAAATCTCTGTGAAACTTCCATGTTTAAGTTTGGGACTATGAATGAAGAAATGGTTCTCCTTTCACTGAAAGTACTAAATATTTCTGTAGGTGTAATACGACACCGATAATGTTGACCGTCAAAGGACTATTTAAGACCCAAGAATTTTGAGTCAGGATAGATGTGTTACTCATATCATATACAGGGTGACATTAAAAATATCTAACAGCCATCATAGTGTGGACGCCAGCCATAGCACAGGAGCAGGAAGTCTCCTGCCGTGCCAGGTCAGGTTGGTGGGGAAGCATCAGTAGGTTCAAAGCAGCAGCTGTTCAACATCTGATATGGAAGTGTTTCCATATTTTAACAACCAGTGTGTATTGGCCTAATCTCAGCAGCCTTCATCTCATGGGACAGTGGCTGGTCTGAGCTTCCAGGAACCTTAGAAATCATCTAGTCCTAAGGTTTTCCTATTTATTCTTAAAGAATTGAAACTAATATACTATGGTTGATTTTAAACTAGTCCTAAACTTTTTCAAGCTATGCTTTTTAGGTCCTGTTCCATGCCTCGGGATTGGTATGATCATGAGTTTTAGAGAGCTTAGCTATTTATCGCTCTATCAGAAGCCTGTCTGCTTTTAAATACCTTTTTTAAATGATTGGCCGTGGAGAATTATCTCTGTAGAGAATTTCCTATCAAGTGAACAAATATAACCTCCTTTCTATTTTCTCATTATGGGTGAACGTAAGCACAGTTTATCCAGAAAGCTCGATTTAGGCCATAAGGTTTAGTTTAGCCTTCTGCTTCTTCAAGCCTTTTACCAGAACGGCACATAAATTCATATGAGGGTCATCCTTTTTCTTCCTTTCGCCTGACCTCCTGGGATGGGGGTTGCCGTCGTATAATGGAAAAAGCCTGACTTTTAGAGTCTGACAACTTTTGGAGAAGACAAAAGAGGCAGTTCCTAGCAAATACCTGTAATATACAGTAGTTGTTCATAAATGTGTGTTGAACCTACGGTACAAGTAGGCAGGAAAAGGTCAGCCAGGAGGAAATGAAAGAAGGCAGATGCTCTTAATAATTCACAACCCAGATAATCAGACTCAGTACTAAGTATCCCCCAATTCACCAGTCTTTTGAAGGACAGAGTAGGCTTGCTGTTGTCCTGTGCATATCTCACACTGATATCAAGTCCCAATCCCTTTCTTTCCTGGGATCTTCCCCAAACACTTTTAGGATTACAATTATAGTTTGTCCAAAAATTTGGCCAACCTGGGGGAGTGTGTCAGCCATATCAAGGGGAAATAGACACATCTTTTATAATTTAACTGGACCTTCAGTTAAAAAAAGAAAGTAACTTTTTTACTTCATCCCACGGGTCATGAGAAAAGGAGATAGGGATAAATCTGGCACTTTGCAGCAGGAAAGAAACAATTACCAGAAATATTGCATTTGTGGTAAGAGCAACAGCAGTTGAAATTTGGGAGGGTATATGCTAAGCAAAGGTCGGGAAAGAAAAACTGTCTTACAAATCAGATTTCTTTAGCTTCCAGAAATAGAGAAAGTAGTTTACATACTTACTCCTGCACATCTGTGTAGACTTGCAAAATGTGCTTTGCCTAATTCTTACGTTGCACTGTTTATGCTGTTGGGATGCAGAATACCAGTGCCATTTTAATATTTGTGTTGTTAACAGACTGCTCCCGTCCCTGCCTCTGCTTCTAATGGCGATCAGGACAAGCACTATAAGTTCCAAGGTCATTGCATTCAGAGTCAGCAGGGACACTAGGTGTCGATGCTTATGCCTTGGAGAAAAAAGGTTTCTAGCTTCTGTGCAAAATGTTTCCACTTTCTAGGTATGTCAGGAAGGTGCTCACAAACTATATTGAAAGAAAAAGTCCTTGCTGGAAACTGCAGAACTCTGTGTTGAACACTGGGCTTAGCTACTCGGATCCAGATATGCTGCCAGGTTGTCACCGGTATGTTTTGCAGAAGAAAAGAGCCTCCTCCCAGATGGAATGTCCCTCCTAGATTCTGCCCACATTGTTTTTGTTATGAAGCTTTTCCCAAAGCGTTTAAATACTGCAGCAATTTTGAGTTCTTATCACATCCCTCCCTCTCCCCTCCGGATGTCTTGATTGAGTTCCCAAGGTCGGTTACTTGTGCACATTCAGCTGTCCTTCGCTCCTGCCCAGTGCAGGGCTCTTAGCTTCATATCTCTCTTGCAGATCATTAAAAATCCTTTCCCTTGACTGGGAGTTTGAGTGACAACAAAGCCTGATCACTCGGCCTGTGGTGCTGTGCGTCCTATTGCCTTCTCTAGGGATGAGGACTCCTTCCCTGGTCCCTCCTGGTCCTCTCCCCACTCCATCTCCATGAGCATCTTACCATCCAACCTGCTAGCCACCTCGAAATGTAGGATAATATAATGGCAACACTGTCAGTCTATTCAAAAAGAGGACGCTGAGTTTTTCTGTGATTTCTTAGGTGTAGCGAGAGCTCCCATTTCTTTTGAACATAACTTTTCTTAAATAGGAAAATACGTGGAACCGCTTAGTGCATTTACCAGTTCATTTCACTTTTGATCCAGTAATTATAACAATATAATGAGCCCCTATTACCTCTTCATAAAGAAGCGTGTGTGCAGTGAAGGGCTGTCTTTGGGAGTAAATAAAGAGCCACGGGTGGAGCTCTGTGACCACGCAGCCTTTGCTCACCACTCACCAGCTCCAGGCTCGTTGGAGGCTGGGAGAACTGTGTACGCTGCCTCGTGTGTGGCTGGTCTTGGAGTTCACACATGTTTGAGGGGTGCACATTTCCATAGAGCTCCTGTCTAATCCTGATTCCGTTTTTCCCTGTGATCCCCTGTTAGTGCTTGATCTGGGAATAATTTAAAAATGAATGAGAATAGCAGCAAGGCAAGGGGGTATTTCTTTTTCCTCCTTTCAACTTCACTCTCTTGTTTTCTACTCCCTTTGTCTTCACCTCCTCTTAAGTCTCAACTTCCCCCTCTGTTCAGAATGGGAGGCTGTATGATATAGTTAAAACCCATCCCAGGAGGGCTGGGAGGGAGGCAGGGCACCAAGCTGGGAAGGTCATTTTGCTGGTTCCACATCCCCGATGGGCTCAGACCCGAACAAGGCCCTACGCATAGCCTCAGAAAGGCCCCCAGGGACTGAAGAAGGCAAATATACATGTCCCGCCCAGAGTGTGCCAGGCCTTCATTGTTTTAAATCCCTAATGATCTTGCAAAGAGCACAATTTTATTTGTTAAATACAAATGTATAAAATATATGAAATTATTTACAAACTTATTTTGGTATTTCTTCCTTTATTTAATATATTCCACGCCCATCCCACCCCCCCACCCCCACCCCCACCCCCCAAAAAAAGAAAGAACAAGAAAGAAGGAAGGAAGGGTGGGAGGGAGGGAGGGAGGAAGGGGAGAGAGGAAGAAGTGGGTATGGGCCAGTCCGCTCTCTGCTCCAAAAGGCCCTGGCTATGGAGAAACAGACACAGAGAAGGGTTGGCTGACTAGGTGGTCCTCCAGCTCCACCACCAACTGTGCTGGGACCCGGAAAATGTTCCTGTCAGAGCCTTGCTATGCTCATATCTGGAATGAGGTGATGGACTGGAGGTCTTTATGGTCTCCTGCAGAGGTGGCAACTATCCATGATTCTCATGGACCCTTTGGAGAAGTGATATGTTTAAAGTTAGGACTGTACCCTCCAGATTTTCATGGACTAAGAAAAAAGAGCCCGATTATTTTTCCCTGCCTCGCCCTGGAGACCTTAGAGAGAAAGCACTTGGCAGGCATCCCTTGGAGCAGCCAGGTTTAGCAACATGGCTGGGTTAGAATACCAGGAGCAAAGCCAAGCACGGGGCTGAGGCCTTCACTAAATTCCCCAGCAGAGGCCTGGGAGACTCAGTCTTTTGAGAAGCCCTGACTACTTCAGGAATCAAAATGAGCTGGAGAGGCTGAAAGCAGGATTTCTCATGACAAATGCAGATGTGACTGGCAGGGGGTTTGCCTACAGGAAGAATACACAAGGAGGTCTTTGGAGAGGCATTCATCACACCCATAAATACTTCCTAAAAAGCTACCTTTAAATAATGGGAAATGCATGTTAATGTGTTTAGAGGATGGGAGCCTGGGAGAGGCCTCCTGTTATACAGTATGTGGAGTAATAACTGAGCCTCAGTGTCCGTCATGGAGAGGCCAGGTGTCTGCAGGGACGGAAGCTGACTGTGAAATCCGGGCCTGCTTCTCACTTTGTCCATCACAGCAATTCTGACAGTGAATAATTTCCTATTCCCCCTTCAGGGTTTTCCATTTCTGCACCCTTTATACATTCAGTAGTGGTTGCAACATTCTAATAAGGCCTCCTTGCCATTGACATGTGTTAGCCAGCGTGCCTTGGGATCCAGGTTGTGGGAAGCGAGCAAGTTCAGGCGTGGGTGTGGTGTCATCTGGGATGCTGTCGTCTGAAATGCAAACCTTTGTGCGGCATATTCCAGTAGAGTTTATATCGATGTCCTCCTAAGTTAGGTTTTCTATCCAGAAATCTGAAAGTCAGGACAAAATGTTGATAAAATTGAAAAGATGAACAGCTGAGCAGGCATGACTGATGTAGTCTTTGTGTCATTGTGACCACCCTTGGAGTGTCTTGCCTGCTGGGAAGCAGGAGCTGAACCAGAAGATATTCTGTTTCCTTTAAGGATGATGATTTAAGCATTCAGCCTTATTCCTTAGACCACAGTGCAGACAGAAGGAAAAATATTTGTATGTTTTGTCTATCTAAGGCTTACCAAGTGCCAGGCATCTTACCCACTTTATCCCCTTTAGTCCCCACATAACTCTGTAAGGTATTTATAGTTATTCTGTCCAGCTGGCAGGTGAGAATACTGCAGGTTTCTCACATAGCTAGTAAGGAGGGAACCAGGACTCAGGTCAGCCTGATTGTGGAACACTTACCCCCAACCTGCAATTCTGGCATTCTTCTAGAGGAAAACAAGGAATCCTCTAAACAGAGGGTTAGGTTACCAGAGCCCAGGGTGATAATTGAGGACTGACCTGAAATTCGTCTCTAGGGTATGTGAGAAGGTTATAAAATGGCTCGTTGGTCACTTGTGGCTGTGATTCAGTTCTCCAGAGAGGCTGTTTTGAGAAGGATGCTGACCAGACCATCAGTCACCCTGAGTGGAGCAATCAGTCTCTAAAGTGACCGATCAGATGAGCTGTCCTTGCCGGGCCTTCAGTGGTAGAGTAGCGTCAGGCAGCAGAAGGGCACGTGGCCATCGCCCGTCTAGATTCAGTCCATGTGGAAGGAGAGGCTTTGAGTAGATGGTAAGAAGGAATTCTTAGGTAGAGTGGCGGTCTGGATAACTATCAAAGAGTGTGAAATCTCTACCTTAGGGTTCTCAGGAAGCGGGGTGCCATCTGCCTGGTGTGGGAAAAAGGCCAGGGTTCAGGCACTCATGTGCCCTTCCAGGTCTACACTGTCTTATAAAAGCTTCCCACTCGTGAAATCCCTTAGTAAGTCTTCACTCTTCCTGAACAGCTCTACGACGTGACATCATGGTTTAAGAGCGGCTGCACCTAACTGCCTCGTTTGTTGTGACAGTTTGTTGTCTACTCGATGGGTGTATTTTTGGCTTTACATAGATTGTAAGGCACTAGAGGGCAGGGGCTGTTCCTTAAATACTTTATAGTCATTTTTACCCAAGTCTAACATTTATTCATTTACTTAACAAATATGTATTGAGTGCCAACTCTGTGTCAGGCACTGCATTTATAAAGCAGAACGAGGTTCAGCGGTAGTCAGTGGAGAGCTTACACCTCAGACACATAGCAAATAAGTGGGATACCTTGTGATTCGCGTTCCGTATGTCGAGTTCATATGGGGAAAAAGGAGTTATGCGTTATGGACAAAGTAGATGCTCAATGAAATATTTGTTGAATGAATGAAATATATGCTTATGGAATGTAGCAAGTAATGAAAGATGTGCTGTTCTAAGGATTACTGGGTAGAAGACAAAAGGTCACAGGCTCATATCCCACTCATGCTGTACCTAATAGGGTCCAATAAGTTTAGGTCAGAAGGGGCTTTATTACATTTAATTGGACCTCCACTTTCTTACCAGGAAGAAAACTTAAGACCCAGGAAGGTCGGCTTGCCTTGGTTTACCCCATCATCAGAGCAGAGCTGCATTTTCTCCTTCCTCACCAGCTCTTTGCTCCAGACAACACAAACTCAAAGGACTATAGGCTAACGCAGCACCCGTAATCACCCTAGTTATCGCCTTGATTGAGCTTTCCATAATCAAAGCACAGCCCCGGTAGAGGGGAATTTCCAAAAAGCTGCCTGAGGCTGCTGATCAACAATTCATTTTTAGCATTTCTTTTTAAATCACTCTAAGTCGCTGCACCTGGGTCACAGTGACAGCTGAATAAGGGGGCTGAGCAGCAACGTTGGGACACCAGGTTGGTAAGCCCCCTTTGCCATGTATATGCATGAGCTCGCCATTTGCATAACGTGAAAAAGCGTGGCTCCCATTAATCACTGCATTCATCTTAATAATTAGTGGCAATAATGTTGAAGAGCAGTGGTCTCCACATCGATCTCCGAGGCACCACGGGCTCTTTCTGTTGCAGATGAATGATCATCAAGAGTGACAAGTTGATGTCTTTGGATCGACCACCCCAGCTCCACGTGCTTTACAGTCTGGCAGCTGGTCAGGAAGCTCTGTGCTCTGTGAGGCTAACGCTGTTCCTCTAACAAGACCAGTAAAAAGGAGTGATGTGACACCTGGGAGGGGGCTTGAGGAAAAGTCCCTGACCACGTTAAGAGGCCCTCTCTCCACCGTATGCATAGTAAACTCGCTGTAACGGCAAAGCAAGAGGCTATTTGTCATAAAGATTATGACTCTATGGTTAAGCACTTGAAAGGCTACCACTTGCTCTCAGACCTTCTCCATAAAAGATTGGCTTGAGGTCTGTAATTTGCCAATACTTCTGGGTCAAGAGAAAGCCGTTTCAGATCAAAAATGTAATAGAATGTTTTAAGGCTCGTGGTACAGTGCCAGGAAGGATGGGCGTATTAATAATTTTCATGGGTTTTTTTTTTTTAGAAAGGTCCTATCAGGTGAAAAAAAAAAAGAAAGAAAAAGAAAACCAACAGAAGTCACAAAGGAATCCACTTGAAGATTTGACGAGAAACTACAAAGGGCTTCATTAATACAAAAGGGGAGATTAGTCAGAGAACAAAAGAATAAGGAAGGAGGCAGCAAATGGAGAGAGGGAAGGAATTATAATAATGTGAGAGGGGGATACTTGAGCAAAAACCAGGGAGGAATTAAAACTAAGACGCCTCAACTTTTTAGATCCACAAGATCATCCTGGATATTTCCCCCCTTGACAAAGTGTAAGTGCTAGGGAAATTTGGGTTTTAGATAGAAATGTTGTGAAAATGTAACAAAAATTTCTCCTGAGGTCCAGGGTAGTGGAGAGCCACCAGTACAGTCTTAAGGTGGATTTGAGAAACTTGATACTTTTTCGTCTGCTTTCTCAGCTTGTATTCACAAGTAAAGGTTTGAAAGCACCTCTGTGAACTCTCATTCTGCCTTTATTAGGCGGTGAGGTTTGCATTATCTACAACCACCACCATCAAAAAATGATGAAAAGCTCCTAAAGAGAGTGCAGGTATTTCCAATGATTATTTCTTTTCTTGGGGATTTTTCAAATAAAACTGCCTTCCTCCATCTCCCCAGTGACATGCATGAGGCCTGCTGATTGGGTCTCTGCGCTGGTAGATTCTCTGCGAGAGGGACAGCACATTGAGTCTGGTCAGTGTCTGCACATAAATCGTGTTAGTGGAAGAAAGGGCATAATTTATTCAAGCAGCTGGCTATTTTGTACACAGCTGGTTGACTTCAGTCATTCTTTTTCCAAGGTGTGTGTGTGTGTGTGTGTGTGTGTGTGTGTGTGTGCGGTGTTAAAATAGTTTTGTATGAAGCATAGACCATTCAACTTTCGAGACAAGATAAATGACTCAAAACTGAACATTTTGAGAATTTTTGCATGTTGCCACACATCCTTTTCTCCTCTTTGCAGTGTTTTCTGGTTTAGGTATCTAGAGAGAGGCTTTGTTACATCTCTGGATGGGGTTTTGAAAGGAAAGGAAGGATTCAGTTGTAAAACATCCAGTGAACATGTGTGTGAATAAATCCCAGTTCGGACCCTTCTCCTAAATGAAGTCCATAAAGATTGGTTCTTCTACAATCATTTGAACCAATTCCTGTTCCTCCCTGGAGATAAGGGAAGGGTCTCTTATGTACAGGTTTGGAAACAGGACAAAGATGCTGGGATGTGAACAATGGCATTCTTCAAGAACTCTTACTAAGTGATGGCAGAATCTGGCATCTTTGACCCCAAGAATCAAGTAGTTGAGGCAACAAAGAGAGAACACAATAGGGGTCATTGGTCTGTCCATTCTGACCTTGGCGTAGGTTGACACTTCTCAGCCGACATGGCCACATGCGTGGGGCATGGAGTGCTTGGCTTGCATTTTCTGGGTGAGCTCCGGACATTTTGCAAGGCTAGATTTTTTTAGTTCGTTCCCTCCTTCCCAATGTGTCTTGCTGTGCCTGGTTCCTCCGCCCTACTGCTCAGTGTCTGGAGTGTGCAGGGGTGTTTTTAATTGGATTCTCTGAAATGCATTTCTGACACTGATTTGGTTACATTATATTCTATTCTGTTATCAAACAAATTTGCTGTCAAACAAAAGATCAATGTTATTGTAATGTCCTACTTGATGGATTAAATACGGTATTATTCAACTCTTATTAAACAATCAAGAAAAACACACTGGGACATGCTTTCATCTGCAGCTGCTGACAAATACAGTGTATGTGATCTGTGATTAAGAAACAAAGCGGGAGCAGTGATTTTCAGATTAATTAAACAAACAAGTAGGATTTAGGGACCAGGATTTTTAAAACCCAGTACAATTCTTTGAAACATGTTTGGAAAAGGACATAATTTACTTTAACTACATGAGTGAACACTTAAGAATATAAAATCTTTCAGTGACGCAATTCTGGATTAATTGCCCGGAACTATCGCAGCGCCATAAACAAAACTGTTCCAGGGATGGACCTTTCAGAGGAATTTTTTTTTCCCCCCTTGTGAGTAAATGTCCATTTAGAGAGCTTCTCTAAATTTAGAAGCAATGCTCATCAATCATTTCTAATAAGCGCCGGGTAACTCCACTCAGCTGCCTGTCCAAGATGCACTCTCCTTGTGGGGAGGCTCCCCTCAGAGGGCTTGCATCGTTCCACTGGCATTTGCTCCATTACCAGGGCCTGACCTCTGTGTTTCTCAGGGTTTGCTCTCAAGATGCCCAGAGAAAACAAATATTAAATCAGTAGAAATCTCTCTCTTATCTCAGCCTGCCTGGCTCTTGTATTATCTTTAACCACCCCCCCACCACCAGCCCCATCCCCGGCTTTACATACAGTTGGCTACATTTTGGCTCCTTCTGTCTGATGCTGTTTCCGCTAATGGCTGAAGAAATGGAACATTACACCATTTAACGTGTGTGGGTCACATTAATCACAGAAAATTCTTTTAATGTCTCAGAAGTAACTGTCAAACTGGACATACTGAATCTATTTAAACTAAAGCATGCCATTTTTTATCTACAGTGATCTTTAATTCCCATAAAAGGGTCAAGAAAATGTGATTAAGTGACAGTTTTAAAATGTACTATAATATTAAATAGCTTGATTAAGTGACAACTATAAAATGTAATACAATATTAAGTATCTGGCTATGTCCCAAAAGAACTTTAAAGTATTTTTGAACGGTTTGGGAATTCACTAACCCATAATGGGTTACTAAGGAATTTTTTTTGTGTGTGGGGACATAAAAATAGTTGAACTTAAAGCACACATTGAAAAAAAAAGCAACAACAAAAGCTCGAAGCATTTACAGATAACATAGAGTCTGTCTTTGGAACACCCCAAAGACTGGGTTTTTGGCCATATAGTGTGATGATTCTAGAATTCTGAATTTACCAAGTGCTTGACTAAAATTATAATATAATGCCTATAACACAAAGAATAGAATCAAAAGTAGTTGTGGCACAGAGACCTCACAGCTGGACGGAAAGGACACAGGCCTGTCAGCGTCCTCTCAGGTTACCTCCAAGGAGCTAGTCATCCACCCCCAGGCCCTGCCTTACCCTGTATAGTAGGACTCTGCTCCTATGGGAGGCAAAGTAAGACACACCAGCTTGGCTAAGCCCAAGCCCTCCAGCTTCCCAGCTGTCTCCCTCAGAGTAAGTCAGCAGAGACACTGAAATATAAGAAGGGGCCCATGCCAGGATCCTTGCTCTGTTGGGACTTTCATGGCAGCACCATCAGGGGGCTGAGGTCGGAAAGGGACAATTCTATGCAATGCCTAGAATACATGTCTGGACCAGGTGCCCAAGCCAAATGATTAAAGAAACGTATGCCAATATTCACAATTTAGTCATTCTTTTGCCCCGCTTATTTGGTCATATCTTAGCCTTGTTCCCCCAGAAAGCAGAACTTGAGGCAAAGGTTTCTGTGCTATTATCCTATTATGGGGGTACCACCCAGGGAGCAGGAGTAAGAAGAAAGGAGAGTGAGGCTGGGAGAGCCAATATGAGGATGTCTTATCCCATTGGCTGCTACTATGTCTAACCAATTGCTTGATCTTGCAGGAGTGTCCCCTAGGAGACCGTAACTGTAGAGTACATCTGCAAGGACAAAGGAGAAAGACTATCTGCCAGCTCCCATCTCTCATGGGTCAAATGTTTTCCCCACTGTATATCAACTCATCACTCCCAGTTACATTTGGGTGGGTGCATGATGGTCTCTTGAGGCATCCTGCACCTCTGGAGCCATAGGGAATGTCCAAGGCAGGAGGCAAGGCAGGCCAGGTTGAGCCTTTGTGATGCCAGTTGGAGCTCATGCAAAGCTGGTCTCTACAGTGGCATCGGGAGTGAGGAGAATCTGAGAGGATGTGAAGGGGCACATAGGAGGGTCCCTATCTATGTCAGAATCAGATAGAGGCACTCTACACGTAGTCACATTCACCAGAACGTTTCCATATGCTCCTGCTGAGAGGACCTCAATGGAACTTGGAAGTGTCTTCCAGGCTTCTGTCCCAAGCATCAGGCCATGGAGTTTCTGGGCTGGGTACCATGGACAAGTACACTCTGCACCTCTAAAAACTGCAAAGTAGATAGTAAGTTTGGTGATGGTTAGCAAGTGGCTATGCCTAGAATTGCAGACGCCCCTTAAGAGCCTCCCAGTGTCCCATAGAGAAAAGGATTGAGTCTGACTTCTAAGGACACTCTTCCAAGGAAAGATGCCACGCCATGCTAGATACCGCTACAGGTCCCACAATGACAGAGACAAATGGCCAGGACATATTTACATCGGCTCACTCACTCTTTCTCAGTGATGGTGAAGCTTCATTTGGAAGATTTGCTCATCTGTCTAATAAATCAGCGAGGAAAGTTTCCCTGATATTTACTCGGACTTTCTTTCCCGTCTTCATTTCATTCCACTCCTCCAATTGCTCACCCTCGTACCAGGCTACATAAATCTCTTCTCTTTCTTCTGCCCCTTTGTCAACCATTAGCCTGCTCCCCCTCTGTCATTGTTTCACCAGACCATAGACGTAAGTCTTCTAATCTTCCCTGATAAATCAGGCTCTCAGAATCACCCCTTGTTGCTCCCTCAAACTCCCTGGAGCTGGGATATAGGGCTCCGAGCGCCTGGTGCAGACGTTTCTTTTATAATGGGCCCTGAAAGGTTGTCAGCTGCAGATAATTAGGATCTCACTTCCCGCCATCGAGCTGCATATATCTTCCATGCAAAGAACCCCCATCACCTTCAAAAGAATTAACACATGCAGAGGAGATATATGAGGGGGCTGGGTGACCGGAGGATGGGGCCAGCGCTTCTGAAGGCCGAAGCTGCTTCATGTTTCCTGTGGAAGAGGCGCTTCTCCTCAGGAGGAGAACCTGACCCTTCTCACACTATTTTATGGTAAAAATCTTATGCCTCGAGTCTGGATTGTGGAACACAGAGTAGTGAGAAGAAGATCTTTTAAAGTAAATTGTTTTATAATAGTGAAGTGCCTTCATGCTCTCCCCTACTGTCTCCCTCTTGAGCTAGAATTTAGTCTTGCAATGACAACTCCAGTGTATTTTGTCTAGTTTTTATGTTCTACCTGCGGATTACTGGCTCACATCACTGTTAGGCACACTGCTCAGGTTTTCTTTCACAGTGGCTGAGAGCTATCAGGGGTCTGGCTTTGGGAAACCTGGGTGGGCTGTCAAATGGATATGACGTCAGAACACAGTGCTGGCCCCAAACACAGCCTGGCACAGAGAAAATTCTTTTCCGGCAAGTGACCCATGAGACCTTAGGGATTCCCATAGTTAGGGTTGGGGATATTTAGAAGGAAGGGAAAAATCAGGTGGGATGGGTCTGAGACGCTCGCCACGCTTTTGTCAGAGCAGATTTATTTTTATCCATGCTATATATTCATATTCCACATAGGATTTTTATATTTTAAAAGAAAGGGAAATAAGTTTGAAACCTCCTGATTCCATCCCCTTGTACATGAAGAAAGAGACTCAGAGACATGTTGAGGTCACGTGGCTTGTTAGTGTTAAACCAAAGTTAGAATACAGGACCCCGAATCCCTGGCATTTTCGTCTCTCTCCAGCACTGCGCTGCATCATACTGGTCATAATAACGTCCCTGAGTGTTGTGTTGGGCTCGTCAGGAAACAGGGGGCCCTGTATATTCCCTGGGACTCATGTGGGTGATGAAGTGCTATTTGTAGTCTGAGGTGCTCCCACTGACCTGTGCGCTTGGAGTGGTTTTTCTGGTGGTGGGCACAGATGTGCCACCCTCACAGCCGCCATCATCTGTGAAGTGATTGGTGAGTCTCGGGGTGTGATCTTTGAACCTCAGCAAAGGGAACTGACGCCTTGAGGGAGAAAGCGAACTGGCCTGGGCTTCATCCGATTCACTGCTGGGACTGACCATAGCATTTCAGAGCTAGACTGGATCACAGCCATCCCCTCTCTTTTTAAAGCTGAGGACACTGAGGCCCAGAAAGGACAAGTGGTTTTCCCACACAGCATAGAGGGACTTCAGGACTGATGGGCAACAGGCATTGGTTCTTGTTTCCTAGCTGGGTGGAGCTTGATTTGTCTATTTTCTTCCTTTCCATTGGGGCCAGTCCAAGACAGTGTTATGGGTAAAAGTGTGTACTCTGCCGACGAAAAGTCACCTTGGGCCTGCTGTCTCAGGGTCTAGATGAGAGAGAAAGGGGTTTACAGGAAGTTGTCATTTATCCTTTCTTCTCTCCCCAGTCTATGTCCTTCCTGATCTTACCTGCAATAAAAATGGTGGTTCCGCCTCAATATGTTAACTTGTTTTTCTTATCTGATTCAGAATATGGCTGATGAAGAGGGCTATTATTTATGGGGTGCTCTCATACCCCAAGTCTTTCTAGAACTTATATTACCAGCAGTCTGCAGGCTGGCACCTCCATGTATCTAACCTAACTTCCCTGTGGAGAATGGAGCCAGCTGGAATCATTCTTAATAAGAAGCCCCAGTGGTTGGCATCATTCGTTGAAATGGGTGAAGACCAAAGTTATAGTGGGTTTTGACTGAGATTCCTTTTCTAAGCAGGGTTTTTAAAAACATTTCTTAAGAGTAAAACTTGAAACAAATGGGAGGCCTTGTTCCCACCAGGACTTAAAATACCAACATATGTATCAAAGAATCTATTCAATTTGATAAGTCAGTTCAAAGTGACCAGGAAATAACAACAAGAAGCCAGGCATGGAAACCAGCATTTGGTGTTTGGAGAACATTAAATACCATCTGTACATGGGTTGTTCTCAAAAATCCGTAAGTTCAGAAACATTCCTCCTCCCCTTCTGTTTTTTCTTTCTTGTCAGACATTCATTTATTTTTAGAGATTCAGATGGCTTTCTCTGATTAGGTCAAGGTATCACATAAAAAAAGCAAAACAGGAGTCCATCTAACAAGAAAGCATCTTGGCCAAAGATAGGAGGGCCGAGGTAGGGGCGCTCTGCAGGGCGTGAGAAGAGGGAGCAGTTAATTAGGTCAAAGGTATCTCTGCGAAAGCCATGCTGCTGTGGAAAGAAAGCCACTTATTATTGAGAAAGGCCATGATTTTTAATAAGTTTCCTCTTCTGGAAGGATACTAGTAACACCTACCTCACTGAGTTGATGTCAGGATAACATGAGGTAATCATGGGTAACACTTCACGAACTGGAAAATGCCGTAAAACTATAACATAGGATTAAGAGAGGTTGTTCAAAACCCTGAAAACACCACAGCTTCCTGAGAGAGTGGATAATGGATGTTGGCGTGTAGTGTGTGAACTGATTCTTGGCCTGCTTTCCTCTTTATAACTCCGTAGAAGGTATAAAGCATGCATACAGCTCCCTCGGAGGGATTTTGCCTGTAGACTAGCGTGGTGTTGATTATAACTGAATTAAAGTAGTAACATTTAAGAAAGATAAGGCATCTCCCAAAAATCAGAGGCTTATTCCCGCAACAAATTTTTGGTTTTTTAAACTTTTATTTATGTTAAGTGTGTTTTTCCAGGACCCATCAGCTCCTAGTCAAGTAGTTGTTTCAATCTCGTTGTGGAGGGCGCAGCTCACAGTGGCCCATGTGGGGATCCAACCAGCAACCTTGTTGTTAAGAGCATCGCGCTCTAACCAACCGAGCTAACTGGCTGCCCCAAATTTCTATTGAGTACCTAGTTGGTGCTGTTCTCTAGCTAGGAGTTGGGAAGATGCAGCTCTAAAGCAGGACAAAAGCACCCATGGACTTCATTTCCTAATAGGATGACAAGATGGCAGACACCATCTCAAACCAGGGCATGATTTGTCTCTCCCACAAACCCCTGTGGCTCCCCTTAAGTAGCATAACTTGTATGGCTTGATGCTGACATTGAAGGTAGGTAAGATTTTTCACTTTTTACCAGAAGTCCCATTTGTTCTTTATGCCTTTAAAAAAAAAAAAAAAGTCAAAGAAAACTGTTTACTTTCCATTGCCATTTTAACTTGTTACTAGAGAGCATCTGGCCTGGGTGTTTTCCATTAGCGTGAAAATTCCGGAGGCAGCAGAAGGCAATACCTGCAAATGCACAGTGAGAAAGCCGCTTCCTTCCCTCACTGACAATGTGACTTGCGTTTCTCTAGTGTAAATAAAATTATGATTCAAAGAATGTTCCCCATTAATGAGTATCTGATTTAGAATAAAATAAAATCCATGCTGGGAAGTTGATGAGCTGATTTTGCTGAATTGCTTCTAGCCTGCAACTCATATTTATTGGTCCTTTCCCTCTGACAATTGTCACCAATCGTCTGCTGTTCTTTCTGCTGAGTGGAAAGGGAGAGGGCTGGCAAGTTGATTTTAGTTCCCTGTAACTGGAGGTGACATTTGAAAGCTCAAAGCTATTGAAAAGGTAGGTGATTATTAAAATGTAATGTGTTTCTGCTTTCCTGATTATGACCTCCAGGTCTTACAATTTGCTGCCAAGCACATGCCAAAGCTGGAACACAGGTGGTGAAGTGTCGTCCCAGCTTAGGGAGAGTTTTAGACCCTATTAACCACCTACTTGTTCATCTTTCCTAATTGTTTTCAACAGTAGATAAGCTTAAAAATTAAGATACAGGGAGAGATTACCTACGGTGGCTTTAATGAAGAATAGGGGGAGAGAGAGAAAGGGAGGGAAGAATGGAGAGAGGAATGGAGGGAGAGAGGATATAGCACATAATTAATCAGAAAGAACACTTAATTGCTGTGGAAGGGTATTTCCCAGAAAAACAATTGAGTCCAATCTGAACACATACTCCACTGGCATTAACCACGCATTAAAATTAGTGGTGATTTGCTTCTTCACATTCTCTCCTGCTTCCTCGTTAGGCTGCAACTTGCCACTCCAGCATGTTGTTGAGATGATAATGATTGGATGCATTATGGAGAGCAGGGAGCACAGTCAAGTGAACAAACAGTTTTACTGGAGATACATGATGGGTGCCCTGCACACAGGACAGGACCCATGAGCATCAGGACACAAAACAAGGTGCCATCTAAAAGACCTCATGGAGACCACAGGTTAATTTTCCTGACGAGGCTGTTGGAATTAGGCGATATGGCCTATTAAAAGAGCAGGCACTCCATAGCTTGCTCGCTGTGTGAAGTTTCTTTGCCTGTGAAGCTTCTGTTTTCTTATTTATAGAGTGGGACTAATACCTATGTCAAAGGAATAAATAAACAAGATAATGTTCATAATTCCTGGCACACTGTGCATATCAGGTGTAGAAAACTGGTGCTATTAGTTATGAGGCTCTGGCCAAGGGGTATTTTAAAAACCCTACCCTCTGGTATTTCATCAACAGATTAATTCAAAAAATTAAATCTTGGTGGACTCCAAGAGAGGACATATTCTGCTACATGTAGGCTGTGTCTGGAGGAACAAAAAAGAATTCATACCCCCGAGCCTCTTGCCATTATGGCTGTTTTCTTATTCTTATGGGCCATTCATTCGGTGATTGATTTATGTTTGTAATCCCAGACGTACCTCCCCTTCCTAACCCCCTACAAAAGCAGTGTCACATTAAAAGCTACCAAGTCATTATCCCTTCTGAATTGGGAAGTACACACAGAGCTGGGATCTCCACTTACATACACATAGACTGGGGCTAAATGACTGCTGTTTTAGAGAACCTACGTCTTTCCCTCCAGTTTCAGGGCAGATGTCCTTCTCATTCACTAGGACACTCTCGGGCCCCTGAAGAGGTTCTTCTGCAGATCTGGGTGGGGAGGTGGGGTCCTCACAGGTTTCATGGGCGTCTCCCTAGACTGCTCAGCCATGACTGTACCCCAGGCCCGATCAGAACCCAGGAAAAGAGCATCACACAGGCTCCAGGAGGGGACCTGCACATAGCAAAAGTCACCACCTCCATGAAATTGGATCCATCTCTGCCCCTGTGGGGCCAAGTGGCAGTTGAATGTGCTTATAAATGACATAAATCACTTGCAGAACCTCAAGAAACTATTACCTCTGGTTGAAAATAGCTGCTAAGGTTTCACCTCCTTGTGTGTTTACATCCCTTCACTTCAGCTTTTAGTTTTGAAAAACGGAGGATTACAATTGCTCGGAGGGCCAAATTGCAAGGAAGGGCCAGTTGGCTGTGGCATCTGTGTCCCATTCCATGCAATTTAAATACTCACAGTTTTGCCTTCTTAAAATAAAGATATACCAAAGAACAATACCCCCTCAAAAAAAAGAAAATTTAATTGATCCTTGTGAGATAGCAACCTGGCAGTGTAGAGTGGGTCTGTGGGTTTCAATATAGAGAAGGGGATAGAGAGAGAGAGAGAGAGAGAGAGATAGAGATAAAAGCTTCAAAAGAATCTTCTAGAAAGAAACCAAGCTAGCAACAAAGACTTCTCCATGTTTCTTTCGATGCACCTCAACCCTATGTTTCCTTCACTTTACGTTTGATGAGGCATCAATCACTCGGCCATTGTGGAGCACAGGAAGAGCTCATGAAAATGTTGAAGACTGGAGAGTATTTCATTTCTTAAAGAACTATGCTAAGAGCCATTGCCTTCTTATTTTGAAAGACTAATTTCAGTATTTTGCTAATTATAAAAGCAATATAAGTTCATGGAAGAAAACTTGGAAAATACAAAAATCATCTCTATCTTCACTCTCTGACATTTTGATGCATTTCTTTGTAGCTGGAAAGATCTCATACACCACCACAGTCGGGAGCGAGTAGGAAGTGGGTTAAAATTTTGGGCGGACTGGGTGAGGACTCAGGATCCCAGTCAGCCAGCAGAGACTTCTCAAGGCTGGAGCAGCCCCCGCACCTCCGGGCTGCAGGGGCCCTCTGCTCTGTCCATTCCTTCATCCAGAGGTAGATTCTTAGACCACGTTTTTCTCATAGTCCCACTCCTTGAGTTCTGTAAGTCTCTATAAGCAGCTACAGTTGTCCTGGAGGTGGGAGAAAGCAAACTCAGTATCTACTCTGTTTTACAGTTTCTTTGTTTTTCTTGCTTAGAACCCTGCAGGATGCTCTCTTTCTGTACCCTTTGCTCCTTTTTTGGCATCAGCTAGAAGCCCTTTTCTTACAATGGGAGGTATGCTTTGGTAGAAAGAACACAGAACTGGGAAGCAGGGGTCTTGGGTTCTTCCCACCTATACCTACCTGTGTGATGCTGGGCAGCTTGCTTCATCTCTCTGGGGGTGGAGGGGTGGCAAACAGAAGCTAGATCAGTGGCTCATATATGGGGACAAGAGGACAGAGGCTCATCACAGTCACCTGGGAGCTTTTTCAAGTTAATAAGACAAGATCTGTAAATGTTCACCTGGTGAAGCCTTTTGTGACTCACTGGGAGAGGGGAGACTGCAGCAGCTGGGGCCGTGGCCATGGGGACTGGGACACCACACACTTCAGGGAGGACACTTACTCATTTCTGTTTCTGTTGAACAGCCATCTCAGCACCAGCCATCTGAGAGATTACCGGGGGGAGGAAAAGGCTGCTGTGAATCGAGGAGGTGGGGAAAAGCCAGCTCAAATCCGCTTTCTGGGGCTGTGCTATGTCTTACCTAGAGACACTGACCACAAGGGAAGGAATGAGTCGTTTTCTCTGTCCTCCGCCATTAGTGTCCATTAAGACAAACTATTTCTTGGCTCCAGTTATTGAACTTCCTAGAAAGAAAGGAAAGGATGTCTCTGGAGTTATTTCAGTATTGCGCTTATTTCTCTGTGCTCTTTTAGTTTTTTTTTTTGTTTGTTTTTTGTTTTCAAGTGATCCATTTCCTTTCCCTGTTCAGTGGGGTTGGCAGGAGCTAAGTTGTAGGCATCCTCCATACGAAGCCAGGTAAAAGCTTATGTGATGTTACTCAGTAGATAGCATCCCTATGCAAGAAAGCCAGGAACCGCATGTACCTTTGCTGACATTATTTGGGGCCCAGTTGTAAAAGTCTAGACCAGCATGACTTTAGCCATTCGTTTTCCATTTAAACATGAAATACCATTCATACTCACAAGACTTAACCTTGTTACTTTCACTAAAATAAGCCTGTGTAATACCTACCATTTAGGAGGCTGGTGACAAGAGGAGACAGAAACTTTCAGAATTTATCACAAATCATTCATTGGGTTAGATGTAGGGAAGAATGACTGGAGAAATAGTGCTTAGGGGAACTCTTAGTTCATAGGCATTTGTACTTGTTTTTCCTCTGAACAAGAAGAGTTCTTCTTTGGCCTCAGCTAAAGAATGCTGGGGCCCTTCTAGGCCGTACCTAGTGGTGCTTAGTGATATTGATGTCCTGATGTTTTATATTTAAATAAGAGATCTTTGATGTACTTACTCAGTTACACAACACATAATTGAAAGACCCCAAAACCAGCAATCGGCAATACCAGTGGTACAGGTTTGGGCATCAAATTATGATGAAAGCCTCTGAGTGACGTTAGGCTCACCCTGAGCCAATGTACATGAACAGATCTAATGATTGAATGTATGAATGTCCTGACTTTGGATTCAACAGAGATTAGAGTTGTAAAGCAGTTATTAGCAAATCCTTCATCATGTTATAGCACCGATGGTCAAAAAAAGGGAAACGGATCTGTCTTAGTCTACTCAAGTTGCTTTAACAAACTACCATAGACAGAAATTTATTTCTCACAGTTCTGGAGGTTGGGAAGTTCAAGATCAAGGTGCTGGAAGATTCAGTGTCTGGTGAGGACCTGCTTTTTGGCTTGTAGACAGCTGCCTTCTCACTATGTGCTCACGTGGCTTTTCCTCGGTGCTTGTTTGAGGGTAGAGAGCTCTCTCTCGCTTCATCTTTCTAGGACACTAATCTCATCATGATGGTTCCAGCCTCAAGACATAATCTAAACCTAATTACCTCCCAAATGCCCCATCTCCAAGTACCATTATGTTGGGGGCTAGGTCTTCATAATGAATTATGTGTGGGCACAAACATTCAGGCCATAACAAGGTATACTGAATCAAAGGAGTGTTCAGTAGAGCATTGGGGCTCAACTCCCATGTCTATGAGCCGGGTACCTAACTTTCTTGAGACGTTTATGTTCATCTGAAAAGTGGTAATACCTACCCTAAGGATTGTCCTCGTGGTGTTCTGCACTTGGCATCCATACCGGTCAACGAATGCTCAATCAGGACGACCAATATGATTTCTTTTGCTATTACTGATGCCGGTGCTTCTGTCATTTCTCATTCCCAATGGAAGATAAGTAATAATCATGATAGACTTATTTCAAAGGCCCTCAAGAGCTTCAAGCCTTTCCTAGAGTGAGAGTTACCATCCTGTGTTTTCATTTACAAAATGCATCCGCTCCACAGATTGGTCAAACCCAAGTGCAAGTAAGTTCCAGACGCTGCCTTTGCCAGTAGGAGAGCGCTTCCTGGAATGCCGAGTATTGACATCTGAGTCTGTGCGAGTGTGTTATGCAGGCCCAAACCCCTCGTTCGTCATCACTGTATTCCACAGGGTGAGCGTGGAACGGGGTCCCCAAGTGGAAGATAGCATTGGAGCCTGGTTGCTTACTCCTCAGAATACCCTTTCCAAAAGGAAGCTGTGTGAAAAGCGTTGAAGAAGTGCTTTTTCTTCTTGCAGGAGTCAGTGTTTCACAGATGTCTCCGTGATGATGTTTTTATGAGTTGAACCTCTCTAGTAGGTTTTCCCTTTTGTTTTTCTTTGTTTTCTTTTATTTTCATTTTGTTTTGGTGTGCTTGCCTTCAGAGAAAGCTTGCCTTTTTAATATCGCCATGTACTGGATGGTTGGGGGTCTGGTCTCTTGATTATAAACCAACTTTACTTTAGTTCCTTACATCTGTTCTTGTTTTTCAAGCAGTGCTTTAATTTTTTTATAATTATTTATTTTTTCAGTTATAGTTGACATTCAGTATTATGTTATATTAGTTTCTAGTATACAGCGTAACAGTTAGACATTTATATAATTTATTCTGTGATTCCCCCTAATTAGTCTAATACCCACCTGGCACCATACATCGTCGTTGCAACATTATTGACTACATTCTCTATGCTGTACGTTATATCCCTGTGACTATTTTGTAACTGCCAATTTGTATTTCTTAATCCGTTCACCATTTTCACCCAGATCCCCAATCGTCCTCCCCTGTGGCAACCATCAGTTTGGTCTCTGTATCTGTAAGTCTGTTTCTGTCTTGTTTATTTGTTTATTTTGTTCTTTAGATTACACATATAAGTGAGATCATATAGTATTTGTCTTTCTCTGTCTGACTTACTTCACTTAGCATAATACCCTCTGGGTCCATCCATGTTGTCACACATGGTAAGATTTCATCCTTTTTCATGGCCGAGCAATATTCCACTGTATATATGTACCACTTCTTCTTTATCCAGTCATCTATTATGGGCTCCTGGGTTGCATCCATAACTTAGCTTTTGTAAATAGTGCTGCAGTGAACATAGGGGTGCATATATCTTTTCAAATTAGTGTTTTGGATTTCTTTGCAGCCACTATAGAAAACGTTTTGGAGGTTCCTTAAAAAATTAAAATTAGAGCTACCTTATGACCCAACAATTCCACTTTTAGGTATTTATCCAAAGAAATCCAAAACACTAGTTACATCTGTTTTTAATTGTAATTGACACAGTGATTGATCTTATAGACTTAACAGAAATGACTAGGAAATCTACTTCAAGTATTCATATAAAATTTCCATGGCATACTGAGGAAAATCTTTGTTACTGTGGTAGAGTTCCTTTACTAAATGGCTTAAATAACTCGTTTCATCACATTGAAACTAGAGGAAACTCGCTCACAATACATTTACATTTATGTCATTGGTTTGAGAGAATTTGCAGATAGGAAACTTAACTGAGTTGTCACTACCATACTTCATCACGCTTAAGAAGATGGCCAATTTGAAGGGAAAAAAGAAAAGGCATTCCAGCAATTAAGTCATGAGATAGAAACTGACCAAAACTTTTGCTGAGTTTCTTGTCACCCAATATGTATCTTCAGGTTCTGTGAACATCATGAGTTGTGTTGCATTAGCACTGAGGGCATATTTTATAACATCTCTTAACCATCTCTCACTAGATAACATGAGAACTTACATAACCAGGAAAACCATTTTCAGAATACTGTTTTGACTTTCTGTGTGTGTATGTGTATTTTTCAAAACCACAAATCACATTGGGTTCTGCCACTAGAGCAAGGTGACTGGTCTGAGCCATTCCATGTTAGGAGAGCAGGCTGGGTGGTGAGGCATGTTTCCATCACTCGCCGACTCATATGTTCCCCCCAAGGTGATGGGGTAACCACACGGCTAGTAAGCCTCTCCTCGAGAGCCCACTGGCACTGGTTATGCACTGACCTCCTGCTGAGTCTTCAGGGTCACAGAGAAGAGGAAACAGGAATTCTGATCTGATCTCCACAAATGCTGAAGTGCCATCACTTGCTATTTTGACACCAGTTTGTCAAGTTGTTCTCTACCCATAAGGGCATCAGAATCACCTGGGTGACAAGTTATAAAAGGAGATTCCCATGCTCCCCCACAATAGGTTTTTTGATTTAGCCAAGTCTGGGGTAGGGCCTAGAAATTTGCCATTTTACTAAGTTCCTGGAGTGTTTGGATGTGTGTGGTACATGGTCCATAGTTTTAGAGGCCCCAGCCTGGCACAGTGGCTCTGAAACTTGAAACACCTGATGTATTTGTTAAAACACTGATTACCTGGTCCAATCCCCAGAGTTTCTAATTCAGTAAGTTTGCTTTGGAGCCCAAGAATTTGCATTTCTAACAAGTTCTCAGCTGATGCTGCTGCCACTACAGCTCTTGGAGACCACACTTTGCGAATCAACAGCTTACGAAAATACATCATACCTTTTTCAAAAACTGTTAGCTAAGAAGGCAGGCCACTCTTTGAGAAAAGAAAAAACTCAGCTGGACATTACTGAGTACCTAGTAGGAGAAGGTACCTGGCACAGTGAAATGATACTTATTTTATCCCAGTAACAGTAACTTTTTATTTGTGGTTTTTACAGATGAAAAATCCAAAGGTTGGGGCAGTTATTACCTTGTTAAAGGTCACATAGCCCGTTGAAGTATTTTAAAGTAATTTTTTCCTTTCCGTTCCTGTAGTTATACATGCAACAATTTACAGTAGCCTTTGGCGCAGTAAGGAGGCTGCGTTTTGCTACTCCCCAACTCAGCCCAGACGTACTCAGCCTTGTCCTGTGGAAGGAAATGGCATTCATACTACACACTTCCTGTGACCACAGAACAACTCTTTTGGAAGATGGCTGGATTTCATTGCTTACATTTACCATTTCAGGAACCAAGAAATTTCCCCGAAGGATAGAGCCACCATACAATTAGCAAGACAGGTCATTAGGCATTGATTTCCTCAGTTTATTTATTCATTCATTTATTTAAATATGTACTAAGAATGACTGTATTTGCTGAGTATTGCGCAAGGCACTGATACAGAGGAAAGTTCTAGAGTGAAGCCAGTACATCAGAATTTGTGTGTTTCCCTCTCCACTTGCAAGCATCAAGTTTCTGGGTAAGTCCCCTCAGCCCTCTGGGTCTCAATTGCCTATCCGCAAACTTAGGAAGTGAGACGAGGTAATCTCCAGGGTTCCTTTACTTTGGAACACTCCTGAATTTATAATTAAACCCTCACAATGTGCCTAACTCTGAGCTGTGGGATGTATGGGTTTAGGGGGAAGATGGTGGAAGCAGAAGGAAGTAGATATAGAAGGAAGAGTCCCTGTGTTTGAGAACTGAAAAATCAAAATGTGCACACATGATATCATTGGAGAAATGACAATTTAGTATCTAACCCCAAGATTGAGTCAGGTAGTGTGTCTTCCTGTGGGAGAGGTGGTCAAGGGGTGGGATATGAAGTAGGGAGTGAGGAATGGAGAGGGTTGGATTAGTGGAAAGGAAAGGGGAACAAATTCGGCAAGTTTGTGACCTCAGAAGCAGGAATGTTTGTGATTTCACACCCCTTACAATTCAGAGTCCTCTTTTCTCTGCTGGTCACATCGTCAAATGCCTCTGGCGCTGGGTGAGCCATCTGCTTGTGAATCGTGTTGCAAGGATCAACAAATGAAAATATAGGGCACCCAGTGAAATTTGAATTTCAGATCAACAACACAATTTTTTAAAGTTTAAGTATGTCCCCCCAAATTGCATGAGATGTACTTATACTTAAAAATTATGCATTGTGCCTCTGAAATTCAAGTTTAAATGGCTATCCTGTACTTCATCTAGCAACTCTGTGCTATGGGGTCTCTCTCAGAATCTGGGCAAGCCCATGACAGTGAGGGGAGAGCAGTGTCAACTGTTATTAATGAACACTTTGGCTGTTTCTAACTCCTGAACCGATGGCTCACTCTGAATGCCTAAATAAAGTTCTCTCTGGCCAGAGAACAGAAGGAATCCAGCTTCTCTTTCCTCTGCTGCTCATCCTCTCCGCAGGCTGGAGCTGAAAGCAGAGCAGCCCTTGGAATCCTCTTCTCTCATGAAGCTGCTTATCTCCAGGATTAACGTATAGTCGTCTGGCAGCATTAGATTCCTCTTGATCTCCCTTCCCCATGGCCTCGGAGGCTCCTAGACACGGATGAAAATCTCTTTGCCTTCTTTCTCTTGCCTCACTCTAATTCCCGTCAGTCTGCAGCGCAGCAGTAACAGTGAGAGCAGCTGGAGCAGTAACCTTCTGACACTACTTGTAGGGACTGGCTGAGCTATTTTTTTTCTAACTAATTGTTTTCATTTCTTTAAGGAGAACAGTCCCTGGCTTTCCTGTCCTCTAACGCTGCCCATCAGGTCATTGGACTGAGGTGAGAAGATTTTGTCTTTATTGCCCTGTCTCCCTGCTTGCTTCTGTCTGTCTCCACCTCCAGGTCCTCGAGGCCGCTCACTGCCTAGATGAATTTGGCTTGTCTGCTAGGTGGGCTGTCCTCAGGGACACCTGTATTCTGGAGGCTGATTGAGCAGCCTGAGCAGGACAAACCCCGTGATACACTGGGTTATCCTCCTCTGTGTAATGCAGTTTAAAGGATTCCTTTGGGACACAAGGTAACATCTGAGCTTTCTGCCTCAAGTGATCAAGAGTCTCTCGTGGGAAAACGAGTTTCATTCAATAATTTACTCCTCTAGCATCTGTGCAGTGCCTACTTTGTGTCATAGCAAATGTTCTCAAAATGAAGCGCTGTCCGTGCTTGCTCGGGAGGTATAACATCCAAGCCTGTAGTCTACTATCCTATCTTAGGGTATGCTGGGATGTGACCCATTTTACTGCAGTCAGATAAGGCAGCCGGGAAGTGGCCAGGACTGAACTTTCACATGCCTACTGCAGTGGACCAAATGCCAGGAACTCCAGGTTGGAGTAAAATAGAGCATCAGAAGAGCAAAGCAACTGTGGGTTGTGACGGACGTGGCAAGGTGCCAAGTGAAGAAGGCTTCATAATCCAGGGAAGTCTTTTTGCAACGAAGGGCCACCCTGTAGACTCAGATGCAGGTGCAGGACCTCTGCTGAAGGAAAGAAGAGAAGCCACAGGAGTAGGCAGGGCCTAAAGGGCCTGGGGAACAACTTCAAGCAGAGGCCCAGTTACATGATAGAAGGCATAGCAGGACCTGGGCCTCAGAAATAAGAAAAAGGCCTTACCTTGGACGTAGGGACACAAGTTGGGAGCCATAGTAGAAACGAGTGATTTCAGGGTAATCAGTCTTGAGTTAAACTGCTTAAATTCTCCTTTTCCAAGATCAGAATTGTCCCTTTGGGTTCTATGAAGCTGAGGCTGCAAGTGTGGGTTAAGTGGCTTAAGGAGGGGCCAGGTCGGATAGGTGAGAGGTGGGCAGGGCCTGCCATAACTGTCAGCCCCGCATGGGTTTCCATGATCACAGAAATTTAAGGAGTGTTTCAGGCACTGAAAATCATACTGGATTCCTGGAAAATGTACAAGGCAGCACATTTAAAACTTCATTCATATTGAAGAAGCGGGCAGATAGCTCTTATTTACAGAGGCTCTGGCTTCCTTTGTAAACAGGAGCTTTAGCTTGGTCCTTGGTGAAGGAAGGAAACTAAGGAATGAGCCTAGAGGAGGCCACTGACGCCTGCTGCAAGCTGATTTAAGACACAGACAGGTATTTGCCAACCTGCAGTGGGGCCTGCTTTCCCCAAAATGCAGCGGTCTTTGCAGGCAAGGCCTGGCTGCAGAAGCCTGTGGTGGGCACACGCCGTGCAGAGGAGTACAGGGGAGGTGTTCCAGGCACAGGCCTTGGGCCGAGCAGGCGAGGCCCTCAGGGAGTGATGAAGCAAAACCCCAGCAGGAGCTTCTCCCTTCTGAGCTCCTGGAGTCAGCATGCAAAGCAGCCAGCTGTGTCTCTGGTGACGAGCGAGTGTTCTCAGGCTCTCCGGAGCATGGCGTCATCCAAGCAGAAAGATCAGTCTACGGTTGAGAGCAGGTAAAGTAGAAACGCTCGGTGCCCAGCAGTAGCTTGAAGGGCTGGATGAAAGACACGAAGGAAGGACACCAGCCACCTGCAGTTTCCCCGGAGAGGGGAGAAACGCCACTGGTGCTGGAGGAAGCTCCAGAGCTTCAGAGGCCATCAATAGCACGCGTGCTTGTCATTATCTTCACCAAGAGAGCAAGTATTTGTGGCAGCAACTGGTCTCCCTGGGCCTTGCCCTGCCTGCTTTGTCCTAGAAAAGTCACACAGCCCGCCCTAGGTTAAAAGAGATCTCAGCTAGTTACACACTCTCAGGACTGGGGTCGATATTTTTAAAGGTCCCTAAGTAGACATTTACAAATGAGGCTTCCCTTTGGGGTTGTTATTACAACTTACCTGGTTTATAAAGATTCTAAGAAATGTATCTTAAGTGTTTCATGTATTTATCCACATCCTAGGCCAAGCAGCTACACTAGGTGACCCCCTGGCCTGGCCCACCCTGCGCAGATGGCGGGGTTCGGCTGCTCTGGGATTGCCGGGCAACAGACTTTTCAGTGTGAAATTCTGAAATTCAGAGTCCTCCTTCATCTTCTCATGTTGGACTGTCTTAGTGCTCCAGACCGGAAAGAGTTACTGTAATGTCAAAAGGTGCTCAGGCTGGGAGAGGATATTATGATAATCCCGAACACTTATCTCCGACCTTTGGCTTTTCAAATGCATAACAACATCTAATAGCTCTGCTTGATTCTCAACAATTCCATGGAGGAAGTCAGGTCATTATTATTACGGCAGTTGTTCCGAGTCTGGAAACTGAAGCCCAGAGAGGTTGAGTGGCTTGCCTGAGGCCACACAGCTAGGACTCAGGTGGGCTAACACAGTTCAGTGCTGTTCTCAGTACCCCATGAAGACGCCTATCAGCAAGGGCATGTTCCAGGCTCCTTGTTCACATTCTCCCCTACAGCCGCGTGGAATATTTGAGCAGGGTTGGTGGCCCCGTGTTCTAGATCGAACCCCCCAGTGGCGCTGCTTCTGCCCAAGGATTTCATTTCCTGAGCCTCTTCGCTCCTGCTCATTTCATTCCCAGCTTTAATCCCGGGCAAGCACCTTCCTTTTTATTGAAATTCTCACTCTGTGGAAGACACTATTATGAGGTCTTTACTCATTCTAACTCATTTATTTCTCATAATGACCCTACTAAGGAAAAACTATCATCTCCACTTCACCAGATTAAACCAAGGCCAGGGCCATGAAGTAGTTGCCTAAGATCCCACAGCTAGGAAGTGGCAGGCACAGGACTCAGTGTAAGTTGGCAGGCTTGCAAGTCTGTGGTCTCGTCACTACACCAGGTCACCCCTTTGAATCTAGACCAGTGATTCTCAAACCACAGTGTGCATGATGGTCTCTCTGGAGGGTGTGTTACAACCCAGGCTCCTCTCAGAGTCTCATTCAGTAGATTTGGGCTACGGGGGCTGAGAACTCGCCTTTCTGACAAGTAATGCTGCTGCTGCTGCTGCTGCTGCTGCTGGTGGTGGTGGTGGTGGGGCGCCCACACTTTGAGAACAAGTAACCTAAGGACTCCTGGTAGAGCTGCTTGAGAAGCCGCTGGGTGAGTTTTTGAAAAATGACTCCAGGGCTCCCTTCTTAGATATTTTTGATTGAATGGGTTTCGGAGGAGGGCCGAGGAATCAGTAGCTTTAGAGAGTTCCCCTGGAGATTCCCATGTGCAGCCAGGTTAATCTCCTGAGTTCACCTCCTGGTGACTCAGTTTTCTGTCTAGAAAATCTGTATAAGAATCCGTCCACTGACACAGGGCTGTTGACTAGCTCAAAGGAGGAAACTCATGCGAACGTTGCTTTGCAAAGATTAAAGTTCCAACTAGAAGCAGTTCATTGTGGTTGTTGAGCACATTGTTGAGGGTTTTATAGTTGGACCAACCTGCTTCTCATTCTGGCTCTCCATTTTCACTTGTATATCCTTACCTCTAAAATAAGAAGAATAACTAGTGTTTTCATAGACTTCTTGTGAAATAATGCTTCTCTGGTACTTAGCACATAGTAAGTGCTCAGTAAAGTGTAACTTTAAGCAGCTTTAAAATAATGCATTATTTTTTAATGTCCTTTCTTTCATGCTGACAGCTGTGTTTGTAAAACTGGTCTGATTTATGCACCTTGGCAGACCTCTTCCTCACTCCCTAAAAGCCCATCTATTCCTTGAACTGGTCCAGCTCTTTATTCACTTCATTATACGCTGGCCAGTCCTCTTTTGAGCATCTCTAAATGTGCATATATTATATGACCTCAGGATCTTATTTCTGTTTCATTTATCTAATTGTAGAAAAGGACAATAATGAATATTTGTGTCTATTTAGAATTTTACAGACACTTTAATATACATTGTCTCACTGGATGCTGTGGAATATGATGATGATAATGATAATGATTCCTCTTGCAAGTGGGACAAAAAGGTCATAGAGAAAGAGAAGTGATTTGCATTATAGCCCCCGAACTCTAAATGTCAGAGACAGGACTCAATCCAGTCTAGACTCCAACCCTGTGCTAGGCTACAGAGAGAAATATTTTTTCTGTTGTGTGTAGTATTGTCCTTCAGATGTATTTTATTTCCCCCCATCCCCCAACTCCTTTCCCCTCACAAAAAATACTGTTGGGATTTTCAAGTTGAATTCCAATAAATTTACCAATTAGTTTTTGCAATACTGAAACTTTCTACCCAAGAACATAGTTTGTTTCACTAGTTACCCAAGTCTTGTATATCCTTTGGTCAAACTCTGCAGTTGGCTTTATACATGAGATACATATTTCTTATTAAATTTACTTTTAGGTAGTCTATATGTTTATGCTTATTTGGATGGGCTCATTTTTCTCATTTTATTTTCCAGCTGATTGTTTAGAAAATCTGTTTTGTAAATCTACTGATTTTGATTACTGTTTTTTAAGCAGTTAGTTACTATTGCTAAACTCTGTTAGATGTAAACAGTTTTTCCAAGATTCTCTTGGGTTTTACAAGAAGAAAAAATTTATATAATTTTCAAATGATGGCATTTTTTTTTCACCCCTTCCAACAATTTAAACTATTTTATTTTCCTATTGCTTAAGCTTGGATACTTCTGTAGAATTTAAGACAATGAGGAATTAAGTTTCCTTTTTATTGGCAAGACTAAATGTGTTCTGAAGATTAAATCATATGAATGAAGTTAACCTTCATGTCTTGCAACAATCTTTAAAACAGGAACTTTGGGAAGGTTTTCTTACTTTGATAGGTTTCATAACATATGGTTGGGTACATTATATAAGCTTATTTGACATCAAATAGGAAACAAAGAGGATGCGATTTCCACATTTAAGTAGCCAGTCATTCACTGGCTTGATTGCAGGAAAGCAAGCAAAAATTATTTCTGGAGCAGTAAAATAAAATTCATTGATTTAAATGAATTTACTGACTGAAAATAAATTCCCTGACAGAGAATTTTTTTGCATTGATAATAATTGGTATGCTTTTCATAAATTTAAAAAGAGCATGAATGTGTAGCATTTTGTTTTCTATAGGCTTTGAGACAGGACTTATGATTGTCAAACTTAAAAAGAATACTTATTCCTGTTTATAAGAAATATTTAAATATGCAGATATTTACATCAAAGCATAGAAAGAACTTAAAAAATTTAAAGGAGATAGAGTTTAAATGAGGAAACTGAGGCTCAGAGAGCTGAAATAACTTAAAGAAGTTCACGTATGCAGCAATGGTAGGTGAGAACTAGAAGCCAGATTTCTTGACTCTCTATATATTCATCCATATTCAGATAATTTCTAAAGCATGCCTTGTAGGTAATTACCATTTTGTTGATTCGAAATAAGGTTAATTGCATTAGTGGTCATTGATGGTCCCCAGGCTTGCTGAATCCTCATAACTTCAAGCAGCCAGTGCTTTATAGATCATTGTACTTTGAATATACATTTAAAGTTCCCAGAGTCAACTCCTTTAGGAGTAAACCTCAGTCCCGGCCCTGCCAGATCATGCCAATCTACATCCACTCCTTTGGAGAGTGAAGATGCAAAAAGGACTGTCTTCTTGGTCTACACAGGGCAGAGAATGATGGTAGCAGAGGAATTTCCTTCCTCCCCAATTCACAGGCAAGAGCCAAGCATTAGGTCCATTCTATTTGCCTATGGTTAGTGGAAACACAGTAGTGTTACAAGTATAATTATTAATTATCTTTGGAAACTCCTAACTAATCTCTGAAAAATAAGCCTAAACCAAACCACCTCTACCTTATCAGATCCTGTATTTTATTTAAAAATCCTCATAGCAGACATTGTAGGTTGACTCACTCCAACTCTCTCTAGCTTTTCCTAGTTTTTCTTGGTTTTCTTAGGCTGTGCAGGCCGGAAAGCTAAAGACTACATTTGCCAGACTCCCTTGCAGCTAGGGCACAGACAAATAGCCTTGGTTCTACCTGTTAGAGCCATCTGATTTGTGACTTGGAGAAATAAGAGGAACCAATTATGCAAAGAGAAATTGGATCTTCTAGGTATGGAGACTTTTTCTCAGATAACAGTGGCAAAACTCTTGGATTCCAATCTCAAGAGTGGTCAGTGCCTAGAAATTGGCAGTGATGTTTTACTATAACAGTCCTGGAGTGTAGTTGGGTCTTATTTCTGGCTGCTTTGATTCTGGCTATATACAATGAACAAGCCTAGGTCCCTGATTATCTTGGAGATTCTATGACCTTCTTCATATCCTCTAATATACTTTCTGCTTAAATTGACTAGATTTGACTCTCTTAACTGCAACTGAGAGTCACAATTTATATAATCTTAACTATAATAATAATAACTAATGTAATGGTGAGTGTATCTATGTAACACTATTATTGTAATGGATCTAGCCTCTTATGTGCCAGACATTCTTCTACGTACTTTACATTTATTTACCTGATTCTCACCTCCATCCCTTGGAGTTGAGTACATTATTCCCATTTTAAAGATGAGGAAACACAAATGTAGAGGGGATAAGATGCCTAGGGTCACAGAGCAAATAAAAGAGAGAAGTTCAGATTTAAACCAAGGCTTTGCAGCATGTGACCTAACTCCTCAGGGCTCCCTGCCAATTTGTTCCCTGAGAATTTTATGAAGTATGTATTATTATTATTATTGTTACCATTTTACAGAAGCAAAGGTGAGGTACATTCTGAGAGGGTCACTGACAGCTGTTATATAGCTGGTAAGTGACTGGGCATAAGTGGACCCAAGATCTCCAAACTCCACATCCAGGAATCTTTTGACTATGCCCCATTACTGGTCAGAGTTTCACTCTATTGCTTATTTGTCCATTCATTTGTTCAGATTGTTGATTATTCATGCATCTCTCCATTCATCCAGATGTATTGTTCCTGTGAAAGAACTCTGGTCTTTACTATGTTGTGAAGAATATGGAGTTTGTCCCAGGGCTTCTTCCTATAACGTACTGAGACCCACACCTCATTTCCATTGGGGTCCTATAGAGGTGTAGCATGACCCATAAAAAACACCATCTCTGCTCATATCTCATGATTTTTGCAAATTAATGATCTAAGTAAAACGGACCATTGCCTTTAAAAGTGTGCAATAAAAAATGATAATAAATGCCAGGCTGAGGATCATAATGGAAAAACAACTGTTTGGGGTACTTTGCTATGGTACAGTTCCCCAGCCTGAGTGCGTTAAGTGGAACTAGCTGGATTTTTTTGGGTTCCATGTTCAATGCCTCAGGTCTTCTTCACACATGGCTGGATGCAGAATAAGAATTGCCTGTGAAGTCAAAAGAGGCTTAAATCTGAGGCCTGCCAATAGGCGTAATAATTAGACAGTGACCCAGAAATTCTTGGAAGAGTGATTTTTGAGCTACCTTCCATCTCCTTGAGGGCTCCTTCCCTTTCTGCCTGCCTTCCATGACTTCTTGGTAGGAAACTGGAAGAGCTGGGATTTTTGCCCAAGAAGGTTTAGGAAAACAAAAGTTAACTGCTGTAGCTTTGAGAAATAAATTGCTCTGTGAGGCAAGGAAAAAAATCAAAGATCTTGGGAGAAAAATGAAGCCACAGTTTCAATTATAACTGTTACCAGGTTTAGATCCAACTTTGGGCCAAAGTGTCATCCAGACAGATGTTCTTGCAATTTGGTTTCCATAATAAATGTTGTACTTGTGAAAATATTTTAATGACATCTCAGCACTTTACTAGGCCTCAAATTCTAGAAGATTTTCCAGGTCAGGCAAGGACCATTTGCACCATCTCACCCAGTGACCTCTTTCATTCTGCTGGGGCTTATGGAGAACATTAAACTTACAGATGCAATTATTGCATAATAAAGTATTGATTTCCTAAGAAACCCTATAACATTTTCTTCTTAATAATTAGCATTTACAATGAATACACCCAAGAACTTTTATAGAGTATTAACCACCTATTGCCACTTGAATGAGACATTTAGTACTTCAGTTAAAAAATAAACAACATTAGAAAATAGCTTCAGTTCACAGAATTGCAGGTCAGCTGCACGTCTCTTATAAGGGTTCCCACAGCGTCCTTGTTCAGATTTCAAAATAATTTTGATATATATTGTAAGCCATTCTAGAAGTGCCATTTAAAGGCAAATTGAATTATCTTCTCACAGCTGATGTGGACTGTAGTTTTGCTTGGCGATGGGATAACTAACTTGCTGAATTATCTCCTATTACAGTTTTCATCTGTTAAAGCACCAAAAACAAGAACAATGCACAATTGTAAAATAAAAGTCCCCTTAAATACAAAGAAGTTTTCAAGAATAATTTAAAGATAATTTCTCCTATGCAGACGACTGAGGTTATTTAATACTCTGAGTGAACAAAGGCTATGATGACTGGATATATTCATGGGAGGAAAGAGAAGATTTATAAATAAGTCGTCTGAAAAAGATGTTTTTCCACGTGTTTCTGGTTTGCTCCTGTTGAAATTAGAGGAGTGCTTTCATGTCCTTCATATGTTCTGTTGAAATTGTCTCCTGAACGTGTTGAAGTTAGCTTTGGGGGAACTTCAGACACCAGGATTGCTGGAGCTTGAGAAATAGTGTTCTGACATTCAAACAGCACCAGCTAACCTAGACTCCATTTCCAGTCACACCACTGAGGACCTCTGCCACGTAAAAATAGTGCCTGTCTTTAGCTGTATGCTTCAACTCAGTTTTCTGGGCAGCAACTTGGCATTGGCCTTGAAATTGACCGTCCCACTTAGTCCTTCTGTATCTCCCAGGGGAGAAGAGGAGACATTCATTCCATCAAACACAAGATGTTGTTGAGCTCCTTCTATGTCCTCGGTCTTGTGTTGAATGTGGTATGGAGGCAGAGATGGAAAGATCACTTATAACAACAACAATGTGTGAAATACATGTGCAGAGATGACTAATCGTACGTCACTGTACAGGTAGAACTTTTGTTGATGCTGTTTCTTTTACCTGAAAGGCCTTGCCCTTGTTTCTCCAATCAATTGACTTCCTCTTCCTTCCAGGAAGCTTTCTCTAAATCTAATGCTCGTAGCTTCACTATTTTCCTGAGTATGTTAAAATTATCTTTCCATGGGCCTGACTCAGTTATTAGAATCTGGTTCCGTCCCACACAAGGATTGGGCGTGTTCCTTTCCACATTTTAGGGCTTAGCACCTGGCAGGGAGTCATGCCCATCTTCTCTGTCCATCTAGCACATAATTTTCCTAATGATAAGGTATATATGTAATTATCTTGAATTATAGTTATTTGGTTATGTGTCATGTCTTCTAATAGAGCAGAGTTAATGGTGCTTCGCAGAAAAAAAAAAGACATATGTTTGAACCCCACCACTTATTGGCCAACAGACTTAAGCATTTTATTGGAATAGCAATATTTACTTCATAGAATTGTTATAAAATTTAAATGACATGGAAAGTGTCTAACAGAGTTTGACACACCCAATGTGTTCATTAAATGTTATTCTCCATGACCGTGCTCTCATTAATAGAAGGGAAAATATCTTGAATTATGTACTTTGCTTGTAACAGATATTAAAAAACAGTGGGTGAAAAGATATGAAGCCAAATTAATTATATATACAATTAACAGGCGGGAAATTAGAGGAAGGCAGTCATTGCGAGAGGTGTAGTGCTCAGCAGTGACTTCATTCGTGAAGGGAGAGCTGAGTGAACAACGAAGGCTGCGCAGGATTTGCAGTGATCACACACTAAGAAAAATACCCCTTATTGAGCATTTATTTTGTGCCAGGCACTATGCAGCTCACTCTGTATGTCTTGTTGAATCTTCACCAATAACCCTGTAAAATAGGTGTTATTGTAGTTCCTACCATTTTACAGAGGAGGGAACTGAAGCTTTCAGAAATTGAATTATTTTTAAAAGTTCATATAGATAATGTATTAGTCAACTATTGCCACAGTGATACTGTATAGTAAACCACACCAGAATTCATTAATTTGAAATGATAATCATTTGCTCTCATGCTCGTGGATCTGCAGGTTGGCTGTAACTCTGCTGGGCGAGGCTGGTCTCCAGGTTCTGGTCTCTGGGCCCTGGCATCTAGCTGCTGCCCCTACCATAATCTCCTTAGACTATGGCAACATAGAACATGTGATTTGCCTCATAGGACTCATTCTGGGTCTGAGGCTGAAGGAACCATGACGAACTGGACATGTTCCTCTCACAGTGCAGCATGGGAGCACAAAAGGGCAAGCCAGACTCTGCAAGTACATTTCAAGTCTCATATGTTGATACCCCATTGGCCTAAACAAGTCACATGGCCAACCCTAAAGTTAAGGGGTAGCAAGGTCCATGCTACCCACCATGAGGTCCTGGCAAGGATACGGTGGTGTCTTTCTATCACAAGAGAGTGAAGAATTGGGACCAATAACTCAATTTCACTGGTGATAACTGGAAGAGGTAGTATCTAATCCATCTCTGTAATTTAAGAGCACAAAATGTTCTTCTCTGTCATATACCATTTCAGAAGAGAGGAAAGGGGTTTCAGGTAGAGGAACAACACACACAAAGGTAGATTAGAAAGAGGGTGAGGAGCATTTAGCCTGGAGCAAGGAGAGTAGTGAAAGCAGTATAGTGACCAGAGTGCAAAGAGCTCAGAAAGAAGTGACTGCAATGCATAATCTAGTAAACACTCCTGATTCTATTATTAGGAGGCCTGTCCTGAAAATCTGAGAGATCCCTAGGTGACTGGCAAATATTTCTTTTGATTTTCAAAGTGCCTTTTGTACCCATCATCTCTGCTAGCCTATATGGTCCATCTAGATTAGAAAAAGGTTCCCTCTGTCAGTCAGTGTCCCAGCCAGAAAGAGATGACAGAGTCAAAAGGGTTCAATGGAACAGAAATGAATAAAAGGACCATTTACAGAGATGTGGCGAAGGAAAAGGGAACCCACAAATGTTGATGAGGTACCAGGTACAAGCAACGGTGAAAGCCATTATTACCCCTCGGCCGAAAGCAACAAGGGAGGGAACAGTGTTACTAGAACCAATGAGAGAGTTCCGAGCAGGACCATGGTGGGACAGGGATGGAATGTGGTGCATGAGAATTGGAAAGGGAAAAGGTGGTGATGGGGAAAATAAATAGCCTAGCCTCTTTTCTCCCACCTTTCCCATCTCCTACTTGTGATTCCAGTTGGCGAAACCCCACTGGAAGCCAGAACATACAATATCAGATACATTGTGGATAGGCTACCATCTGGCGCACAGGGCAGAGAAAAACAATAAATGGGGAGGAGGAAATGGAGAATATTCAGCACATAACCCCCTAACTTGATAAATTAGAAATGAACATTGCTCTGAGCAGATGCAGCTTCAGTGATGAGTGATTAGCCACAGCACCCCACTGGGGACAGTGTACCAAGCCCAGGGGCCCATGACTCAGAGAAGGACACCAGGCTGGATTTTAATTCCCATTCACCTCCTTGGCTAGGTGCCTTGGTGTCAGGGTAGGCTGTGCAGTGTATGCAGCAGCCCTGTCTACACCAGACTTGACTTGCCATATCTGACTATTAGCATAGGAAGCACATAACCCCAAATACAGTTGTGGTAGGGAGGTGATAAAATGGGTCCCCAGAGAATCCCCCAAATAACAGCTCCCCTCACTAGCAGAGTGAAATACACCTTGATGTCTTTTCTCCATTTGCTGAAGCTCCTTTTTGTAGAGAAGACCCTACTGCCTTGGACTTCTCTAGACCCTGTCTAGGTCCTCAGGTGATGGGCAAGCCTCCTGTGTGTTGCCTGGGACCAGGCCCTTTCCTACCACAGCTCAGATCAGATCTCCAAAGATCTCCATTGCATCTAGACATCAGGAAGGAGCCTCCATGTCTCATTGTTGGTTTTGTACCCAAATCACACAAAATTCCCTATGGTCTGGGAGTAAATGCATCTTTCTTCTGATATTATATAGTCATTGGTTTAAGTGGTTTGACGAGGGAGGAGCAAAGTTCATACCTACAAAATGATCATTTCAGATAGCCTTAAGTCTTCACTAATCTGTACAAACAAGACAACCTGGCTTTTCTGGGAGTGATCACATACTTGCCTGTGTTCTCAGGCTCCCAAGCTCTTTGAAAGGTAGGAGTGTCCCCACCCGTCCTCCTTTTTGTCATTGCTTCTGAAAACTCTGCCCTTGGCTGGGCCCCTTGGTATGTAGAACTGTCTTGCTGAATCTCATTCTTTGCACCCCCCCAAAAATGTTAATTGGGTAGCTGTACTGTGTGTTATTTGCAAGAATGTATTTTTCTTGAACATTATAATTATTGAATTATTTATTCAATCCAACATGAATGAGTTCCTGCCATGTACCAAGTACTCAGGATACTGAAATAAAATCAAAGTCTCTACCCTCAGAAGCACACAAAAAATATACCTTGAATCCCAGATCTTTGAGCTGAGAACTTAAGAGTTATACTAAGCTGGGTCCTTTTCAGCAGCTAAGCTGTCTTCTTCGATTTACAAATGACCCGTGGGAGGGTCAGAGAGTCAACGGTTTACCTTGTCCATGAGCTCTTAGCTGGTTGATGGTAGCGAGGAGGTGAAATGCTGCTCTTTCTCCCTTGTCAAGACGTCCTGCTTCGCAGGGAGGTGCAGGTAAATTTCCATTGTCTGGCTGGGCATTACTAGTGTCTGTGTCACCTCATTCACCAGTGCAGTCCCAAACCAGCCCTTTCTGTTGTCTTGATCATTAACACTACTAGATTTAATAGGAAAATCTGCACTTGGTAGTGACCTCATTTTCAAAGCCAGCTCTGAGGCCTGCAGGGAAAGGTTTTTGGCTTAGATATATTTCATGCACCTCACTCTTTGGGCTAGAGGGGGATTTGGCTTTTGGCTCACCTGGTAGACCAGGTGCCTCTGGGCTGTTCCCAGCTTGATTCACTTCTTGGCCAAGGGGAAGCACTTGACCACCTCCAGCCTAGAATGAGGTCCCGGGGCTAAATGATACAGTCCTTGTGAGAGCTGACCAGGAGAGCCTGGCCTCCCCACCCAATAGCCGCACACATGTACCCTAGTGCCCTTGAAACAAGAGCAGAATCCTGATCCACAGCCATGTGGTTATACTTAGTTACATAGCAGTGTAATTAATGCCACTTAATGTAAAGTGAAAACAGAATTTCTGCAGCTGCCAACTTCCTCCAGCTCAGCCTGTACTATAGGCTGACTTCATTTCTAAGCATTATTTTCTTTTTCATCATGCTGATTGCAGAGAGAAAATCAGTCCAAGAAAGAGAAACAGACATCAGACTTCAACTGACAATACACAAAATACAAAATTTAGATTGCAGGTATTGATTTCCATCTAGCATCACGCCAATTGCTCCATAAAACTGAAGCCCTCCTGACATCTTAGTCAATGGTCAATTTGAATGCATCAGGCCTGTGAGCTCCACTGGACCTCAGCTAGGGATCTTGGCTAGCCATCACGTTCCCTATTTCTTCAGTTCATTACCTCCCCTCACTCCAGATTCTCTGCTAAATGTCTGAGAAAAGCTTTATGAAAATAAATGAACTTTTGGTTTACTAGTCATTCGGTCATTGCCGTGGTTTCATCAGCAAAGGCCTGGCTTCCCCTGTAGGTATTTTCCTACGTTCCATCTACTGTGCTTGGGTATGAGATCCGTGAGTCACCGAGACCCATATGGACCGTTTGGTTTGTTGGGTCACAATGAAAAGCGTTCCCATCTATGGAAGTCTTTAGAGTCCAAGCAAAGGCATTTGATGCTTGGGAAATAAAGGCTTTCCCAAATCGTGCTTGAAAATAATCAAGATACGAGTTTTTCCAAAAAGGTGTGAGAAGGGTGAATTTGATTTTTGTTCTGAGCCAAGCTGCTAATCAGTCTGTGTGAGTTAGTGCTGGGGAGGGACTTGCAAAGCTGTAGTAGTTTGCAGGTTAATTAAAGTCAATACAGTCTCAGGAAATAGATGAGAACTGACTGGACACCATGTTTAGCTATGAAACACCACTTCCGATAAAAATTCCAGTTCCAGCTCCCAGCTCTTTTGAACAGTTCTTAATGTATCAATTTCCCAAAAGCAACTCACACTCTACAGTGACGACACAGACCTAAGGGAGATGATAAAAAATCATCATCAACCGGACTCCATCCTTAAGCATCTTTGCTCTACACTCTGTGCCCTTTGAAGCCAATGGGAGCTTCCTTAGCCAAGCAGACACATTGGGGTGGGAGAGTGGATTGGAAATCAAGCCATCCCTAGAATGAAACACCACCAATAATTAGTCTCTCTGTCAATGCACATTTTCCAAAAGTAATGGAAATCTCTGAAGAGTGCAATTAGAGAACTTTGCTCTTCAACAATTGAATTGCCCACATCTTGCTTTAACTTTCATGACATATGAAAATGCTAATGTTTATTGTTATATATAGAGAGAAATATGGGAAAATTCCAAAGCAGACACGAGAAAATAACAACAAAATCTGGCCTCCACCCTGTCCCCCAGCCCCCTGTGCCCCACTGGTGCGTCATTAGAGTTGTACAATTTACAGCCTCAGTAATCAATTACATTCCAACCTTCATCATCTGGACCCCCACACCCATGCAGGACAGAGCCAAAACAGGCTTTTGGAGCAGCTGTGACATCAGGAGGTTTGTGCAAGGGGAGTCATGGGTTTTTCTCAGTAGTTATTGCCACATCAAAGGAGGATCGCCCCTGCCCTCCTGAATGTGTGCTCTACCAGACGATTTGACCATACTTATGTAACACCTAAAATGACGTCCAGCCCCAAGCAAAATAAATTTCTTTGTCCATGCTCTCCCATTTTCTGATACATAGTTCTGCCTCTCTCCCCTCCCCCTCCCATCCCTCAGCAGCATCTTCTTACAGACATTTGTCTGCTCCAGACCCCTGCACCTCCAAAACCTTGCCCTCTGGGCTTTCTCCCTGGCCCTCTTTCCTCAAACAAAACAGACTTTTTCTTAGCTCAGTTTTCTTGGTTCTTGCTCCTTTCAACTCACCTGATTAACCGAAGTAAGCTAAAGTATTAATGGCTGAAAATGAAAATTAAAGTGGTAATTCAGCCACAGAACATGTGTAAGAGAGTAAATCTTTTTATTATTTTAGTTACTAGCATCACCTCACTTCTTAGAGAGAGAACTATCATCGTTTGAAGAAAAGAAGTTATTGAGCCATTTGGGGTAGGTGAGGTCTGAGGGCAGCAGTTACAAAGGGAGGACAAGGGTTTAAAAAGATACTTAAAGTGCCCTCCATGAGGGACTAAAAGGAAGTTGTGCTTTATCCCTGAGAGAAAAGAATAGATGGGTAGAGAGAAGTGAGGTAGAGGAGGGAAGAAGGTATGGCGAGAACCTGATTCTTTGTGAGATAAAGAATTGGTAGCATTTCTATATGGAAATGGGCAAAGCAAATTTTAAAATGAGAGTGTCTACTGTTTCATTTAAAATTTTGCTCTTGTTTTTCAATGCAAGCTCTTTTACAATTCCTCCTATCCTTCATTTACATCTAGTAGACACACACATATTTTTGTGAGTGTGTGTGTGTGTGTGTGTGTAAAATAAAAAAGAGCTTCTCATCAATGAGGTATGTGCAGAAGAAAGAGCCCATAGAATGAAGTGACTCTGTAGTTCTTTCCCCACTACTGGGAATTCGCAGACATCTTTGGGATGATTTCCTCTTCCAAAGAGTGTGCAATTGTCCATTTTACCCAATATTATCTAGATCTAAAGGAGCATTTGTAACCCGGTGAAGTGAAAGGACATGTAGTAGAATTTGCTGATGGAGAAGGGAGGAAGGGAACAGAAGCTTCCCCAGAGGGTGAAACAAGTCTGTATGGCTTATTAAGACCACCCCCTTTGGGATAGGAAAGAGGAATGAGATTTTGGACCCCTGAGCCCTTAAGTGAAAGCTAGGAAGATTCTCTGTGATTTGACCTGGGGCAATCCCCCTTCGTTGTGCCGGGATCTGTGCAAATAACTGACTTCATGTAGTGTAGACTGGAGAGAAGCATTGTGCCTTGGTGGGTAGAACTTTCAGGCAACAAATACTAGAGCCAGTATGGAGCTAATAGTTTGAGACATATAACTTACTTTTTTTTTGGGGGGGGGGGGCAAGAATAGCAACATGGTGGTGGAAGTAGTTAAAAATGGCTGAAGCAAACAAGTGAAAGCACAAAAGCAAGGAATGACAGCATGTGAGACCCTTTCAGGGTCTCCCCTCCACTTCTGAGTCAGCAGTGGATAGGATCTGGAAAGAGCTGGATTTTTCTGCTATTGACAAACAAGATGAGCAGATAATGTATCTGCTACAGAAAAACATGTCTCCAGGTATAACGTGGAGGAATAAAATCTGTTATAGCCACAGATTCTATTGTAAAAGAAAATTTTAGAAGCAAAGTAGTCTTTCCCACTACACCTATTTATGGGGTGACTTCCAAGTGCCAGATACGTGGATGGACGTTGACTACTTTTGACTATTTTATTTCTAGGCTTCACAGACAACCCAAAGAGGTAGATATTATTATATACTTTGCAGATGTGAAAACAGAGGCTTCTAAAGGTAAAAGAATATGTATCCCCAAGGTCAAATGCTAGGATGCTAAGGGGCGAGAGAAATGCGGGTTTAATTGGTCTGACTGCAGAGTTGATAGTCTTCTCTGGCAGGAAGTCAGCGAACCACAGTGGTGGCCAACAGTCTGTCTGTACATGCCGCATGAACTGAGAGTGGCTTTTAGATTTTCAAAGGGATATTTTAAGGAAAGAAGTATGTAGCACAGAGATCATATGTGTCCCACAAAGCCTAAAATATTTACTGTCTGGCCCTTTGTATGGGCTAGAGGGTCCCTGAATACGACTTGATAAAGGTAAGCACTGCCTCTGCCTGATAACATGGGAGCTCAGGCATTCCAGGTACTTGGTGCTTCTTAAAAACTCTTGTTGGACCAACAAGATGCCTATCAGCTAGAGCCTTAAAACATTAAAATAGTTTGTACAAAATGCTGCAGAAACGATAAGGTTACAAAAGCAGAGGCTTTCTCTAGAGTGTGTATTTGAGACCTGAAGACTGTGGATCACTAAGGGGTCTAGGGATAACCTTAGAGGTGTGGGAACCCCAGAAATTGTGCACACACTGTGCATATGAAAAAAAATGATTTTTTTTCCTGGGGAGCAGGCCCTAATTTCTCTATCATTCTCAAAGAGGTGGTTACTTCTAAAAGGTTATGTATGACATCTGTTTCAAGAGCTCATGAAGGTGTGAAATATAGAAAATCAGAACTGGGAAGAACATTGAAATTAATGTCCCTTGGTCCAGATCTAGGCCCTTTTCTCTGTCTATTTTCTGTCCCGAAATAATTCCATTTACATCATGGCTTATTTTATGATCTAGACACATTTTGCAATGATCTAGATTCTACAGTCAATGACCTTCCTCAAAACTCAACTTGAATTTCTCAACTCAGCAAGTGCCAAGAGGAAACTTTTGCTCTTTCCCTCACACCTGGTTCTTTTGAGTGTTCCCAGCTGTGCAAACCAGAGTCCAAGGAATCTCTATCATCACTCGTCTCCATATCCACTTCATCACCAGAGCCTATTATTTTTTACTTCCTAAACGTCTTCTAAATATGCCCACTCTCTCTATGTCTCTTCATCATCCCAGACCCTGCTACCACCATCTTTGGCTATATATTTGGGCTACCACTTCTACCACCAGCCCCTCTCCAGATCATTCTCCATGTTACTTCCAGACGCTCACAGGTTGTGTTTCCAAGGAAGCCAACTTGAGATAGAGATTAGAATTCAAGTAGTTGATTAGGCGGTTTCTTGAAGAAAGGAAGGCAAGGAAGCTTGGGCAGAAGGAGAAGTTGAGCTACAATGACGTTCCCACTGAAGTCTTAGCCACCACTGTGGTGATTTCTGAAGATGGAATGAGCCTTCAGAGCTGTCCCAAGGTGGGAGGAGCAGCGGCCTTCATACCCCTGCACTGATCAGGGTCTGAGTCCTGGAAAGGGGCATAACCTTGGGCACCAGGGCTCTGCAGTTCAGGCAATTCCCAAAAGGGTTTGACAACTAAGGGCTGTCTTCCAGCAGGACTCTCAGCTGCTGGGATAATAGAGTCTTCATTTTCAAAGGGGAATTTGTGTGGCAGAGTGAACTTTTCAATTCTGATCATGTCATCCTTTTGTTTAAAACCTTTCAAAGAAAAGCCAAAAGTATGTAACATGATCCTCAAAACGGTATGGTCTGACCCCTACCTGACCTTTCCACCCTCATCTCCTTCCTTCTCAGCTTTGCTGTCTGGGCTCCAGCCACACTGGTCTGTTTTCATTCCCTCGTTATTTATCTTACCGTGTTTCCCTGAAAATAAGACCTAACCGGAAAATAAGTCCTCGCATGATTTTTCAGGATGACATCCCCTGAACATAAGCCCTAATGCATCTTTTGGAGCAAAAACTCATATATGACCCAGTCTTATTTTCGGGGAAACACGGTACTTCCTCCCACCACGGGGTTTTTGTACATACTGTTTCCTGTTTTGCAATTGTTTCCTCCACCTCCACTTTACCTAGTAGAGCCTTTAGGTATCAGCTCAATTCCTCTTCCTGACCTCCCTGACTAGGTCACTCCCCCATTACAGACTCTCACAACCCATGTTCCTTTGTGCGGTAGTACATGTATTGGTTGCAGTTTTGGCATTTGCTTGTATGATTATTTCACAGCCAACCGTATCTCCCATTAGAGGGGTTGCTCCATGACGACAAGGCTGTGCCTATTTTTTGCTCACCATTCAATTTCTAGGTCCTCTCACAGTTGCTGACACGTAGTGAGTGTTCAGAAAGTTTTGGTTGAATGGAAAGTGCAAGAAGGCCCTTATTTTGTGGATTAGGTCACCAAATATTGAAGAGTTCATGTGGACTTGCTTAGAATCGAATAGCTGTGTAGTTTTGGAGAAGGATATTTTAAGTCATGTGTGTTTGCATATTATTTGGAGAGATTTTGTGGCCTATTCATAGGCAAGTTTACAACTAAAAATGATTACAGCTTCTGCCTTCCGCTCCCCCTTGAACTGGACCATTGACTTTTCTTTTCCTAGAGCTTATCCACATTAGTTGTGGTCTTCATTTAAACAGTCAAGGAAAAAACTCAAATGGATTGGTGGCTTAAATCCAATCAGGCAAGACTTAAAAAAAAAAAAATTATCCCTGCATGGCACCAAATACCTAGTTTGACAAATTCTTTTGCTTTTCATCCAATTGTTTTAACATGATGGAGATGCAATCTTCACTTCATCCAGATGTCCCACCCTCACCCTTGAGTTTAGACTACATGGCAAAGAGAGTGAGAAAAACAAGCAGAAGAAAGGAGATTGGCCCACAAGGCACCTTGTATTTCTGGGCTCAAGTTTAGCGAACAATGAGTTGAAATCTTGAGTCATAATTCACCAATCAGGCTACATATGCAAATGAGAACATCCTGACTTGTCCAAAAGAGTTCCGTAAATAATATTATTCATCTCCTAGAAGCAAGCCATATTTTTACTGGACTTTTTACTTTAGCCCTGCATTACTAATGAGAATATATATTTTAAAAACTCTGTTATTTATTTCCCTTCTGCTTAATATTTCAATCAAACATACATTTACTGTATTAATCACAGAACATGATGGTTTTAAAACCTCAGAAATCATTTTAATTGAATACCTCATGTCTGTTTAATCTAAAGTTAATAAAACCTTTTTTTTTTTAACATCATTGTATCCAATTTTAATTTCTTGCTGTAGGACATTCACCCCTCCTTTCCCTGAATTTTTTTTTCAGTCAGTCATAAAAAATTCATACTTTATTTGAAATCAAAGTTAGATTCTTTTTATGTTAGTAATACTAACCTGTTAATTACTTAATATCAGTGCAATAACCAATAAAATGAAGAATTGTGTCCAATGATAAAAATTTATGATGTATCAATTCAAAGTGTATTTGGAAATAAGAAACTCTCAGCTGATGTCAGTCATTTTCAGACATGAACACAGTTGGACAAAGAGAAAAGTTCTGTTACAAGACCTTTATGTATCTGCATCAGTGGGAGTTCGGGGGGAGAGGAGATAGGGGATTGCACATGGCACCAAGTGGCATTTCTTTTATTAATTTGGCTAGAAATACCATGGATACAACTCTGGATTTGGGTATGCAAGCAAAGAAATTCATTGTTTCACACATCTGCAGTGTTCCCAATCCTTTTCATTTACTTTTAAAGTTGTATTATATATTGTCCCTGGTCTACAGATAATAGGTAACGAATGGCTCTTTGGTTGTCTCTTTGATTAGAATTCCCTGGCTCCATGTTCAAGTTATAAAGTGAAGGGAAAGGTGAGGAGAAAATTTTGTCTCAGAAACATTTGGCACACATTCCTTTGGGGCTTTATATATTGTGGTTCAATTAGCAGGGTAAGAATTAATCTCTCTTTTAAATTTTGTATCAGTGCTGTTTAGCAGAGGGTTTCATTTATGGCTCCTCTTGCACAAACACACAATTTGCCTGTCCAACCTCATTCAAGGTCAATGAACCCATTCCTTTTGTAGAATAATACTCAGATATCACATAGCTGGGCTGACCATATAATTCATCTACCAAACTGGGATGGGACACTTTTCTGCATTAAAGAGGAAGAATTACCGAGTCAGGGCAACAAGTGTGAACCTCAAGCATCCACGGAACAATGGGGCATCTGGTTGCTCAATCTATAGTGTATGTGGACCACTGACCTCGTTTTCCCCCAGAGGAACATTCCATGAACACTTTTCTACAAAAAGAGTTAATTAATGTTCTGTGCCTCATAATCCTAGTCTTAAAATAACATGGACCTGTCTGATCATTTTTATTATAGTGGAAAGTTCTGAAACTCCAAGAATGACCTGATCTATCGTAGATATTGGGCCCATGATTAAGTCCCTCTGCCACGGCCCTTGTCATGGTCTCACAGTCCTAGAGACCCACAACTGCCGAGCAGTGACGACAACTCATTGTGATCAACTTTCTACATGGCTGCATAACAGCTCATTGAGAGCCTGTATCATCTTTTATTTATTCACAATCCTATGTTTGCCCATTTTAGGTTGCTTTCTGTTTTCTTGAGGCTCTGGCGTCTGCCACAAAGGATGCAAGAACACTAAGGTAGGACATCACAGACGTGTGAGACGTTTTAATATTTTGACCCTTACTCCCTAAGAGAGTAGCAACGAGCCAACTGGAAGAAGGACACAGACAGTGGAGTGTGGGCCTGCCCCATCATGTTGTAGATCATTCTGTTCTGGAAAACAAATTTGTGGCAGGCTGCTCATGGCTGCCTTTCCTAGAGTTACACAATCTTGGTATCAGACCCAAAGGTCAAATAATACAATCTTGAATTTTTTTTGAGGGAGACATTGTTTAGGACTTTTTCTTCCTGAGAGAATCCTTTATTTGGAAGTGACCAGAAAGGATGAGTTATTGAACAACTCTTTTGTCATGGTCCAATGGGCAGAGAAAAAGCAGTGCTCCTGTTACCTACAGACCTTCACGAAGACAAGGGCAGTAATTCGCAGATAATTAACCTGTTCTTAATCCAAATACTGGAGACAAATCTCATCAGTCTGTAATCCTGGATCAGAGGGAATGTGCTTTCCAAACTAAGCTATGAAAAGAAGGGAGGAGATTGAGGAGAAAAAAATCTTGGCCAGAATTTTACATGATTCTCAACCCAAGGAAACCCCAGGCCATCAAAGGGCTTTCCTCTTATGGTGCAGGTCTATCCTGAGAGAAATAACAGAAACTTCACAATATTGAACATGAGGTGATTAAATCGTTATGTCCCTGCACTACTTCTGAGCAACAAGTGCCAGGGGTGAGTTTTATGTGTAACATGGGAGTTGATGTGGCACAAAGCAGTGGGTGGTCTTTTTCAGCTGATACTTCAAGCAGCACATAATTCTTGCCATGAAAAGAGACTTAAAATGCCCCTCCCAGTACCACATAGCAGAAGACACTGAATAAAGTAGAAAAAAGGAAGATTTGAAAAGCTAGGGTTTGAGAGACATAGAGTTAAAGTATCAAGCCGCCATTTTTACTAGCAAGTAGTCAAGTTGTCACTAATTATTTGCAGAGTGTGTTAGAAGGAAGTAAAAATTTTCACAGGTGTAAATTGGTAAAGTTTTAGTTCTTAAAAAGTGGCAAATGCAGATAGACAATTATTTTTTCTGTGATTAGTAAGAGACTTATAGTAAAAAACAGCCATCTCAATGCTGAAGGTTTGAAATGTTGAGGTCTGGGACATGGAAAGAAGGTTAAAAGATGATTCCTCTAGTCACATTCCTTAAAGGCTATCACTAGTGCCTTAATGAACAGGAAGTAAAGACAGGAATCAGGATCCTTTTTTGTTCATTCCATAGAAATATTTACATATTGTTCTTATCACTATTATTTAATTATTCTCATATGATTTTATTTTTATCTTCACTGAGGTCCATGTTAAACTATCAATCCAGGTGTTTCTGTTTTTCTGCACATACCAGAAATGCAGAAATCCTGTCCTTTGTACAATTATACAAAACTGGGTACCTAGTAGTCCTTAGAGAACTGAGACTAGGTATATATTTCAAAGGCACTCGATCTCTGAAATGAAAGGTAGTATTCTATCTCCTTCTTTATTCCCGTCTATATTCTCTACCTCACAGACACACAGAAATATAATCAAAAGCTGTTTGGCCCAGGATAGTCATCAGGAAGTTTCTTTATCCCCCTACATTTCATGTTGGTAGGAATTCTAAAAAGACTTGGCAACACTTATCTTAATAAAGAGTTTAATTATTTTCAAATTCTCCACATATTTGTTGTTAACCTTAGCCTTCTGAGAAGCTCAGAAAAGGCATTACACTTTCTATTTAGTAGGAAACGAAGGCCTGTGGTGGGGTAATGCCTTGTCTAACGTTTCATGTCCAGTCAGTGGCAGAACCAAGACCAGAATTCAGGTCTCTTGACTCTCAGATTTCTCCGTACCTCATGCCACAGTGCCTGCTCTGTGGCAAAGGCCGAGCATCCCCTTTCATTTCTCCTCTTGGAAGAAAGAGGCATGCAAAGCTATCATTAGTGAAGGGAAAAGCGGAAACATTGAGTGGTGTTTACTGGTAGCCAAGTTAGTGGAGCTTGTGAAGATAAGACCATCTGAGTCACATGGCATGTTGCTTAGTGAGGCTGCAGGGCATTCCAGAAAAAAAAAACAACATATTGGCACACAAAAATATTACTAAGAGGAATAATAAAGATATAATAATAAATAAAAAATAATAATTTCAGAGAAACACCAACAATGAGTGGTGACAATGAAGAGAGGTAATGTGGGCTGTACAGAGAAGCCTGGAATAGGCTTGAGAAAACTTGGATTTTATTTCTGACTACATCACTTACCAACTTCAAGATCTTCAGCCAATCATTTACCTTTCTGTGCCTCAGTTTCCTTGTATGCTAACCTGCTTATCTTCCTCACAGGGGTCTGTCAGAATCAAATGAGATCATGAAGATGACTCTCACAATTCTGAAATGCTCGAGAAAGGTAAGAAATTATAGAGTATTACACATAGTAGGTACTTATACTTTTACTGAACTAAAAGGCTCTTTCACCTGGAATTGATTACTACGCTGCATCATGATTCCTAAGATTATGTGCCAGTAATTATTGCTTTAATGGAAATGGCTAAGTGAATTAACCTGCTGCCAGAATTATGGATCTAATAACATTTTAGAGAATTGTCATTATTCTTCAGCCCTGAGATATCTGGGAATGGAATGCAGTAACAAACATGCAAATTCTGGCCAACAGCCTGGGTGTTTTTGCTACTTGATAAAATTGGAATGCTTGAATACAGTTTTTCCATTTGAAAGACACATTACAAAAATCTACCAAGACAAGTTAAGTATGTGTCTCTGGCAAAGGAATTAAACAAATGTAGAGAGTGAGAAACATCAATGCAATGCTAGCTATTTGAGTGCTCTATTATCACCCACAGAGATTCTTAATGCAGGACGAAAATGCCATGATTATAAATTCCAGCTATACGGCCCACCTTGGAGGATACCTATCAGGGTCTGCATTGCTAAAAAGAGATTAATCTGAATTTAAGAACTTGCTAACCAGTCATCGTCAAACTCCATTTCATATGTGTGTATCTGAACACACATATGCACATGTATTAATAAGCAACCACTATAATAAAGGACAATATTGCCCTTCGTGTAATCCTGTAATTTCACCAACAGTGAACTCTGTCTCAGAGAACATCTCATCTGTAAAAGGCTTCCTGTGGTATCACATTGCTTTGCTTTTAATCTCTGTGCAGTTCTTTTCTGTGTTGCTCTAATGCTTTGTGAAGACGAGGTGTCAGCCACTGTTGTTGCCGAATCAGACAGATCTTAGGGCCAAATTTTGGGTTTCTTGAAAACTTTCTTGGGTGTATCATCCTCTAGGCATCTCTGCTCATAAAACATATCAAGTACTTTCAAGGACAAGTTGACCTCTGGCCTACGGCAGTTCCATGTTTGAGGGGATTGTTTAGTTTCCCCAGGGGCGTAGCTAATGTGTTTTATAATCTGCAAGTGCCTCTCGATCACCCAGCCTGGATTGGGTTGGGTTGTCACAGCCTGTCCAGAGGCAAGGCTTTCTGCCTGTGAGCAGCTCCTAGGTGCTCACAGGATTCGGCCACTTGGGGTGTACTCACAGGCCCTCATTTCTCTCTCAAAGTGAAGCGTAGGAGATTACTTCATTCTGGCAGTGGCTTTCAAATGCTAATTTGCCTAACAAAATGAGAAAAATAAAGGCAACTTTATGATATTTTTAATTGGAGTAAAATATATATAACATGCAATTTACCATTTTAATCATTTTTAACTACACAGTTCAGTAGCATTAAGTACATTCATATTGTTGTGCAGTTATCACCATCCATCTCCAGACCTTTTACGTCGTCCTCAACTGAAACTTCATATCCATTAAATAATAACTCTCCACCCCCCCAGCCCCCAGGTACTAAAATCCATCACTCTATGTTCTGTCTCGATGAATTAAGTATTCTAGGAATCTCATGTATGTGGAATGAAATAATATTTGTCCTTTTGTGATGGATTAGTTCACTTAGCTTAATGTCCTCAGGATTCATCCATGTTACAGCATGTGTCAGAATTCCCTTACTTTTGAAGGCTAAATAATATTCCATTATATGTATATACCACGTTTTAGTTATCCATTCATCCATCAATAGATACTTGGGTATCACCTTTTGACACCTCCTGTGAATAATGCTGTTATGAATATGGGTTTGGCCCAACATAGTGAGTTTTCATAAAATTAGATGTGTTTCAAGATCTGTCCTTCCAGTTTTTTCCTAGGTGTTCCTATGCTCTATCCTTTATGAACTAATGGGGATAGCAGATAATTCCTTTTTCCTTACTTGGCAAAGTACAATGTTGACAACCCTAAGTCAATATCCTTTTTTTTTTTTTCCATTTAACTCATCTGTGAAATACCAAAGTCTGGGAAACATAGAAATTTTTCTCAAATGCAGTTGAGCCCCATAATCACTTGAAAAGCTTTGGAAACTGCAGTTCTCAGGAACCTGCACTAAACTTGATTGAAACCAAGTCTAGAGAGGCGAACTCAGACCGTGATATGTAATTTAAAGCTCCCAATGTTATTCTGATTTACAGTTAAGTTGAGGAATTACTTGGGACTTTCCAGAACATTATGTCAAGTAATATGTGTCAGTTTGGTCAGTGGTTACACCTCTGCCACCACCAAACCTGTCATTGGGTGAATGCTACTACCAAATTTCAAACCTGTCCGGGCCAAGGAGATTCTGAACTAGGACTGATGCTGTGTACAGATTACATCAGTTGTCCACAGGGCAATTTTTATTTCCAAATCAAAGTTGAAGTTTGCGTGGTTCCCCCACAGCTGCTTGCACCTGTTCTTTGGGAAAAGGAAATCAGTTTCCATAGCTTCTCTCCTTTCTTCCACCTTCTCAGACTTGAACTTGGCCACCGCATGCTTCCAAAACTACATTTGGCCCAAATTGTACAATATCCGCGCTCTGAATTTGCTTTGTTTGCAACTGTAGCCCAGATTGAGAGGGGTTTGCTTTCATTCACACACTTATTGATTTTCTTTTCACAAGCAAACAGCTACAGAGTCTACCATGTGTTCAAAGGATCAGTCAATTACATAGAGAAGCATGTCAGAAATGAAGAGAGTTGAGTCCCATAAGAACCTTCCGAGTGCCATCCACGGAGTGCACGCACCCACATTTACTCTGCATCTTCACCACCTTCCAAATACCAAACATCAGTTGATGGCATGTGATCAGTGAGGAAGCTCTGAGTTGATTAAGTACAGTGATATTTTGAGAAAAGGAGGACATTCCTCATTATCTGCAAATCCATGGGTATGAGAGAGTGCGGGCTCACATATTAGCATTTCCACATATGCCTTCCCATCCTCTCTCAACCTCTAGCAAGGCAGCTTGCCTTATTAGTACCATGTTTGGGATTAACAGCTTTGCTATTGTGTTAGCATCTCTGTCATTACCCAGAGAGGGAAACTGGCAAGTGCTAAGCCAGTTACTAACAGACCTAAAACAGCACCCAGGATGGAATTCTCACACAGCAACCAACCTCAGAGCCAAAACTCCGCCAGCTACAAGCGAGGTGTTTGCGCCTTTAATAAAACGGGCTTTATAATTAGGGTCGGGAAATTTTTAACCGTGCTAAAACTCTCATATCACATTAAAAAGAAATGCCATTCAGATATTTACAAAGTAATGGAATCCCATTCCCATCTGCTTCGGCTTCCTTTCAACACCTCTCCCCTAAGCAGTGCCAAAAGGAGAAAAATCCTAGGCTTGCAGTGTGACTTGTAGGAGAGCCAGCCTGGAGTGTTGGGTTGGGAGGGGCTAGACCTTGAAAGTGGCTGGAAGTACTAAAAGTGTCTGGCGGGAGCAAAGAGGGCCCGTGGGCTCAAGGGATTATAAGGTTGACGTGCAGCGAGCTGGCTTTCTGCAACTGTGAGCAGTGGCCAAAATCCCTGGCCAGCACGGGGCCCAACGGAGGAAGCCCAAGAGCAGATGCTAAGACAGCTGTGTTTGCACCTCAGGTCCTTTCTGATGGATCCAACCATTCTGGGGACAGTCAATCCATGGGTCACTTTCTTTTATACCACTTTAGATTGTGGAGTTGAAAGCAGGAGACAGAGGTGCTAGAGAGAAACTCACCCACTGTTCTGGGCGCAAACCCAGATTTCCCATCTTGGTTGTCACATGGTGCGGCTTTGGAGTTGCAAAGAATAGAATGAGCAGCGTCTCCGACTGATAGCCTTCCTCACCCCTCAGTGGTAACCAGCTCTGCATCACAGAGGTGGAAACTGAGAGTCTGGAAAAGAGAAAAGAAAAGGAAAAAAAACGTCCCCTGGACCACTCTGACACTAAACTGAGGAATCAAGCAAGGAATTTGCCCTCCATTACTAGTAAAAGTTTCCAGTTTCAAATTAGTCTGCCTTCCGCAAGGGTTCTCAGAACTTTCCCAGCTGTCGGTAGAATGAACACTGACTGCATGTCATGGTTTCTCGTGGCGATATGGACCTCTCTGCCCCCCAGTTTCTTCCACCACTTTCTTCGTGGAAGAAAACACCCTTCTAGTAATCAAAGGTTTACACCCAACACCCCGAAGTTCAATAGGAAGGGAGGACCCCATGACCTCAAGCATCTGTGCCAGCAAGCCTGTGATGATGCAGAAGCCATGGGGCCAGAATGGTGGGGAAACTGTGCCACGGGAAGAGAGACAGAGGGAAGAAAGGCTGGGAAAGCGAACTTTATTCACTTCATAATTTTGCTGGAGGCTGGTCCTATTTTCGTTTCTAGACCTGGTGATGAAACTTTGTGAACCAGAAATTTCAGCACAAGTTCTGACAGGGTTTTCTCTGATTTGCAGGCTTTCTCATCTGAAAAGTCTTACAAAGCAATAATAACATAATCCCACTAGGTGACATATTTAACAAATCACTTCAGTGAAAAGAATTAAAATGTGTGAAATGGGGGCTGATCTACAAAGTCTGGGACATTCCATTGCACTTTGGAACTCAGTAAATGTGTCCCGGTACGTAGGGTTTCAGATTCTGTTTAGCTCACAGCCAGACTTGAAGGCAGCTCGCCTCACGATGCACTAGCTCTCGCTCCTCCCGCTCTCTGCATCTCTTTTCTCCCAGTGCTTTCCCTCGGGGAAGGTGAGAGATGGTCTTCTTTGGAGTTCGGTTGATGGGGTCAAATTCAATACAGCCCTTTTGGTTCTAACCCCGCTGCTCTCCCAGAAGTACTTACATCTGCTCCCCCAGCTTAATTAGCCTGGGTGGTGGGTCCCTCTCTGAGTCCCAGACAATCATGCTTTGTGTCTTCTTCCTACAGTGTAACTATGTGAGAAAATACACAATGATGTTGGTCTAGAAGGAGGGTTGATTAGCGCTGTGAGGTAGGCACCAAGGGAACCTGGTACCTGCAGGGGGAGATCCTGTAATCGGGCAGTCTGGGCCTTCCCATAACAGAGCCCCTGGATGTGTCACGCAGAACCTCAGCAGGACTGAAGACTGCTGTCGGGTGTCGCTTGTCTAGATACCACTATGATTCTCACTTAGGGCATTGCCTCAAGGAGGCGTCAGCCCTGTAAGGGGCCAGAAAGTAAATATTTCAGGTTTTGTGGGCCATATGGTCTCTATTGTGACTTCTCAACTCTGCCCTTGTAGAGCAAAAGCATCCATCGCCGGTATGTGAATGAGTGGGCCTGGTGTGTTCCAATAAATCTTTATTTACAAAAACAGACAGTGGGATGGTTTTGATCCCATGAACTCTAGTTTCTTGACCTCTGCCTTTGAAGTTGTCATGTGACCCTTGGTGATTGAGTTCTCCTGAAGGGTATATGGGCTGTTATTTTTACATTATACATGCACTTACCTGCATAGAGTATTTGTCTATTGGGTACCTTGGTACATCTTTTATTCCTCAAGAAGTCTGTAACATAAAGTCTCTCCCTCCCTTCTTCTCTGTTTTTCTCTCTCTCATTTTTTTCCTCACAAGCTCTGTTCTTTCCTAGTTTTTGCCAGCTGCAGTGAGACACTAGGAGGATACATCCTTCATCCCACACAACACACACATTCATTCATGCCCCTATATCATAACAGCACCTATTCTAGTAACTTTCAAGTTTTTTTGATCGTGGCTCATAATAAGAAATACATAAATACATTTTCACATCGTGTCTCAGTACATACATATGATTGAGAGAGAGATACCTTACAAAAGAATGTCTGTCCTTACTATGTGCATTGTATTCTTTTTATTATGTTCTATTCTAGTTCATTGATTTAATGGTGACTGTAACCACCAGACTGATGTCAAAACCCACTAATAGGTGGATTTCTGCAGTTTGACATGAGTGGCCTGACCCCAGAGTCAGTGTGCTCACACATCCAGTCCTTCCTCGGCACCCACCCTCCACGCTGAGAAAAATTTTAGCAAGTGCATCTGGGGTCAGGAGTCCTGGACAAATCACGGTCCCAACCTTCCCGACTTCCTCTTGATAAACTTTGAATACTCATCTCATTAAAATAAAGTGCACCTTGTTTGCCCGCTCAGAATTCAGTTTCATAGGCAGGACAGCTTAAGTAGATCAAAAATATGGATAACTTACGGGAGGGTTGAGTGGAGAAAGAGCTAAATGGAAGCTACATCGGGCCTCACCCACAGTGCCTCTCTCCCACCATCCCTCTCCTCCTCATGGTCCTTATCTTCCTTCCTTCCTTCCTACCTTCCCCTCCCTTCCCCTCCCCTCCCTTTCCCTTCCCTTCCCTTCCCTTCCCTTCCCTTCCCTTCCCTTCCCTTCCCTTCCCTTCCCTTCCCTTCCCTTCCCTTCCCTTCCCTTCCCTTTCTTCCCTCTCCCTCTCTCTCTTTCTTTCATGTGTTATCCTTCCAGATGTTACCCAAGGTATGAAATCTATTTCATGAGTAAGAGTGTGTGTGTGTGTGTGTGTGTGTGTTTTCCTGTGTGTCTCACCCAGGTAGCCCCTGTACCCTGGAATTCCCCCTCAGGTAGGAGCCAACACAATTAAAACTTGAACACATAGCCACATCCACAGGCGACTCAGACCACAGTATGTGAGGGCTTGTGAGGAACAGAATGGAAGCTGATCCCCAAACCCTCTGGGGAGGGAGACATGGCCTTAGTCCCCCCAGGGTTTCCGTGTGCCCCTGCTGTGGTGCCGGAGAGAAGAGTTATGAGGACAAAGGCCTGAGAGTTCTAGGCAGAGCTTGGAATCCTCCAAGATGCTGTTCATTCCTCCGAAGGGTATTATTTCCCATTCTTTCCAGAAAATCACTGTCTCACTTCACCATCCTCCAGGAGCAGGCTGCCCTGTGTAACTCCTTATCTCCTACCTAGAAAAAGAATGCCTGTGAGCAGGCAGCCTCCTGGTGGAACAGGGTGTCCACAGGGCACAGCCACTAACACACAGGTTGACTCTGGGCTGTGAATTGAACACTTACACTGAAAAATTGTCCATTGTTTCTCTGAAATGCAAATTTAAAAGATCACCTACATTTTCATTTGCAAAATCTGACATTCTTGCTCTGATGTCTGCAAGGAAAATGGGGAGGGGGGAGCATTTATACTTGTAGAACAAAGCTACTCTGTTCCTTCTGAGGCCAGGGATGGCATGAACACCAGAACCGTTTCTAAAGGGCTTGGAAGAACCTTCTTGGAGCCATCAGCAGTGTTGCCATTGTACGTTGCCTGGGAAGACAATCAAAGCCAAGAAAATATTGGGAATCTCTTTTTTCTTTTCTCCCCACATCTGGTGACCATATCATTTGTCGTCCAAGCAGGTACACTTCTTTGAGTAACAAGTACACTTGGGCAAAAGATGAAAACTAGTTCAAGGCCAGCCAGGCTGTATGTTCATTCTGAGTAACCACCAGATTTAATGTATGACAGGGTTGTTTTCTGAGCTATCAACTCCTTTAAGAAAGGAATCTCTGAATAATTCTTTGTTGACCTGAACTGATAAGTACTTAACTCCCTCTCTCTCCCACCGTGGATTCTGGGTTTGTAGTTAAGCGGTTTATCTGCCCAGATGCAACTGCTTTATAAGCCCAAACTTCCTTTTTGCCTATGAGGGAAGCTGCAAAGAGAGGGTTCTGTATCCAGAAACCAATTTCTGAAAGAAACAAATGCATCTGAAGAATTGAACATTTTAAAGCAGCACAGCTCTCCACAAGAGCTGAACTACGTCAACTCAACCAGTGGTCCTGAGGGCAGAAATACACACTTGAACACTAATAGCCTGGTGCATTGAGCCACACAACTCATCTTCGAGGGGCCAAAAGAAGAACCCAGCCCAAGACAGTCAATAAACAATCATTTCTCTGACCCCTTTCCTCAGCCCTGATCCTCAGTCACGTGATTGAACTGTATCCGATTCTTCCCCCCAAACTGCTAGCTTTTGTCCCCATAAACATAATGTATTTAAGGACCCAGTCTCTACAGTTTTCCTCGCTGGTGGGGATTTTGAAGAGACATCAGCAGGGAATCAAGTCATCACTATCCTTTTGTTCTCATCAAACTCTGTCACTTTGTGCAGTGGGGACTCCTCCCCACCCTGGGACTGCCCAGCCCCTAAGGAGATCCTCAAAGAGCGTTGCCTGCCTCCAGCGAGACACACACAGACCCTTTTCAGCACCCAGACAGACCACGTTTCCTTGTGTATCTCTGAAATCCGCAGGGCCTTGTCATCCAGTACCCAATGGAGTGAAGGAATTCACCTTTTTTTCAGGTTTGTTTGTTTGTTAAGATAAATATTCTAAAGGTTCAGTTGGACCAAGTTATTGAATCCATTGGAGGAGTAAGTTGTAAGAAGGGTAAAGTTGCTAAGATTGAAGGTGAAAACCTGAGGGGGTTCCAAGGGAAAGACACCCAAAGTGCTGATAAAGGCTGTCACTTAAAAGATATAGTCTTCCTCCCAGATGTTTTTTTTTTTTTTTTTAGATGTTTTAGGCTTTACATGTGTTGTGGTGAAAAATTGTGTGCTTTGAAAAAGCTTTGAAAAAGAAAAATAATTCCATCATTTTTTTCCTTTAGTATAATTCAACTTTTTATAAAAAAGTAACATCAGAAGGTACCAGTTATATCTCCCATTAAAGGTGGTATCAACAGTTGTTCATGGCAGAGAGACAAGCCGTTTTTAGGCTAGCCAGAGTCCGTTCTGTTGGAAATGAGTCTATGCTCATTTCCTTGAAGGTTTTCATGGTGATTAAAAAAACAAACAAACGAAAAACAGAGTTATGCTAGATGTTAACTAACATACAGGAGGGAAGGGAGGGAAGAGGGAAGGCCAGACTCGGTGGTGGCCGGAAAGCACAAAGTGCACCCCTAGGTGACCTTGGGCCCAGGACACTCGTACACCTCCTGCGTGATCACAGCCAACACAGGGCCGCTTTTTTGTTTTGGTGCTTGTTTGAGCTTGCTTTTTAAATAAGGTCCTTGCTAACATTGAAGGGAGGTGCATTTTTACATAAAAGTCTACATTTGTGACTTGTTTCTCTTGAAAATGCAAAGGATCTATTAACCCTCTTCTGCATGGTGACAATATTTTGGCACTGAGTAGAGGCTGCCCTTTTCTAGAGGATTTGAGTAAATCCTTCTGCTGCACGCTGACTGAAGCTATTTGGTGTCCACAGTGTCTGGCCTGCCTGAGTTCTTTCCACTCTGTATTACCCTTTTTTTAAATTTATTTTTTTAATTTATTTTTTTTAGTTTTATAAAAAAATTTATTGAGGTAACATTGGTTAATAGCATTGTGCAAATTTCATATTATAAAGTGTACAACTTCATAATACGACATCTGTGCTCACCACCCAAAGTCTAGTCTCCTTCCGTCACATTTTTTTTAGCTTTAAAAATTATTTCCTCCTTCATGAACATTCAATCTTCTGACCATATGCAAGGTACCACAAATTCAAAAACTTACATTACAATGTATTTGTCTCACATGATTCAAGACAGAGTGGGTTTTAAAAGCAAGTGGGTGCCCATTGCAGGGAGGTCAGGAGGGAGTTAGAGCACGTACCAGGATTCGGGGGCATGCATTTTCCTATGGTGTTACTGAAGTAGGCAGTAATCAGAACAGGTGCATCCTGCAGGCAGTTGTCTAGAATTAGCACATCCAGCAGAGGTGCTGTGTCTCATGGTTTCTCTGTCTGTATAATAATATGTCAAGAGTACACCCCTCCAGCACCATATATTTAAATCCCTTTACCTTCCTCATCCTCCCCCCCACCTCCCTTCCCTCTTATCACCATCATTCTGTTGTCTGTATCTATGAATTTATTTGTTTTGTTTGTTTGTGTGTTGCTTTTTGTTTTATATATATCCCACATATGAATGAAATCATAATATAGTTCTTGTCCTGTTCCACCTGACTTATTTCACTTTGCATGATACTCTTAAGGTCCATCCAGATTGTTGCAAATGGCAATATTCCATCTTTTTTTATGGCTGAGTGATATTCCATTGTATATATGCACCACATCTTCTTTATACAATCATCTATCAAAGGACACGTAAGTTGTTTCCATCTCTTGGCTATTGTGAATAATGCTGCAATGAACGTAGGGGTGTATATATCTTTATGTATCAGTGTTTTCAAAATTTTCAGGTAGATACCCAGAAGATGGATAGTTAAGTCATATGGTAGCTCTATTTTTAATTTTTTGAGGAACCTCCATACTGTATTACTTCTTAATGCCAAAGCCAAATACCAATTGCCAGTTATCGTACTTGAGCGAGTGGTTTTCTTATACTCAGAACCTTCCATCATTCCTGTTACCTACCTGGTCTCAATGAGTATTTAAGCTTTCCATCCTTAGTGCAGGGAGATTAGACTTGTCCCCAGATATCTGGCTCAGGTATGCCTGCAATCCCACCATTACCACTCATCACTTGGGGTTAGCTGATTCTCATTATAATCTTCCAGTCAAATCACTGCAAATACTTCTGAGACGGGGAATGTAGCATTACTTCCCTAACATTTCATAGGGAAGGATTTAACCAGATCACTCTGCCTACTTATGTCCAAGGTGAAGCTTTTCTCCCATGAGCAATAGGATTGGATGGCAGTGTACCTGGCAGAATTTCTAGGGTGGCCTATGGGATAATCAATCCTACATCTGTGTTTAAGGAAAGTGTCTCCAAGTAAACGCTGCAGTAGACAAACCTGTAGCATTTAGACAGAATATAGGATCGAGTCTGTACCACCTATAACATGGGAGGTGTCAAAGTGCTGGGTTTTAGGGAACTCAAAGAATGACAGCCCTCTTCCTTGCACAAAGTCAAAACAGATGAGAGGTAGGTACAGAGGTTGAACAAGTAGAGATCCAACTATCAGCTCTTTACTGATTAAAGGTGGATTAAAGAATGTAACTTAGATGTGGGGCTAAATGGGCTTGCTAACACTCTGCTGAATTGAATCTGACCCCCCACATGCACCGAAATTCACAGGCCTCACCCTCAGGGGTAGGCCCCTTACTCATGGCTCTAAATAGATAGATGTATTTTTTTTGTAAACAAGTGAGTTCAGAGAAAGCAGAGAAGAAAGGTCTGAGTTCCGTGTGCCTATTCCCCCCCACACACACACACACACTTGCAATCAGTTAATTTACTACTCCTTTGGGATTGGGGTCATGGGTGGGGAATAAACCACAGAGTTCAGTCTGTCTGGAATTCCATCATGGATTTACTAGAGTGGGGAGTAAGTGCTCTCTCCAACAATAACCTGCGGCTAAGTAGTGCTGGACTTACAGAAATACAGTCCTTCCCATCTGCACAAATGCGGGCCCAGGATTCTGGTCCAAGTAGGGGTCTAGAAGAGAAAGAGTAGGCATGTGGAGCCACGGGATTAAGAAATTCCAGATGGAAAGGCAGGCTTGGCAAAGAAATTGGACATCTAGTGCCTCAGTGGGTACAGGCTCCAGGAACAATAGGAAGGATCCAGAGGGTTCTGGAAGGCAGGGAGGAGCAGAAGCCATTTTCTCTGAGGTACTTTAAAAAACTTCTTGTTGGGAACCTGCAATCTCTCCTCTGAGGAGCCAGGAAGAGGATTTGGATGTTTGGTTTTATTAGAACCCCCATAATGGACATGGTGCTCTATTTTGTACCTAATAGGTATTCACTAATATGTTTGGCAGATTGAATTAAAGAGTATTTTCTAAAGATGGCTGCAGTAAGGAAAGGTATACCAAAAAATAGGAATCCGCAGGCTTACCTCTTCTAAGGAGTGTTTGCGTTTTAAAAAGAGAACCTTGTTATATCAAATTAATCTGTAACTGATGAAGCATGCAGAATATGTTTGGACCAAAAGCTCCTGAGGGAGGCTCTAATTTCTCCCCAACGTTCATACATTTCCCAGAAGTCCAGGGTTAGTCGTTTAGTGCTCCACTTAGTCAAGCCCCTACCACCGTCTGAATTTAATGGTTTCTTCTAGGGAATACTGGTCTTTCTCTCGTATTTGCCATTGGTCTGTGTATAAATATCTATAGCTCTCATTAGGAACTAAAAATACATATTTATGACAGTGATTCCTACCTGAAGGATTTATTAGGAAATGCAATGTTTGTTATAGTAATAGAGTCAAAAAGTATGGCCACCACCGCCCAAAAACCCAAATCTCCTTACATAAATTATGGAATCCATAATAACTGCCTTATATGGCCATTGTAAAGCCAGTGGAATGTGATGCAGTAAGGATGGATTTCATATTTATTTTGACTTTTGTATCAAGTGGATGGAGAGTTGCTGATGTCAGGAAAGTCCCTAATTGAGACTCCCAGGGCATGGGGTTCTGATAAATGACGACTGCTTCAGCCAGGACCGATGGCCACGTGGGTTCCCACTTCATGACTTGAGTCACCAGGGAGACATTTCTCATTGGATCAGCTTATTGTAAATATTAGGTTTCAGCCTTTGAGCATATATTGCTGGTTTTCAGTTACGTGTGCTTTAGAACATCTGCTTTTTCATAGCAAAGAAAAGTAATGAAGAAAAGGGAAGAAGAAAGAACGAAACCTCTGAAGGAAGTGTTTAAAAGTCGAGCTGATAGATTTGGCAGTTCTCATTTTGTGGCAGGAGCAACAGGCATCACAGGGGCAGTGTGACTTCAATAATAAAGAATAAACGTTTTAATATTATTAAATACATCATAGCAGGTTTACAGCAAACTTCATAATAAAGTTAGATGTTTCAGTATCAAAAAGGCACACACATTGCTTTAATGGTATCTACATGTTATGGATTGTAACGGGCTGTTATGACATCATCTGTTAGGAATTTACTATGAATACTTGGGGAAGAGGGTTCAAACAAGCTCCTTCTAATAAGATGCCGTGGAGTGTAACTATATCTAATGACAATTGGTCAATTATGAATAAAGCATTTTCAAAGAGAACCGCTCTATTAAAACGTTAATGGGGCTTAGCAAGAAGTCTCCATTTGTTGCCTGCTGTTCTCATCTGAAAAGCCACGCTCCTATGTGACTCTCCCCAGCTCCCAGGGACTGCACAGTTCAAAAGGCAGTGGGGGATCATTTTGGCTGCAGACAAGGTTTTCAAGTCAATAGCAGAACCCACTTTGGGGTCAGTTTTGGGGGCCTTCTGCGATTCAGATGGGCTATACCTTTTTAAGCTCCTTCCGGCCTGATCATCCTGTTTGTCTCTGTGCTTTTGCATTTCATGGGAAGCATTTGATTGAAATAGAATCCACTGATGTGAAGCTCTGAAAAGAAAAATTTCTTAGCTGGTGATAGACAAGTTGGTTGCCCTCAGAAAAAGTATTTTCTCTAATTCTGAAGCTGGTGTGGGGTCTCAAACTCACTGCTCTTGGGTATAAGCCAGCTCATTGATTTGTTTTGTTTGACAGGTGCTGTGCTTAAAAGACATTAATTTGGGTGCCCTTTGGGTGGGACATGCCCTCCCCAGTTTACACTGAGCGTCACAATTTCCTATTGCCATAGGTCTAGCACATCAGATATTGCCTGTTACCTGCCAGGCCCTACAAATCTGAGACTCGTGAGCTTGGTGGCACGCAATGCCTGGCTCCTTCCTGCTCTCTGCACCTTAGATTTGACTTGATGTCTCTCACTGATGCCTCCCACAGCTGGGCCTTGTTCCTCACAAAGAGTTTATGGTGAAACCAGAGTCATAAAGACCGGATTAAGAGCAAAGTCCAAGGAATCCCAGAATCTAAGAGTTTGCATGAAATCTTAAGAGTTCGGGATACTCCAACCCCAGATGATCAACCTGAGACACAGAGGGGAAATGCCTTGGAAAGGTCAGCCCCAGAAGGCATAGAGCAGAGACAGAAAGCCAGGTCTTCTGATTCCCCATCCTGCTGCACCCTCCATCCCACACAGCTGGCCTGAACCATGCCTCCTTTGTGTGACCCTTCCCCACATTCCCAGAGAGTGTGTCTTTTCCAAAGTTACCATCCACACACACACACACAGGATGGCACCAGCTGTGCAGCCAAACCCCTCTTACACTGTACAACTGTGTCCGATGAAAAGAAAGTCAAGACCAGTATGTTCACACTAAGCCCGCTAAATCTTGAAGGAAAGTGCTTCTCCACTGATGGCAGAGAATGTGGGGCTAGAGATGGATTAAGGTTTAAAACAAATTCCAGGAGACAGTTTTGCAGAGGACTCAAGTTATTTGAGTCCCAGGCCCTTCTTTGTTTAGAGCACACTAAAACTTTCCTTCAGGAATGGCGTTGGGAGTACGCAGAATGGTGTGGATTCTTTAAGGTACAGCAAATCCTCACTTAATGTCGTTGACAGTTTCTGTGACTTTAAGTGAAAACGAGGTAAAACAAAACCAGTATCACGTAGGCTAATTGATACAAACAACAGTTAAGTTCCTTTGGCATCTCATCCACACTATAACAAAATGGCATTATTAGAGGACCTGCTGTAATTTGAGCCTCCTTAGGAAAGCTTCCTTTAGCCAAAAATCACCTTGTAGTTAAACCCTCTCATTCCAACCGAGGAAACATTATCTGAAATTCAATTAGTAATTCATTCATATGAGCTAAATATTTTCCTCTTTTAGCTTTGTGCCTTGTGAAAAAAATTCCTGGAAAAGGAGAGCTTCTAGATGGCTAGTTTGGTGAGCTTTCTTCATGAGTGAAAGGGACTGAGGGCAGGGAGAACCCTGAGCATTAGTGAAAGGCAGGAAAGGAGGTGAAGGAAGTGTTGGGTGAGAGAGATTGGCTGACAGAGGAGCTAGAGGTGAAGGAGTCAATAAAGGAAATATCCAAAAGAAACCAGTGGCATCATATAACTCTAGGGGCATCTGTGGGTAAGAGTGCACGATCAGGGCCACTGAACCTGCTCGATCAGGGTTTGGCTGTGGCCTCTCACTCAATACCCTTGAAATTCTCAGCCCCCAACTCCTGCCAAGGGCTTTAGCAAATACCTCCAGAAAAGGTAGAAGAAACAATACAAGTATCCAAGTACTCGCTCAGTGACTGGCACATAAACTCAATAAGTATTTGTGGAATATATGAATCAAATAATTATAGTGTATACCTGTGTGGCCATCTTCCAGGTAAAGCCTGGTCTCTAGAGCACTTGACCACAGCTTTAGTGCCTATGAATAGGTTCTAATTCCAGGAAATATGAAGTGAAATGGACCTGGAATCAAAAGATTTCAGATTCCTCATCTGTCAAACAGCAACAAAAATAATACCTACCCTGCCTACCCTGTTGTTGCCTATTTGACTCGGAAACAACAGAGAGTATAGGGTAGAAAAGGGGGTGAGTTTATAGCTCCTCCATTTGAACTATCTCTGGTGCATATCCCTCAGAAGTGAGATGGAGTTCTCCAGAGTAATTGAAAGGAAGAGCAGGTTGCTCAGCAGAATTGCAGTGATGTCACAGATGAAGGTATGGGTGAAATGCAATTTTCTAGCTAGGATGTGGACTTCTGAGAAGTCACAAGGCACCTGGGTTGCAGCTTCCATTGGTTGTACAAGGTAATGAGAGGCCATGATAAACAGACATGGTGGAAAGTGCTCCTGGTAGAATTTGATGGCCATGGTTGTTTCCTGAGAGTGAAAATAAGGCCTGGGACGACTAAGAGGTTGCTTCTTGTTACCGACTGAGCCTGGAATGGAATAGACCCAAACCAGGATTGTAGGGAGGATGTCAAGGAGTAGACAGACCCAAGGGGGGAGAGAGAGCTGAGGGATAGCGATGGGGGTAATCCGTGTAGCTAATCATTTGGCTACAATAGAAGAGAGGGGAACTGCTCAAAGATTTGAGATCTGCAAAAGGTGTAAAGATTATTAGCAGCAAAGATTGAGAAAGTTTGGAAAGTAAAGAGTAAGCTGAAAACATCTTTGGATAATTTAGAAAAAAATGAGCATATCTTGTTTGATTTTTCTTTTTACTTCTTTCATTTGCTGTGGTAGAATATTATATACATTCAATGGAATTTTGTATTAGGAAAGTGTTGAATGAATCAAAAGTTCCACATGGGCCAATGCCTCATGCATTCAGGCATTTATGGGGTGAGGGTCAGAAATACGTACCAAAAAAGGCCTATTTCTTGGTTCATAGTTTTATCTTCCCCATCATTTCTGTTGTGAAGCCAATGTGCTCTCAGATTTGGAATGCTTTCCTCACTTATGTACTTATTTATATACATATATCTAACATAAATTAATGAAACTCTTTCCAGACACATAATTCCAGGAATTTTTATGCCTTTATTATTAGTCTTTTGATAAAATTTTCTAATTAAATCAGTGTGACACTCAGCCAAAAAACAGAATTGCTTCAGAATATCCTCACATGTTCCTTTTTGTTCAGTTTTCCCTGAAAGCAAAACAAATCAGTTTTAGCTGCCATTAAAGGCATTTAGGTTAGACTGGGAGAAGAACTCCCAGACTGCAGGAACCTGGCTGAATTTGCCATGTGGGGTACTTAAAATCTCCATCTCTAGATAATTCTAGAAAAAAGTAAAGCAACCAGTCACATATAGGGTTGCCTCATTGAAAAATAATCATGTGCAGGAAAATCTTCCGTGCTTGACAAAGTTGAATGATTTCAGACCTATATTGCTACGCTAGCCCATGACTTGGCTCAGAGAGTACATACATTTTCATAGAGTAACGTGGAAGACCCATCGCCAATCTGGGAAACCGATTCCTCACCAGCACTGAGATGGGCCCTATAATTCATACTGTGCCATGCGGTCCTCCTGAGGTCCATCCATTACCACCCTGGCCAGGGGTGATTGCAGGGGCATGTCTACCCAGTCCAAGAGATGCCAACCACATTCTCTCTTCCAGGGAATGGCATTAGGACTTGGAGCAGAACAGCCATGGTTAAGAGCATGGATTTCAGAGGTAGGCCGCTTAGATTTGAAACCCATGTCGACTACTCATTACTAGGTGAATTTGCACAAGTCATGTAATTTCTCTGCCTCAATTTTGTTACCTGTAAAATGCAGATAAAGCTTACAGGTTAGACAGGAGGATGAAATGAGTTAATAAAACATGGAAATTACTTAGATACTGACTCTAGAATGTGGTAAGCACTCTCTAAGGGATTGTTAATTTGTGATCTTAGCTGCTCACTTGAACTAAGGAGCTGTAGATTTGAGGATGGGAGACATCACAGTGGAATGGTCATTTTCAGCTTTGGACCCAAATAAGGAGAGAAAGGCAGTTTGCAGGACAAAATGAGAGGATAGAATGGAGTGAGAAGCTAAAGCCGGAGACCAGAGAGGCAGAGAGCGAGATGGACAGAGCAGATGCCTTGATTCCTCATGGCTTTCTGGTTCCTGGTTCTGGCCTCTCCTAAGACTGACCTCCCTTTGGATTACTGGGTTTGAGGATATATTCCTGTGTCCGTATAAGAAATGTGGCTTTTTTTGGTGTACACCAGTTCAAACATCAAGTTTCCATTACTGGGAAGCAAGGATCCTTGGCTAGGAGGGGTAGCTCCCCTTGAACACAAATTTCTCACATATCAGAATAAAAAGAAGACATTGATGGAAAGGAACACACGTTCTGTTTCTTTTAGGGTCACTTCCTCTTTCTCAGAATAAGAGATGCCACCATTTTGACTTATTGTTCTCAAAGAACATTCATGTTCTCCATTAATAGCCTCTAAACTGAGGGACTTCAACAACCCAGACTCACTTTTATGTAAAAATGACTTTAGACTTGAATGAGCCAAACTTTTCATCTTCTAACTCTGTTGTATGTGGCAGTCCAAAAAATACTGCCTTCTTCTTCTGTCTCAGATCATAGGAGATCCCACGCAGCAGAGGATGCAAAGCTCACACATTGTTTGGTATTTTCCACTGCCAAATCCAAGTTCTCAGACTTAACCTGCTAAATCCTTTGACTTCATTCATGAAAAATGGCACACATTACCATGCCTCATAACACATCTTCTAAAACCTTTCCAAAACACCAGCCGGCAGTCAGCGTTGCCAGCCTCGCCACAGACACCATCATTCTTTCCCTTCCCTGTCTGGCTCTGAGTTTTTGGAACAGAGATGAAACTTAACCTTCCCAAACAAAGACCGTTTACTAGGCAACTTAGGGCAAGTAATTAGCTCACACACCATAAGGTGTCACAGAACTGTTTGCAGATCTCTTCCAAGTTTAGATCTCCCCCCTACACCCCTCCTGAGAAACACACCCTTTTCTCTAAGAACCCACAATCATTTACCACTGCATGAAGGAAGTACACTTATTATAAGAGTAAAATATTTAAAACCTCTTCAGGGATGGTCAGACAACCTCATAAATCATGTTCTCCCCACTGGTGAGTTTGGGATGGGAAGGTCATGTGTTGACACATTTAGAAGCCATCGGGGTGCTGTGGTTTCACAGCTAGGAGGGAAACTTGAGCTTGTTGAAGTTGGCGCTTACTTGTATTTTTATTTATTGAATTAATGAAATCTTGGCAACAAACTGTGTTTTACTTTAGGCAAGATGTGATATTTTTTTCTTTGCCCCCACCTACCTCATCTCCTTCCCTGCCCCTCCCAAACAGACATTTTTATAAAAGTTTCAAACACAAGAAAAGCTTCCTGGGCAGCCAAACTGAACCTTAATAAAATCAAGATGAACCAATCAATATGTGGAGATGTGGCTTCCATTAAAATTGACATTTGGGTGTTAGAAGAAGAAAAAAGGAACAGCATGAAAGTAAATATTTTGAATGTGTTTACAAGGCTTCTGGATTCTAAGTGCTTGCACATTTATCAATCTGTACGTCAGCCCCACTGTAGTTTTCAGAAACCATAGATGACCAGAATCTAGCCAGCTCAGCTCATGAGATTTTCACTTCGGGTGAATGCTCTACCGGTGTGCGTGTGCAGACGTGCACATGCACTAGTAATTGAACAACATCAAAAATCATCACGGTGTAGTGCAGAGGTTTTCAGTCTACATATAAGCTAGAATCAACTGGGGAGCTTTTGAAAGCCCCCAGGCATCTGTACTTCTTAAAAGCTCCCCAGCATATCAGTGATCGTCCCAACACGAAATCAATGACACACTCAAATTGGATAACCTCAAGAAAGTTTAATAGAGGGACTTTTTACAAAGGTGACAGAAGGGTTGGGTACTAACCAGAATGTACTGTTGTCAGTGTTCTTGATTTCAGTTATTCTAAGAACTATGTAATCGTATGTCATTGTTGTTTTAATTTGGATTTCTCTGATGACATGTGATATGGAGCATCTTTTCATATGCTCACCTGTATATCTTCTTTGGTGAAGATATCTGTTAAGGTCTTTGGCCCACTTTTTAATTGTTTGTTTTCTTATTGTTGAATTTTAAGAATTCGTTATATATTTTAGAGAGCAATCCTTGATCAGATGTGTCTTTTGTAAATACTTTTTTTTCCTTTGGCTTGTCTTCCCATTCTCTTGACGTTGTCTTTCACAGAGTATACATTTTTAATTTTAATGAAGCTCAGCTTATCAATTCTTTCTTTCTTAAATCAAACTTTGGATAGTACACCTAAAAAGTCATCGCCACACCTAAGGTCTTCTAGGTTTACTTCTATGTTATCTTCTAGGAGTTCTATAGTTTTGCATTTTACTGTTAAATCTGTGATGCATTTTTGAGTTAATTTTTGTGAAAGGTGAGAAGTCTGTGTCTAGATTCTCCCTTTTTTTAATGTGGATGTCCAGTTGTTCCAGCACCATTGGGTGAAAAGACTGTCTTTTCTCCACTGTATTGCCTTTGCTTCTTGTCAAAGATCAGTTGAACGTATTTATGTGGGTCTATTTCTGAGCTCTCTATTCTATTCCATCAATCTATGATCTATTTGTGTATTCTTTCACCAGTACCACACTGTCTTGATTACTATAGCTTTATAGTAAATACTAAAGTTGGGTAGTATCAATTTTCCAACTTTGTTCTTCTTCAAAATTGTGTTGTGTATTCTGGGTCTTTTTCTCTCCATGTGAACTTTAAATTAGCACTCTCATAGATGGCTGGTGAGAATATAAAATGGTCCAGCCACTTTGGAAAACAGTCTGGAAGTTCCTCAGAGGGTTAAATGTGAAGTTACCATATGACTTAGCAATTAGACTCACTCCTAGGTGAAATTGAAACTGAGAGAATTGAAAGCATGTTTACACAAAAACTTGTACACAATTGTTCATAACAGAAATATTTATAATACCCCAAAGTGGAAACAATCCAAATGTCCATCAGGTGATGAATGGATAAATAAAATGTGTGTATTCATATCATGCTACACTAATCAGCAATAAAAGGAATGAATTACTGATCCATGCTGCAATATGAATATATCTTGAAAACATTACGTTAAGTTAAAGAAACCAGTCACAAAATAATCTTATATTGTGTGATTTCATTTATTCTAAGTGTCGAGAATGGGCAAATCTATAAAGACAGATAGTGAATCAGTGGTTGCCAGGTCCTGGGGATTAGGGACAAAATGGTCATGTCTGAGGGGAGTGGCTGCTCTATGGGGATTTTCTGGCGGAGGGGGAAGGGAGTGATCGTAATGGTCTCCATTTGATTGTGGTGATGTTTACACAATTCTGTGAACACACTGAAAAATATTGACTTGTACATTCTCAATAGGTGAATTTTATTATATGTGAATTATCATAATAAAGACATTATTTTTAAAATATACACATAAAATTAGGAAACTTTGTTGTATGTATATTATACCTAAGTAAAGCAGTTTGTTTTTGTTTTTTTTTAAGAAAGAAACTTCTTTAATTTGGTAAAGACTAAATGTCCATATCATATTTTAGGAGGAACTATAGACACATTCCTTTTAAGAACCAGAATGAGAGAATGCCTGCCATCCCCACTACTGACCAGCATAGTATTGGAGAGCCAAACATCTCAGAAAAGAAGGGGGGAAAGAACAACAGCAGGAAGGAAGAAATAAAACTTTTAATATATGGGGAAGATATAATTATGAACATAGAAAACTCAATAGAAGTAACAAAATAGTGAAATCATAAGATGTTGATAGATACGATTGCAACTTTTAAAAATACTGTTGCTCAATGTTAGCAATTATGAAATAGAAAACAAAATATACCATTTACAATAGCAACTAAAACTAAAAAGTATTTAGAAAATATACATAATATCTTTTGGGAATATATATTCCTTTTTGAGAATATATATTCTCAATACACTAATATTCTATTAATATATTGAGAATATATCATAAAATCTGAATAAATAGCATGTTTATGGATGAACTATCTTAGTATAGTACAAATGACAGCATAACCCAAATTAATTTATAAATTAAGTACAATACCTATCAAACTTCCAGTAGAATTTTTATGATAAGTAATAGAGGCCACACTCAAGAGGCTACATACTGTGTGATTCAATTTTTATGTCATTTTGGAAAATGGCTCCAGGGACAGAAACCAGCTCGGTGATTGCCAGGGTGTGGCATTGGGGTGGCAGTGACTACATAGAAACTCTGGAGAAATTTTGGAGGTGATAGAACTGTTCCACATCTTAATTGTTTTGTTGGGTACACAATGGTATGCTTTTGTCAAAACTCAGAGAACTATATACTGAAATGGGTGCATTTTACTGTATTTCAATTATATCTTAAATTTTAAAACAAAATGCATCCATTAGTGGGTAAGTTGACTTTATAAAAGAAGTGTCAAGTGGAGACTTGCTCTACCTGCCACAAAGACATACTACAAAGCCATTGTAATAAAATTAAACAAATAAAAGTAAGAGTAATTCTAGTGCAAAAATAGGCACAAAGACCCCTGGAATATGAGAGAGCTCAAAGACAGACCCCATGTATAGATATAGAAGCCCATTATATAATTTCGTATTGGTGACCTCAAACCCAGCAGTGTTATGTTAACATGTTTTATAGAAAGCATTAGGGAGACTCTCTCACCATATGATGATAAGTAAAAACAGGGTTGCATACCGTGTAACGTATACAAAGGCAGACTCCAGGTAGATTAAAATTTTCAGTGTGAAAAGTAAACTATAATGTACCTTGAAGGAATGTCATAGAATATTGTTTCATCTGGAGATGAGGAAGGACTTCTAAATATAGCTCAAAAAGTAGAAGTCATAAGGCTAGTGGGAATGTAAACCAGTGTGACTTTTCTGTGAAGCAAAATGGAAGTGTTTGGTGAAATGAAGAACGTGCAAACCCCATGACCTGTTGGTCATGCTCCTGAGTACACACTTCAGGAAAACTCTTTCATATGTTCATGGAGGGAAAGAGATGTTAATTGCAATATTGTTAGCAGTAGCGGGGAGTTAGATACAACCTTGGTGATTATCTTTAGGTGATGAGTAAGTGAAATGTAACGATGCTCTGTCAGAGGCAATGAACTAGGGATACATGTGACAAATGTGATTCATAGCTAGATCACATAGTATAGATTGAATCAAATAAGGAGAATGAGATCTATTGCATAATATCATTGATGAAAATTGAAAATACAGACACAAAGACATACTATTGTTGTTGATTGTACATTGCTGTCCAAGAGCACAAAAGAGATTCATTCAAAGAGTTAGATGAAGAAGAAGGTAATTAAAAGTGATTTGGTTTCTGGAATGAAGGGGAAAGTGTACATAAAAATAAAGAAAACAGGAGTGGGTCTAATAGGGACTACCACAGAGTACGTTTTATGCAAGTCTCTCAACTTGAGGGGAAATAAATATAAAAGATAATCCCTGAGAAATATCTGCATAAAACTATCATTCTAATACCTATCACATAAAATGCAAGAAAAATTACCAATATAATGAAAAGTCTTATTTAACAAGTTCATATTGTTTCAGATGGCAAATCTCAAATCCAGTAGGAGAAAAATTGGCCCTTTGATGTGGTAGACTCTTTTAGTGGTCAAAATGGGCTCTAATCAAATAACTTATCAAACGCTGCATTTTAATGACATCAGAAGGCATACTTGAATAATAGGTTGACTAAGGTTTATCTAGCACTTTAGATCTTCTAACTTGCTCCCCACTCCCCCCATCCTACCGTGTTTCCCCAAAAATATGACAATCAGCTCTAGTGTGTCTTTTGGAGCAAAAATTAATATAAGACCCAGTCTTATTTTACTATAAGACCGGGTATAATATAATATAATATAATATAATATAATATAATATAATATAATATAATATAATACTGGGTCTCTTTTTACTATAATATAAGACCAGGCCTTCTATAGTACAAGACCCGGTCTTATATTAACTTTTGCTCCAAAAGACACATTAGAGTTGATTGTCCGCTAGGTCTTGTTTTCAGGGAAACACGGTATATAGCACCAAGTCCTGTTTAATCTATTTAAATATCAGGTTTCCATTATGTTTTGATGAGTCATTGCATTAATCTCCTTATTTATTGTTGGCCATAGTATCAGAACCTCTGTCTGTCTCCCCAATGTCTATGGGAACATCCCCCTTATAGGAAAATCTAATCCTATCTCTCTTCTGATCAGTATTGAGTTGACAGGACTTGCTGTTGGATGGATGTGGGTGTGTAGAAAAAAAAGAGGACTCCATGATTTTGGTCCAGAGCAACTAAGAGTGTAATGAAAGCTTTTCCTGAGATGCCAAAGACTGGGAGGAGGGCAAACCTAGAGTGAAGCATCTAGTGTTTTCTTTGGACAAGTTAATTGAGGTCCAGGTGAAGCTATTAAACTCAAGAGAGTTCTCAGAACTCAAGAGAGTGGCTTGAGTCAGAGATGTAAATTTGAAAGCCATTAGTGCATATATGTCATTTAAAACCATGGCTGGTGACTATATAAGATCACTAAGGGAGTGAAATAGACAAAAGAGGGCCAAGGAGTAAACTCTGAGGCTCTCCACATTTTAGAGGTTTATAAAATGAGGAAGAGGAAAACAATTGAGAAGGTGTAACCAGTGAGGTAAGAGAAAAATAGGCAGGTATAGCATATTGGAAGTGAACTGTAAAAATGTTTCAAGATGGAGGGAGTGGCCTACTTCTTTGTATTCTCAAATGCTCCCGGAGGTGAAATAACATGAAGAATAAGCATTAACCATTGGATTTGGCAAGAGTCCTTTCCAGCGGTTGCTAAGGACACCAGTCTAGTATAGACAACTGCTGGAGGAGTTTTGCTCTATAGAGATTCAGATAATTGGGGAGGTAGATAAAGAGAGATGTGGTGGGTTTAGGTCATGACACAACACAGAATATTTGTAAACTAATGGTAATAATCCAGTAGAGAGGAAGAATTTTATGATTCAGGGGAGGGATCATTTCAAAAGTGATGACTATGAGAAGGTGAGATAAGATCTAGTACCCGAATGGAGAGCTTGACACTCCTTGAATTGCAGTAGGAGAGAAGGCAGTGAATGTGGGTATAAGTGTAGGTGGGCAGGGGGAGGGTGGTAGAATGATCCGGTAGTTCTTTTTTGATTACTTCTATTTTTTTCTCAGAGAATGGAGAAATAAGTTCATCAGCTGGGAGTAGAGGGAGAAGACAGTTGTTAGATGTTTGAGGAAAGATGAGAAAGCATGAAATAATCCCATATATACCTGCACATCATATATACATCCAATATGTACATAGCGAATGTGTAAACATATGTAAACTTGTAGGAATTTAATGATATAGTCCACTGCTTGATCAACAGTTTTTTGGTCTTAAAAAAATGTATATGCGTCTTTCTATAATTATTCAAATTTACTCTCCCATAAGCAGTATATGGAAACCTAAGTCCCACAACAATGAGATATCACTGCACATTTATTAGAATGCCCCAAATCCAGAACACTGACGAGGATGTGGAGCAACAGGAACTCTCATTCGTTGCTGGTGGAAATGCTACATGGTACAGATGCTTTGGAGGACAGTTTGGTGGTTTCTGACAAAACTAAACATACTCATACCATATGATCCGGTAATCATACTGCTTGATATTTACCTATAGGAGTTGAAAACTTATGCCCACACAGAAACTTGTTTGGATGTTTATAGCAGCTTAATTCATAATTGCCCAAACCAAGAAGCAACCAAGATGCCGTTCAGTAAGTGATAGTAGGTGATTGGATAAATAAACTGTGGTACATCCAAACAGTAGAATATTATTTAACATTAACAGGTAATGAGCTATTAAGCCATGGAAAGACATGGAGGAGATTTAAATGCATATTACTAAGTGAAAGAAGCCAATCTGAAAAGGCTGCATAATGTATGATTCCAAGTGTGTGGCATTCTGGAAAAGACAAAAACTATGACGATAGTAAAAAGATCAGTGGTTGCCAGGGATTCCATGAGGCAGAAGGGATCAATAGTTGGATCCTGGAGGATTTTTAGGGCAGTGAAACTAACTCTGTATGATATTGTAATGATGGATACACGTCATTATATATTTGTTCAAACCCATAGAATGTACAACACCAAGAGCGACCCTAAGGTAAGTGATGTGTCCATACACATCAGCAGCTAAAGAGTGAGGATGTTATCAGTGTAGCTTCATTCATTGTAACAAATGCACTAGTCTGGTGGGGGTGTTGCTAATGGGGGAGGCTGTGTGTAATGGGGACAATCTCTGTACCCTCCGTTCAGTTTTTCTGTTATTTTAAAACTGTTCTAAAAAAAGTATATTTATTAAAAAAAAAAAAAAGTCCCATTGTATGTTCACTAACATGGAGTTTTATGATGGTATTTCACCTTAAAGGGATACTACTTGAAAAGACAAAACACACTGTACCAAAACTTACAAAAAAAATTTAAAAAATCTGAATAACTATTTAATAAGTTTTTATTAAAAATTACCTCAAAGAAAACTAAGTTTGGATGGTTTCACTGATGAATTCTAGCAAACATTCAAGGAAGAAATAATACCAAGCATACATAAACTTTTTGTGAAAATAGACTAGGGGGGAACACTTCACAACATTCCTAAATACCAAAACCTGACAAAGACATTAAAATCAAAGAAAATCACACACCAATATCTCTCACTACCATGGACACAAAGATCCTTTAAAAAGCATTAGCAAATACACAAAAAAAGATAATAAATCATGACCAAGAGCACTTTATCCTAGGAATGCAAGGTTGTTTTAACATTCAAAAGTAAATCAATTAGTAATATTAACAAACTAAAGGAGGAAAAAAACCATATGATTATCACAATAAATACAGAAAAACAATTGACAAAATTTAACAACTGTTTATTTAAAAACTCTCAGTAACCTAGAAAAGAACTTTCTAAACATGTTCTTATTGAAATTTGCACTCTTATTTGTAATACTGAGGTCATATATTCTTTTATATGTTTATTAACTTTTTAGATTTTCTCTTCACCAAATTCAGGCTCTACCAGGGACTTAGTGTTTATCTTATCAATTTATATGATCTAATAACGTGCCGTAAAGACTTGTTCTGTTCACCCGTATGCAGTTCTGCTCTCCCTCCTGGGCACACACACAGCTAAGCTATATTTCCCACTATCCTTACATCTAGGTAAGACCATGTACCTTCTGTGACCATATAATCTTATGTGAATAAACATATCTATATAAATGTTTTTATCCTTCCTTTGTTCATTTACTCAACCAAATTTTTAGTGTTCCAGGCACTCCTCTAGTCACTGAATTTACAGCAGTGGAAAACTGAGACAAAAAGCTCTTTGCCTCCATTGCGCTTACATTATAAAGCAGAGAAACTGATAGCAAATAAGTAAAGTTATCATTTCACATAGAATAAGTGCCATGGGGAAAAATAAAGAAATAGGGGATGTCAGGATGAGAGTTACAATGTTAAATAGTGTGGTCTGCAAAGAACTCGCTGAGAAGGTATCATTTAGGCAAAAGCTTAAGGGAGATGAGAGTAGTCATGCAGATATCTGGAGGAAGACTGATCCAGGCAAAGGAAAAAACAAACTTAAAAAATCCCCAAAGTGACAGCATGACTGGCATGTTAAAGGGAGGGAGGGAGGGAGGAAAGAAAGAAAAAAGAAAGAACGAACGAACGAAAGAAAGAAACCACATCCAAGGAGCCCAGTAGAGTTTGAGCAGACAGAGTAAGACAGAGGTGATGACAATATCATGTGAAAGAGTTAGACCAGTAAGGTCTGGCCATTGTGAGAATCTGAGCTTTTCCTTTGAGAGACACCCCTGTCTTTGTTAAAAGTCCTGTGTGGCACGTTCTGGCTGTTAAGATGAGTATGGACCATAGGTGTCAAAGGCAGAGTCAGGGAAGTCAGTTAGAGACAATTGCAGTCATCAAGGTGATTGACAATGGCTGCCTGGACCAACGGAGTTGTAGTGTTAAGTGGGGAGAAGTGATCAGATTGTGGATATATTTTGAAGATAATAGCCAACAAGTTTTCCTGCTCAAATAGAGGTGGGGATAAGAACAAGAGAGGACTGAGCAACTGCAAGAATAGAATTGCCATTTTCTGAGGTGGGGAAGGGGTGCATGTGTGAGAAGTTCAGAGTTCCATGAAAGTATGAGATGTTTATTGGACTTCCAAGTGGAGATGTCAAGCAAGCAGTTGGATATATGCGTCTGGAGTTTGGGGTAGAAATCTGGGTTGGAGATGTCCATTTCCCAGTAGTCAGCACTGTCTGATATTTAGAAGCCAAAATTCAGAATGAGATCACCAAGGGAGTGAGCAGAGAGAGAGAGGAAGATGAAGGACTGAGCCTCCTTAGGCTTACAACTAACAGTCCATATGTTAATTTTGTCCTATATTTTGAGTGCTATACTATGCTCTTAAGTCCGTGGAAACTGGTGTGGTAGAATATACTGGGCACCATACTGGGAACTCCCTCAGCCAACTCTTGCTCACTAAATCAAGAGTATTTGCAATGGCGTGGCTTTATCTGTTGTGTCAGCTCTGCCAGTTATTGTATTCTGCAGACACTTTGATTTTAAATAACTGAAAAACAGGGGTGCAAGTATTGGCACTGGGTCTGCAGCAGGGTATTATTCTGGAGTTCAATGCAAATTTTGAGGTCACTACAAGTGCCTACATTGAAGTGCTTGAGGAAATGAAGATAAAAGTTAACAGGTGAAACTAGAAACTCTTTGATATTATGAAATGTGCTATAAATATCACTGTGCCTGTGGAGATCATCCAATAACTATAATCAGCATTGGCTCAAAGAAACTGTGGGAGGATACGTTTGTCACCTCGAGATTTAAAGAGCAAAGAGCAGTAATGGCTAAGAACATATTTCCATACAGATTACGTGTAGCTGATGCAGCTAGTTCCTCCTGTGCCAGAGCGTGGAGTCCCTTTTCTCCCACCACAAACGAGGTGTCAAACATATGCCTATTACACTGATGACAAATCACTTTACCAGTTTGCCTTTGATTTTGTTACATTTTATTTTTTTGTTGTTTCAGGTGTACAAAACAACATAATGATTAGACATTTACACATCTCACAAATTAGTAACCTCAACAAGTCTACTACCCATTTCACACCATGCATAGCTCTGATAGTACCATTGACTATATTCCTTATGCTGTGCTTTACATCCCATGAATATATATATGTACACACACACACACACACACACACACACACACATATTGGATGTAAATTATAACTGTATGGATTATAGTTGACATTCAGTATTATTTTATATTAGTTTCAGGTGTACAGTGCAGTGGTTAGGCATTTATATAGTTGATGAAGTGATCCCCCTGATAAGTCTAGTACCAACCTGACATTTATATATAGTTTTTGCAATATTATTGACTATATTCCCCTTACTGAATTTCACGCCCCCATTACTATTTTGTAGCTACTAATTTGTACTTCCTCATCCCTTCATCTTTCTTACCCATCTCCCCAACCCCTCCCATCTAGCAACCATCAGTTTGTTCTCTGTATCCATGAGTCTATTTCTATTCTGTTTATTCTTTTCTTTAGATTCCACATATAAGTGAAATCACACAGTATTTGTTGTTCTCTGTCTGACTTATTTCACTTAGCATAATACCCTCTAGTTCCATCCAGGTTGTTGCAAATGGTAAGATTTCAGTCTTTTTTATGGCAGAGTCATATTCCATTGTATAAATGTACAATTTATTTATCCAATCGTCTATTGATGGGCATTTTGGTTGTTTCCGTATCTTGGCTATTGTGAATAGCACTGCAGTAAACATAGGGGTGCATATATTTTTTTGAGTGTTTTGGATTTCTTTGGATAAATACCCAGAAGTAGAATTGGTAGTTCTATTTTTAATTTTTTGAGAAACCTCTGTACTGTTTTCTATACTGGCTGCACCAATTTGCAATCCCACCAATAGTGCACAAGTGTTTGTCTTTGTCCACATCCTCGCCAACACTTGTTTGTTGATTTATTGATGATAGCAGTTCTGACAGGAATGAGGTGATATATCATTGTGGTTTATATCTGCATTTGTCTGATTATTAGTGAGGTTGAGCATTTCTTCATAGGTCTGTTTGCCATCTGTATGTCCTCTTTGGAGAAATGTCTATTCGGGTCTTCTGTCCATTTTTTAATTGGATTGTTTGGGTTTCTCTGATGTTGAGTTGTATGAGTTTTTTAATAATTTTGGGGTATTAATCCCTTATCAGATGTATCATTGGCAAGTAGCTTTTCTCGTTCAGGAGGATGTCTTTTCATTTTGTTCGTGGTTTCCTTTGCTGTGCAAAAATTTTTTGGTTTGATGTGGTTCCATGTGATAACTTTTTCTTTTGTTTCCCTTGCCCAAGGAGATAGATCAGAAAAAAATATTTCTAAGAGCAATGTCAGAGTTTACTGCCAGTGTTTTCTACTAGGAGTTTGATGATTTTAGGTCTTGCATTAAAGTCTTTAACCCATTTTGAGTTTATTCTTGTATGTGTTGTAAGAAGGTGATCCAGTTTCTTTTTTTTCTTTTTCTTTTTTTTTTTTTTGCATGTATCTATCCAGTTTTCCCAACACCGTTTGTTGAATAGACTATCTTTACCACACTGTATATCCTTGCCTCCTGTGTTACAGATTAAATGACCATATAGGTGTGGGTCTATTTCTAGGGTCTTTGTTTTCTTCCATTGATCTATGTATCTGTTTTTATGCTAGTACCATGCCGTTTTGATTACTATAGCCTTATAGTAGTATAGTTTGATATCAGGTAGCGTGATACTTCCAATTTTAGTCTTCTTTCTCAAGATTGCTGTGTCTGTTCAGCGTCTTCTATGGTTCCCTATAAATTTTAAGATTATTTGTTCTAGTTCTGTGAAAAATGCCATTGGTATTTTGATACGGATTGCATTGAATCTATAGATTGCTTTGGGTAGTAGGGACATTTTAACAATATTAATTCTTCCTATCCATGAGCACAGTATATGCTTCCATTTATTTGTATCTTCTTCAATTTCTTTCTTTAGTGTCTTACAGTTTTCCGAGTACAGGTCTTTTACCACCTTGGTTAAATTTATTCCTAGATATTTTATTTTGTTTGATGCAATTTATAAATGGGATTGTTTTCTTAAGTTTTTTTTCATTATTGGTATATAAAAAGGCAACAAATTTCTGAATATTAATTTTGTATCCTGCCACTTTACTGAATTCATTTATCAGTTCTAGTAGGATTTTTGGTGGACTCTTTAGTTTCTCTATATATAGTTATCACGTCATCTGCAAATAATGACAGTTTTACATCATCCTTTCCAACTTGAATGCCTTTTATTTCTTTTCCTTGTCTGATTGCTGTGGCTAGGACTTCCAATACTATATTGAATAAAAGTGGTGAATGTTGGCATCCTTGTCTTGTTCCTGATCTTAAGGAGAACATTTTTAGATTTTCCTCACTGAGTATGATATTAGCTGTGGGTTTGTCATATATGGCCTTTATTATGTTGAGATATGTTACCTCTATTCCCACTTTGCTGAGAATTTTTATCATAAATGGATGCTGGATTTTGTCAAATGCCTTTTATGCATCTCTTGATATGACCATATGATTTTTATTTTTCATTTTGTTTGTGTGGTGTATCACATTAATTGATTTGCAGATATTGAACCAACCTTGCATACCAGGAATAAATCCCACTTGATCGTGGTATATGCTCTTTTTAATGTATTGCTTAGTTTGTTTTGCTAAATTTTGTTGAGGATTTTCACATCTATGTTCATTAGAGATATCAGCCTATAGTTTTTGTTTGTTTGTTTGTTTGTTTTGTAATGTCTTTGTCTAGGTTTGGAATCAGGGTAATGGTGGCCTCAAAAAATGAGCCTGGGAGCCTTCCCTCCTCTTGGATTTTTTGGAATAATTTGAGGAGAATAGGTGTTAATTCTTTTTTGAATGTTTCGTAAAATTTATCTGTGAAGGCATCTGTTCCAGGACTCATTTTTCAAGAGGTTTTTGATTACTGATTCTATTTCATTGGTAGTAATCGGTCTGCTCAGAATTTTTCTTTCTTCTTGATTCAGCCTTGGAAGATTGTGTACTTCTAGGAGTTTATTCATTTCGTCCAGATTGTTCGGTTTTTTGGTGTATAGTTGCTTGGAGTATTTTCTTAACAATTTTTGTATTTCTGTGGTGTCCATTGTCACTTCTCCTCTTCCGTTTCTGATTTTATTTATTTGGGTCCTCTCTCTTTTTTTCTTGATGAGTCTGGTTAAAGGTGTGTCAGTTTTGTTTATCTTTTCAAAAAACCAGCTCTTGGTTTAATTGATCTTTTGTGTGTGTTTCCTTTTTTTTCTTTTCTTTTTTTTTTTTTTTTTTTTAGTCGCTATTGTGTTTGTTTCCACTCTGATCTTTATTATTTCCTTCCCTGTACTCGGGGCTTATTTTGCTGTTCTTTTTCAGTTTCTTAGGTGTAGCGGTAGACTGTTGATTTGAGATTTTTCTTGTTTCTTTAGGTAGGCCCGCATTGCTATGAATTTACCTTTTAGAACTGCTTTTGCTCTATCCCATAGATTTGGGGTCATTGTGTTTTCATTTTCATTTGTCTCAAGGTATCTTTTGATTTCTTCCTTGATCCCATTGTTAACCCATTTGTTATTTAGTAGCATGCTATTTAGCCTCCATGTATTTGTGTGTTTCTCAGGTGTTCTTTTTTTTCCCTTGTATTAATAATTGATTTCTAGTTTCATACACACTGTGATCAGGGAAGACAATATGATATCAATCTTCTTAAATTTATTGAGACTTATTTCATGGCCTAACATGTGGTCTATCTTGGAAAATATTTCATGTGCACTTGAAAAGAGTGTATATTCTGCTGCTTTGGAGTGAAATGCTCAAACAATATCAATTAAATCCATCTAGTCTGGTGTGTCATTTAAGGCTGTTGTTTCCGTGTTGATTTTCTATTTGGAAGATCTGTCCATTAGTGTCAGTGGGGTGTTAAAGTCCCCTACTATGATTGTGTTACTGTTGATCTCTGGCTTTATGTTGGTTAATATTTGTTTTATATGTTTAGGTGCTCCTGTGTTGGGTGCACAAGTGTTTACTAGGGTGATGGCCTCTTGTTGGATTGATCCCTTTATTATTATGTAATGCCCTCTTTGTCTCTTATTATGGTCTTCATTTTAAAGTCTGTATTTTCTGATATAAATATTGCTACTCCTGGTTTTTTCTTGTTTCAATTTGCGTGAAATAGCTGTCTCTATCCCTTTACTTTCAGTCTGTGTGTGTCTTTCAGTCTGAGGTGGGTCTATTGTAGACAGCATATGCTTGGGTCTTGTTTTGTTGTCCATTCAGCTACGTTATGTCTTTTGATTGGAGTATTTAATCTATTTATATTTAAAGTGATTATTGATAGGTACATAGCTATTGCCATTTTATTATTTATATTTTTGATCTTCATTTGTTTGTCTTCTCCTTTCTTCTGCTTAAAGAAGTCTTTTCAACATTTCCTATAATACTGGCTTCCTGGTAATTAATTCCTTTGGTTTTTTTTTTCTTGTCTGGGAAGCTCTTTATTTCTACCTAAGTTTCAAATAATAGCCTTGCTGGCCAGAGTAGTCTAGGTTGTAGGCCCTAGTTTTTCATTACTTTGACTATTTCCTGCCATTCCCTTCTGGCCTGCAAAATTTCTGTTGAGAAATCATATGATAGTCTTAAGGGATCTACCTTGTAAGTAACTAGTTGTCTTTCTCTTGCTGCTTTTAGGATTCTCTCTTTGTCTCTAGCCTTTGCCATTTTAATTGTGATGTGTCTTGGTGTGGGACTGTTTGGGTTCATCTTGTTTGGGACACTCTGTTTCCTGAGCTTGTATGTCTATTTCCTTCACCAGGTTAGGGGAATTTTCAGTCATTGCTAGTCATTATTTCTTCAAATAGGTTCTTGATCCTTTGCTCCCCCTCTTCTCCTTCTGGTGCTCCTATGATGCAAATGTTTTTGCATTTGATGTTGTCCCAAAGTTCCTTTAAACTGTCTTCAGGTGTTTTTATTTTTGTAATTCCTTTTTTCTTTTTGCTGCTCCGATTGGGTGTTTTATGCTACCTTGTTTTCTAAATCACTGATTTGATCTTCTGCTTTATCTTATCTGCTGTTGATTCTGTCTAGTGTATTCTTCATTTCAGTTATTGTATTCTTTATTTTTGACTGGTTCTTTTTTATGGTTTCTATGTCCTTATGCTTACTATCTCTTTGTTGAAATTCTCACTAAATTACTTAAGCATTCTTATAACCAGTGTTTTAAACTATCTCTGGTAGGTTGGTTGCCTCCATTTCATTTAGTTGTATTTCTGGAGGTTTTTCCTATTCTTTTATTTGGGGCATATTTCTTTGTTTCCTCATTCTGGCTGCTGCTCTGTGTTTGCTTCTATGTATTAGGTAGATCTCCTATATCTCTCAATCTTTGTTGGATGGTCTCATGTAGTATATATCCTGTGTGGTCCAATGATACAGTCTCCCTGATCTCCTGTGTTTGTTCCAGTGGTGTTCCTTGAGTGTGTTGTGTATGTTCTCCTGTTGTGCTTGATTCCTTTTGGTGCATCAGTAGGTGGGATTGACGCCCAGGTTGACTGACTGTGAGGATTGGCTATGCCCACAATGTATGACCCCTCAGTGGGGGACTTGCCTGGGCGGGCTCTTATGCCTATTGAGACCACTCTTTGGGTGTGCCGCTTGTGGGGCTAACCAGGTAGTGCTCTGGTGTTGTCTAAAGCTGGCCTCTGAGTGTGTTGTTTCTGGTGTCTCTTGGGAGGGGCTCCCGGGCAAGCCAATTTTAGCCTTTCCTGTGAACAGCCTGCAGCTACCTGGTAAGAACTGCAAAGCTTTATATGGTGAGATGCTGCCTGTGCTGGACCTAGAGGCATGTGAGCGTGGCCTTGTTGTGAACTGAGGCCAGGTGCTACCAGTTTTGGGCCTGGGACAGCTTAGCAAAAAAGCCCGGGGCCCTATAGGCCTATTGCCACCTGCTGGATGCCTGTAAGTCTCAGCCATTGAAAGAGCTTCCTTAGGTGCATGGGCTAGGCTGGTTGACCTGGTATTGAGAGTGCCCTTGGCTCTGCAGCTCTAGCTTGGCAGGGCAGGCTCCCAGGGAGTCATGAGGCATGGCCGATGGTTTTTATAAGGTTAATGAGATCCATTCTTAAGCCAGTGCCAGGCCTGTGACCACTTTGCAAAAATGCCCTGAGAACACCCTGATGCTTTCGGCCCGCAGCCGACAGCCACCCAAGACAGGCTGTGGTTCAAATTGTTTCTTAGTGTCTACTACCCAAAGTTCTCCAAACCACTGCAAGCCATCTGCTGCTGTAAAAGGCTTCCACAGTTTGTGGGGTGAGGCCAGCTGCTCAGTAGCTGAGAGTGCCTCCTGCGATGCAGTACTACCGTGTTTCCCCGAAAGTGAGACCTAACGGGACCATTGGCTCTAATGCATCTTTGGAGCAAAAATTAATGTAAGACCTGGTCTTTTTTAATATAATATAAGACTGGATATAATATATATGTAATACCAGATCTTATATTAATTTTTGCTCCAAAAGACACATTAGAGCTGATCGTCTAGGTAGGTCTTATTTTTGGGGAAACACAGTAGCAATGTGGGGCAGGGACCCAGGGCCTCACCAAGGTGGTGTGCATGCGTGGATTTTACCAGACCAATGTGGTCTCAGGTCTAGCCCTTTGGGTAGGGTTCAACATAGAAAAGATGGCGCCCTCCTGTAGGCTACGTGTGAGGCAGGATCCACACTGGGGCAATGGCTGCTATCCCTCCAGCCCTCGCTCCGAAGTCTTCTGGGGGGACCTCTGCCACTGAGGTGTCCGTGCCAGTGTTTAACCACTATCTGTGGGTTTGGGAACAGCCCGTTTCACATCTCTACTCCTACCAGTCTCAATATGGCCCCTCTCCTTTATATCCTTAGTTCTATTCAGCTAGTCTTCAGATGATTCTTGGGGTTAACTGTTCTGTAATTTAGTTGTAATTGTTATGTGATCCTGGGATGCAGTAGGTCTAGCATTTACCTAATCCTCCATCTTGGACCTTTGTTACATTTTCTAATGTACACATATTTTACATTTTATGTAACCAAATCCATAGATATATTTTATTTCTTCTATTCTTATGCTTAAAAATATTTCTCAATCCATTTCTAGTTTTTTAAGAACCACCATCATTTTTAGTGATTGTATAATGTTTCATATTCCACCCAATAGGTGCACCAAGAAGCATAAGGCTTCGTTGTTGTTCTGCAGCTGTTGCTTTTCAATGGCGACTCCCCCCTTTGGCTATGAGGAGAGCCCTTGCATATGTGAGAGGCTGGTTGGAGTCCTCAGCCGGAACTCACATTCCCATACCCCGTGCACGCTCGCACGTTCCAACTAGAGCTCTGTTTATCAAAGCTTTCTAGAAGCAGAATGACTGCTGACGTGTTAGCACCGTGCAATTAAGGAGCTCCTCCTCACCTCAGGGACAACTGCACACACTCATGCCCCTTCAGGGACTGCAGCTCCACAATATACTGACTCACTTGCCTTTCACCCAGTTTCTTATTCTCTCCTAGGACACTCAAAATTCCCTTGAGGACTTTCTGGCTCGCTTGTTCTTCTCTATGCTTCTCTGAGTTTCAGGGTCCTGAGTGACCCACTCTACTAAGGTGATGAACTCACATGTCTGGGGTGAAGATTCTTTTGGATGGGGCCTGCCCGCTCCTCTCCTGAAGGGCCCTGGGTGACAGCAGAGCAGAGAATCTTGGCTCCAGCCCCCACAGAGCACAGGGATGTAGCAGAAAAAACTCCATTCTTGGGTCCAAAGTCCTGAGCTGCAATTCTGTTCTATCCTTGATTCAGTGTGTCACCCACAGCAACTTGCCTTCTCTACCTGTAGATAAGATTGGCCCTGTTTTTGTCAGTGAACGTACATAGCCTGCCTTTCAAGGCATGCCCCACTCCTATTCCCATCCACCAATGGGAAGCCATTTTTAATGTCTGCTTTGGGAGCAAACTCTAGTGGACAATGCTAAGTGCTTAGCTGCTATTTTCCAAAAGAGCTCTTGACCCTCTCTTCCCTAAAAGTATAGGCAGAAGACAGACATTCTACCAATATCCCAAGAGTTTACCCATACCCAAGAACCAAAACTTTCTTTTACAGGATGCCTCGATTAACCCTGACTTCTTGCATTACCCCCAAGACCAATAAAACAATTACAAGAACAAAAATAATAATGACTAAATAAATAAAATGGGTGCGAATCATATACGCATTTCCATAAGCAAATCAGAGCAAAACCTTTAAATGATCACTTATAAATGCAAAAGCTGGATGGTCATGAATGTTATTTCTCTAGAGACTTTCATGGTTTTTAAGAAACTTACAAATATATTTCAATGCCAAAATGAATAGAAAAATTTTATCCAACTGTCATAAGTAAGAATCCAAAAACCTTAATAGACTTAACATTTTTTTCATAAAGAGTTGTTCAGTTGCTTGATCTATTGACTTCAGCTTCATATTTGAAATTATTTTATAATAAGTTATCATATTTGTATAGATCTATGAGAGCTAAGGTGCAAGAAGCAAAGGGTACCAGTAAACAGAAGCATTAAAAAAAAATATATCTAACACTCCCCTTCCCTGATCAAGTCTGCAGGAGACATTAAAGGGGTTTTTGATGAACAATTGGGGACCCGACCGAAAGACCCAATTTCAGTTTCAACAAGTCATCAAATATTATATGAGTCAATTACATAAACATTGGAATTTCCCAACATCTGATTCTAATAGCAGGAGAGCAGCCCAGGTTCACAATGGAGATTTCTCAATAGGCAATGCCGTTTTCCAGGTAATTAAAACTGTTTGTATAGGAGAGTAGATTTATCTTCTGAAACCATTTTAGCACTAGTGCTCTCCTGAGTGGTATCAGTTGACACACTGCATAATCTAGAACAGACTAATTGCTGCATGATTTCTAATTTTTCTGCAGCCATGTAAATGAGCTGAAGTCTGCACAGGTGGAGCCCATTAGAGTGAATGATTTCCCTCTCATGTTGTTATCTTCATTTGCCGTTGTCTTATCAACTCCAAGTAGGAAATCCGCTGTCATGAAAAGCAGGCGAGGGAACAATGTCTGGCTGAAAAGTCTTGTTTCATTATTTTTTAATTCATATAGTCCTACCTGCTTAATGCAGCTTTCTGATTAGCATGCTAGGCAGCCAGTAATGCATTTTTATTTAAATAAGGAGGCAGGGCTTTCATTTAAACTAAAAAAATCATCTCCATTTCTTATCAGGGAACAAGGATTCATGATTCAATAATACATGAATTTAATAATGCATAACGGTAGACTTCACAGGTATACATAGCAATACCAGAGTGGGTTAGTATGCACCGTGGGTTATCATCTCAAAGTGCCAGTCTGTTTTATCCATACCTCCTCCCTTCATCTCTTCCATTATTTCCTTTCAGTAAAAGAGTTGTACCATTTGCCATATTCCTCTGCCGCTGCCAAGAGCCCAGCTCGCGGGTGGCGTCTTCACTTTACGACCGTGTTTAATAGCTGTTAAACTGCTGGACTTTAGCCTTTGCAAGAATTCCCAAATTGGACCCAAAGGAGACTTGAAAGGATTGGGAGGGAGAGAATCAGGAAAGAAAAGTAAGGAACTTCATTCCCTACCATTAATTGCTTTTTCCACTGAGGTATCTCGCCATCGCCTCATTTTAGTAAGGGGAAACAGTCTACAGTGCATTTGCGATATCCAGAGACACATAATCTCTTTATAACTCTACTTGTGTTTCACGGCTCCCAGATACCTAAGCCTGGCATGCCAACAATAGTTTGACTCAGTGTCCCTTCATGTTACCGTTTGTGTGGCTCTCTTCACTGGGCTTCCCTGTGGATGGCAGGCCATTCTGCCTGATTTTGCAAGCCAAATGTACTGGGAATTTAAGCTGCCCAACTGAATTACTCAAGTGGCTTGACCAACAGGAAAGCCAAGTGAATCGGACATACATTGCTTTTCATCATCCATTTATTTGTTTTTCATTTTATTCAATTTGGAAAATTAGATAAAGCTGGCCCACTCCATTTTCTGTTTCTTTCATCTGAACATAGTGGGTTAAGCTTTTTTTTCTTTTCTTTTTTTTTTAAAGAATTTGGAAAATTTTATTTAGGGAAAAATCAAAATGCACATGTGGAATCTTGTTGGCACAAATACATGAGCACAAAATGTGCTAAGTTTGTCAGAAAGATTAAGCATCTAGAGTTTTTTTTTTCGTATGCTACAAAATGTTTCTCAATAAGCACAAATGTATGTTATCAGGTGGCCTAAATAAGACAACCTAGCTGGCTTTAGTGAGTTTGTGAAACCAAATGTGTAATGTGGTCAGTAATACTATGGATTAATTCTATTCTGCTTGTTTCAGTTAAATAAGTACTAATACCACAAATATATTATAACCTCCCTATAATCAGGGTGATATTATCTAAGATCTTATTTGGATATACCTCACAGAATTATTCATCCACAAAACTATCTACTGAGGCCTATTATATGTCAGCCATTGCTGGAAACATTGAGTATTAAAAAATAAATAAAACACCGGTCTATTCTCAGGAAGCTCACAGTTGGTCGAAACAAATGGGGACAGAGAAAATACATACAAATACTATACAATGATGTCCAGAGACTTGTATGTACAAAGTGTTGTAAGAGCACAGAGAAGGAGCACCCCAAGAACGAGGCACTGAGTAATTCCTCAAAAAAGACTTGTGAAATTGTAATTTCAAGGGTCCGTTCCCTAAGTAAGGCATGATTGAATTGTTGGTACTCTGTTTGAGTCAATTTTTACTTGCTAGTCAGTTGCGTATCCAGCAGTTGATCTGGTTTTGACATATTTTATATGGTTCCTTTGGCCAAAATAGCTGAATAAACTAGGCAAAGAAGAGTCCACTAAAAGTAATTCTCGATGTTTTAAAAATCCAATTCACTCTTCCTTAGAGCTTATGGGGCTGTAAATATAAGCATGAAAGGAGATTATTCTGTTTACTTTTATGTCTGTATAATTTATATTCCATAAGCCTTTAAGATGAATTATAATAAACTCACACATATACAAGCATACAAGCAGTAGGGTAGTTAAAATAGGAATGGAAACAAAAGAAAATAGAACCAATAGAGAGGAGGGGAGTTTGTACCTGAATCGAGGCATGAGATCATTATAATAACTAAGCTGGAAACTTCCTGGCCGTTTAATACATTTCTGTGTAAATACTTTAGGAAGTCTAATTCTAAGTATAGTTAATTTCACTAGTCTTTTGCCCATTTCTCCTGCTTGGGTAAGATGGGGGAGGGGACAATCATAGTACAGAACCCATAAATCAACTCTAATCTCTAATGGCATTTTCCACGCAGTCTTAGGGAGGTCATAGAATGAATTTCTCACCCTCTGTAGAATTTTGCTCCTTATAATACCTTCACTTAAGAAGATTGTATCCTGGGAGTTTTTCCCAGGGAGTCAAAATGGGATGTCAAATTCATTATCCTGCACCCCGCTTGGAGCACTAATCCATACTCCTTAGCTACAGAAACTTGCTTCACAGGTGGTTGCTGAAGTTATAGTATTTTTCTTTATATTTAAAGTTAATCCAGTTCAGTATCAATAGCAAATCCTCTTAAAACATGTGCATAGGCAGCCAAGCCAGGATTTTGACATTCATGGCTGGGGACTATGCCATTAACACCTTCAATTAATCTCCATGCAAGGTCATTAGGCGGTCCAGATTCAAGACCATATGTTAAGATGTTATTAGTTTTCCTGCAAAGGGACTGTTTGGCCAGTTACAACTAGAAACAGATGCCCACCAGTAGGATCAGAAGGGAATAGTTGCCTTCGTTATGACACCTCACATCTCACCTCTCACCAAGGTGGGGCAGGGAGCTCCCTAACTGATCACTGAACTGGGGATTCAACAATTTTAGGCCCTTTATAAAGTTTATTACTATCAGTAATGAATAACAGAGGAGAGAGAAAAGAATGAAACTCCACAGAGGAAACTGACCTAGTTGTAAATTCGCATCTTAGGAAATTGTCTAATGTATTTCCTAGAACATCAGAAAAAACAATGGACTAAGTATCAAAAGGGGATTTGAATATAAATTCTGTCACTCTCTAGGTGCGTGGCCTAGGAAAACGTCCCTCACCTGTCTGTTCTTCATTTCTTCACCCCTAAAAAATGGAAAGGGGGTGTTGTAGGGTGCCAGGAAGGCATTATTAAATGAGATAGTGTATGGGAAACATGTTTTAAAAACTGAAATATCACTCCTTAAATTCAAGGTGTGCTCTATTTTTATAACTAACAAATTATAATTTCTGTGAAATGGCATATATTTGGGTGTAATCTCATTGCAGCAGTTTCAGCTACTGGCCAAATGCATTTGAAAAAATCTGTTCTGGGAATCAGAATCTTTTGATTATATGTCATTTGTCTAAAAGAACCACCAATTGAATTGTTTCCAAAGTACGATAGACTTAGAGTTCTCTACAAGGCTACTAAGGTATATGGAATAGGAGAGAACCACTCCTAAGATAGGGTGCATACCCTGGAATCTCAGTGCGATTTGCAGAGAGCTAGCCATGCCATCTACCAAAGCTGGATTTTATTAAATGAGCCTGCAGTATTGTATGCACTGAAGGGTTCTTAAAGGATTGGTTCTCAAACTTGAATGAGCGCATGTCAGCATCATCCAGAGGGATTGTTGAAGCACAAGTGCATGGACTCTGCCTCCAGCAGGTCTGGCGTGGACCTGAGAACTTGAATTTCTAAACAAGCTCCCAGGTGAGGCTGATGCTGTGCTCAGGAGACCGTACTTTAAGATAGCACTCCCTTATAGTCCTTTCCTGTTGGGTGAAAGATTAGACAGATGTGGTTTTCAAAGGAGTTTCAGATCCCAGCATTACCCTGAGGGGAATTCTCTTCTCCACTTCCAATGAGGGTAACTGCACTTTTATCAATTACATTTATTAGTATCTTGAACAGGAATTTGTTTGAAAACCTAGTTACTAAGTGAAAGGATTTCTAAGATCCCTTCAGACTCTAACCTCCTACAAACATCTGTGTTGTGAGGGCCCAGAGAACCTTGAACATCTCCTCATCCTGCTCTCTGTTGTGCAGACCTAATTGAGTAGCATGGATAATCCAAAAATTAGCAGCTTTCCTCAAGTTGAAGAGTAGCTCAGAAGTAAAAGGTTTCATAAGCCTAAAGCACCCAAATTCAGCCTCCTGTGTCATTTCGATAACTTGAACATGGACAGTGGAAGGAAAGAACCCACTCCAGGAGGGAAACTGATGTTTGTTTGTTTTTTAATTTAAGTAGCCTCAGCCAGCCTTTCCCCTTATACTTTGAAGTAGATTAAGCATTTGCTGCTTGAGGGTCTCCATGCATTTCCCCCTTACTATACACCTTGGGTCTAGGAGTTGGACCTACATTCAGTAAATACCAGCAAAACAAGCCCTTGGGAATTGTCAGTATCACTGGCTCACAGGAGGCGTAGAGAGTTTGGGGTGGTGAGCCTAAAGGCCGTGGTGGTAGGTGGTGAGTAGGCGGTGACCTGGTAGATGTCAGATGTCCTCCAGAGCATAGTGTCAGTAACTGAAGTCCTTACAGCTTTTCCCTGAGAAAATTGCTGACAGCCCGGAAGCTAGGATCTTGCTGAGTAGTAAGGTTACTATAGTACTCGTATTATCCATCAGATGCCAAGCGCTCTGCTAGCATTATGTGTCATTTTCCTCATATACATGTCCTTCTACCTATTTTCCTAGTTCTTTCCATGACACCCAAGGTAGACATTTTTCCCCCAGAAGAAGAAACTAAGGTCCAGAGTGATTAAGTGTCATTCCTGAGGCTTCTCAGCTAAAAGAAGCACGTATAGGTGGATTCACACTCAGGTTAGTCTCGCTCAAGGATCACCTCACCATAATGGTGATCCGCTTACAAACTGCCCACTGTCCCCTCCCCTCTGTACCAGCCGTGGTCGGTCCCCTTACCTCCCGGGGGTCTGAAGATTTACACTGCTTTAAGACATACTTCACGTTTTGAAACCACTCCTTCAGGCTTCTTTTAGCCCTGCCCTAATTCCTTTCAGATTTGAGGCCCAGGGTCCTCGGGTCGTGCCGAGCTGTGGCAGCCTTTCGAAGTGAGTCCAGCTGGAGCTCATCTGATAGACGGCTGCCCAGCAAAGGCATAGCTCCTCATAGGCCATGGCACTCCGAAGCAGGAACCAATTAACTTCTAGGACAGGAAGAATAGATCACTTGGATTGCTACAGCAGGAGTAGCTCCTGCAGCAGCTAAGAGAAGAGTCCAGAGAGCCAGCTGCCGTGTCCACACACATGGCGGGTTCCCTGAGTGGAGAGCGCTCTTAGTGACCAACGCCTGGGATGGGTACTGACAGGCCCAGACCATGCAGAATGCTGTTCAGGACACGGGGCATTGTTCGTAGTGACTGATACAAAATGAGCTAGACAACGTCAAAAGATACCCCCCTGACTCTCAGTGCAATTCCCTAATGGCATTCAAAATGTAAAAGAATGCCCCTTGTGAGCTGTCCCTGTATGTCCTTACGGTACTTCAAATCCTTGGAGAGCCAAAGGAAAAGTGATAAAGAACAGTTGGTGTGTTGTTCCATGAAAGAACCAAGAAGAGCATCCGGGGCTCATTTTCAGTTAGCTGTGAATCATGTTCGATCCATGAGGTAGATGGTGTAAGCAGTGTTTCCCATGTGTTACTGAGTACGCTGCAACCCCACTGTAAACCTGGCATTAGGCACGGGAGTCAGAAATGCCCTCCCCCATCCAATGCCGCGCTGCCATGCTGGCATGTTCCACCAGATGCCCTGAAGACAGATGGCCAATTCCAGGCAATGGAGAAATCAAGGGCCATTTACAAGTTCTGCTGTGAAATGTGGGAAGCGGTCTGCGTTTCCATCTTGTTATAAATCTTCACAAGATGCTACTTCGTTCTAAATTGCAGCCCGAATTCCCAGGCTGGAATTTTTAAATGATTTCCAAGTAGAAAGCTTACTGTAACAACATCGCCAGTCCAGGCAGCACCTTAAACAATGAAAAATGATGATAGATAGCAATGGAAACTATCAGGGAGCTCTCCCAGCGCAAGCAGAGAAACATCTCTGAAAACAGTATTAAATGAAAAACACATGGCGCATATATCCGTAGGTACACTGTTTGCATTTTCTGGAAGGCTACACTAGAAGCTATTGCAGTGATTAGCTCTGGGAAAGGGACTTGAGAGAGAGGGTAGAACAGAGAACGGACACTTCCCATTTTTCATTTCACACATTTCCATAGACTGAAATTTTGCCACATGTGTATATTATTTTCACTTTCAAATTAAAAAAAAAAGAAACTGCTCTCATCTTCTACTGTCAACAACTCATAATAGAAAAGATATTTTACATCAAAAAAGTGGGAATGACATAGTCTTATATAATGGGTTGCTCATCCAATTAAGTTTTAATTAGGTAAAAACAAAACAAAATGGAAAACAAACATAAATGATTAAGCATTTCCACCACCGCCCCCCAAAAAAAGTTATCATAGTGATAGTTTGCATAGCGCCAAATGTCCACTCCAAGATGGCAATGGTGTTTCAGCCTGTCTGGGTATTGATATAGGTGACAGATATGGATGAGAGCAATGCTGAGATATGATTTCCATTTGCTGGCATTCCCCTGGGAGAAAGAGGGGGCCCCTCATCCCCACCAGAGGTGACGCCCCACCAGCGGGCCTCCTGAGAAGGATAGTTACCCTCCTGTCTGTTTTGGTAAGACTCTGCACTGCCCTTAACACATAATTGCTGTGGTGGGATGTCGTGTGTGCCTGTGTGCCCACACCTGCTCAGTTCAGGGAAGTCTGTCTGCAAAAAGAGCATCAAAGGATGGCAAGGGATATGGAGATGCAGAATCAGAGATAAAAGGGACCAAATTTTACTAGCAATCACGGCAAATATCTAACTTGCATAAGTGAAGCCAATTACTGTATTATTGCCTCCTTTTGCACTGTGCACAGTAGGGATGTCACTGGATAATGGTTTGCATGTAGAGTTAATCACTTTGATGCATTTCTGACTGATCCCAGCAAATTATGTTTTGGTTCCACTATATTAAACACAAGAGCCGGGGATTATCATTAATAAATCTAAGGCACAGCATGCATAAATCTTGAATAAATCAAATATCAATTACATAGGCAGTATCTGCTGACATCTGCTTTCATCAAATAATATATTTGAAATAAGTGTTATTCCAATTTGTTGGAGTCAAAGGGATCTTCGTTCAGGGAGCACAGACCCTGGACCCCAAAGAGGAAAGCAGCTGAGCAGTTGCTGGGCGAGCCCCTCTGTGGCCCTCAGCTTTAATCTGTGTAGACTACATTTAGATGACTGCACGAGATCCAGAGGGAAAGCTGCCTTGCTGAGGAAGCGCTTCCAGCCATGTGGCATTTACAGCTAGGTGCTTTTAAAGTGAAGCAGGAGAGACTGAGGGCAGAAGGGAGGGACACTTCCCAAGTTGGTCAGGTACAGGAACAGACTGTTGTGGGGTGTAAGGTCACTTACAGCACAGAAAGGCAAAAGCCCTCCAAGTGTGAGGAAAGAAGGACAATTCACAAACATGAAGACCTCCAAAACGGAGAGGTCATGAGGACAGCGTACAGCCTTCACTCCAGGAGAAACAAAGGTCAGGGTGGGGGGAAGCAGACTGCCCTTTGCCTCTCTGGAGTGCCCGGCTTTGGGGAGAGAGGCATCATCTCTTTTAAGATTCGGGGCAAGAGGCATCATCTCTCTTAACCCCCACACCCTCCCATGTGAGGGAGCTGCTGATATTATCATCTTGGGAAACTGGCATGCAAAGTTCAATGACACATCTCGGGCCACACAGCTCTCAAGTGGACAAGATTTGAGTTTGGATCTGTTCGGTTATTCTGTATGGCACTGGTGGTGGTGGTGGTGATAATAGCGGTATGTATGTGTACGTGTGTGTGTGTGTGTGTGTGTGTGTGTGTGTGTGTGTGTGTAAAACAGGAAAACTGCATGGGGGTAGGAAAGGAAGCACTGAGAATACGTATTTTTAAAAGACCTTGAGTGTATTTAAGTCATGTGTCAAGACAGAGGAGAGAGTATCTCTACTACAGTGCATCCCTTCTGTGTGGACTTCCATCACTAGTTAGAATCTCTTCTCTCTGTGGTGGTTTTTCAGGACTCCTTTGGGGCCTCTTCAAGGAACTTTCTAGGGTTAAACTCATTCTCAGGGAGGGTGGAGCTGGGTTAGGAAATGTTCTCTAGGGCACTGGCTCATCATGACAGGTAGCAGTGATTGCCTCATCTGTACTCTCTGGGCAAAGGAGTCGAGCAGAACTGAAATAAGCCGAAGTCGTGCCCCTGAAGCCGTCCCGAGGCCTCTGTGCAGGGTGGAGACAGTATTTCACAGACTGCCTGTCCCAACCTGAATGTGCTAGCCTCACAAAGAACCCAGACTTCTTTTACTATTGCTTTTATCGCGTCCGGCATCAAAAGAAACTTAAAAAAAAAAAAAAAAAAAAAAGGCAGGACCCCAAACCCAGGCCATCCGGGACCCCTTAGGTTTACGTTTTCAAAGCAGAGGTACTTGGGAGTCAAGGCCATCTCCTTTTGGTCCAAAGATCCCAGGAGATGATTTGGAGGAAGCACTTCAAGGAAGCTGAGTTGAAACAGCTCTCAGATTTCTTTCGGCCTCAGCTCCCCTGCATACCGAGCTGCACCACATCAGACCTATTGGGCCCCTCACCACATATTTCCTCCTTTCTGCACTCCGCTTTTTAGATCAGAACCTGAACTGGGATATTGAGAACACTCGGTTGTCGACAGATAAGTAAAAACTGATGTGATGTCACCACAGAGATGAGCAGATATTTTCAGAGTTGCAGACATACTTGTATTCATGCAGTGTATTACGTATAGGTGCAAATACCGAGTAGTTGAGTTTAAAATATATTTAGCATTGCAAATCTAACTTAGGTATCCATAGGGATTGTGGGTTTTGTTTTGTGGGTTTGTTTTCTGTTAGATTTTCTAATCAGCATCGTAGAGGATCACAGGGGTGTCTTTCGATAGCGCATCTGACTCAGGCATCCTCTTGGTAAAGGGAGGGCTTCAGGCTACAAGATTACTTTCCAACAGTTGCGTAAATCTGGCCAAAACAGTATTATCAAATGTCAACGAATAAAGAATAAGCTCAGTCTACTTCCATTTTGCTTCAGTGTCCCCCCTCAAATACACACACCCATTCTACAAACACAGGGGAGCACATGAGCTGCAGGAGGAGGGAGAACCAGAAACCTTCCTCTCCACGGGGTCCACTCTCTATGCAGTGTTCTGCACACAGTTTTATTTTGCCGCTTTGGAAACAACACATCCCATGGCCTGGACCAATAGAAAACCAAAAGAGAGTCACCAGGGCAGCTAAAGAGTTTCCAGTTCAATTCAGAACAAGCTAGGTTAACCTGAAAAAGAGTGAGAGAGACTGGAGATATCTGTTTTTACTGAAGATGGAGACATCAGCTGCACTATCCTGGGGCTTCTCTGAGCTCAAAGGAAGAAACACTGCACTAATTAGCTTTCAGTCTTCAAACTGTGTCTTTGCACATCCACTGGTGAGGAAAACAAGGCAGGCCCTGTATTATGGGGTAGCCAGCACTGGGAGATAATAATCAGGGGCACTGGAAAGGCAACTGAAGAAAAAGCAGGAAACAACTGTGTGTGTGTGTGTGTGTGTGTGTGTGTGTGTGTGTATGTGTGTTTATATATAATGCATTAGCTTTAAGGAGAAGAGGAACTGAAAACAGAAGGATTAGAAAATACCTAGACATGTTTTTTACAGTGTGTGTGTGTGTGTGTGTGTGTCAGGAGAAAGATAGAAGATCTCACATAATTTATGGTGGTTGATTTCAACCACAGCCACAAGTAATAACCCAGTGAGAAAGACTACCTTTAGATAAAATGAATTCTTATGGTCTCTATATAAATATAGCCCCATGAGGCATTATTTGCCATTTGTAATTGGCCCTCCTGAGAATCTGACCCTTAGAATGTAAAACTGAATGTGAATGGTTTTCAGTGTAGACTCTGTTGTCATTAATCATCATGGTGATGACACTGGTAGTGCTATAGCTGATTGCAGTGTTTGGGGAAAAAACGAAATGAAATGACAGTTTATATTTTTTTTAAATCATAGATTGTATTCAAAAAGAATACAGTGATATAAAAATATACTGAAAATCGGCAAAGATAATTGATGTACAAGACTCATGCACTCATTCAGCAAATATTGTAAGAAGTGTTTTCTGACTGCTTACTTTCTTCCAGGCCAGGGTCCGAGGATGTGGGAGATACACGTTAGAAATATCATCATCCAAATGAATGTGTCAAGTTAAAATAGCCAGAGTGACACAAATCCTGAATATTCCTTTACTTAGATGATGGGCAGGGCAAGAGCCAACATACAAGGGTCAGTATAGAGCCTTATTCTCAACTTTCTGGTTCTGCAATCAACTAACTGATGTGATTTTGGAACAGGCCACTTAACCTCAGTTTTTAGCAGTCTTAACCATAGGTGTTAGACTGCGTGGTCCCAAAATGTCCATGATGTGGAAAACTTTCTTAAGAAGCCTACTGATTCTCATAAAACCAGGGAATATCAATTAGTTTGAAAAAAAACGGAGGGGAGATGAAGCCACCGCTAATCAAGGGGCAAAGTTAGGCACATTTTGGTTGTTTACATCTGTGTCTTGTTACAAAAGTCTCCACCTCCACGTCACCGTATGTTGTTATGTCTCCGTGCAACCCTGAGTGTTTGTCTGCTTCAGAAAGGTCAGAGGATGGCCGTCCCCAAAACCCCTTTGATCCTCTATCCCCATATCCAATCAGCCTGTCTCATTGGCGAGCACTTGGGAGTGGAAAAAGGACAAACTGCTGATACACGTCTTCATTTTGCAATAATTTTCCTAGCAATTTTATTTTCAAATGTTACTGGCACGTGGCCAGTTATCCCGATAGCAAAAGTCACATTGTTCCAACACATAGTCAGCACAAAAATGCATACACATAAAACCCACATTTAAAATTTGCGTTTCCTTAGTCTTTTCCCCCTAGGCAGCACAGATTTCATTTCATCATCTTACCACAACCTTCGCAAGCTTTCAACACAACAAGGTCATTTAGGAATAATTATATGAGCACGTATGAATGAGCCAGTCGCTCTGGCGATACACACATGGTATAAGAATAAGAAAATGCACATTCCACCCATCAGTATGTCCTTGAGCTTAGTGGTGTTTTGCCAGTTTGAGCAGGAAGCAAATTGGATTCTTGTTTCCTAAGAAATATTTATGGCGGAAATCCTACCCCCACTCCCAGCATTTCAAGAACGCAACCTGGAAGTTTTCCTTGGTCTCAGCTCCATCATGCAGAGATCATATAATTGCTCACCAGTTCTCCCTTCCCAATTCTCCCCACCTCTTCCTGGTAACCCCTGGACAGTTTATTTCCAGGGCTTAGAGAAGCATGCTGACCTCACTTACGTGTTCCCTGCACATCCTCTGGGAAGAAAACAGATTGGAAAAACAGAGCTGTGAGCTCCTAGTCTTGAGTATTTTTTAAATGGGACTAATTTTCTTCTAAGCCCTATGGGAGCTGGATGATTTTCTAACCATCCAGATTAAAACAAGAGTGCCACTAAATTGGCAGGGGTCTTGTAGCGCCATTTCATTTGATGAAGTTGCCATTTGTTAAGAGGAAGAACCCAGATAAATGGCACCTTGGCCTAGCTAATTCAATAATAAATGGTATCCATGGGTCTGTCATTTGCTCTCTGAATATTATTATTGATTGAAGTTTTCCTGTAACATGGACTGGATTCCCAGTCAGGGAGGCATCCTTGGGGCATGTCGTTGTGGCTGTGAGAGAGTAGTTTCACTAACCAGTGTGACTTGGCCTTCATTACCAACTCCTACAAAATATGGTCACCATTTAGTTGCCATCCTTCACTCTGATGATTCAGAAGGATGAGCTATGTAGAAAACCAGTGTTTCTACTTAACTTATTCATTCCAGGCAGTGTTGCCTAAAGCCTGAGCCAAAGGCTATCTGCAATAAAGTCATATGTGGGGGACAAACTTGTTAAAAAATTCCAATTACTTGGCCACATTCGACCTGCCAAATTAGTATATCTGGAAAGGATCAAGAATCTGAATTCTTAAAGAATTCCCCATGTGATTCTTTGGACACATTAAAGTTTGAGAAATCCTGCTGTCAGATGAATGGACAAAGTAGACTTCTTCAACAAGCAGGGGTCCTAGTTTAAAGGAAAATGCCCAAAACAGGAGAATTATTGCAAATGCAGTCTCACACCTTTGTAAGTTCTAACTCTTTGCTACTCAAAGTGTGGTTCATGGACCAGCTGTATCGGCAGCATGTAGGAACCTATTAGAAATACGAAATCTCAGGCCCTGTATCAGAACTGCTGTACCAGAGTCTATATGTAACAGGATCCCCAGGAGATTCATATGCACCTTAGACTTAGATTTGGGGAAGCAGCATTCTAAGTGACTTACAGGTCTCTTTGGCACGTTACCTTTTTATGCAGGAGTCTCACCCTCCTCTTTCCTAGGTCCCCCAAACCCAAGAAAATGGAACAATGTCAAGCACTAAAATATGGATGCAATGAGTAAAATCTAAATGATGGGTTCTTTATGACAAATGGATTCATGTGTAATAACTTGGCAATATTAGAGAAAGGAGAGCCAAAGACGTCTTCTGGCCTGGGACCTTGCCTCCTACTAGAATCAATGGGCAGGTGCACCAAAAGTTAGCAGAGACAGTTACAACTACACTGCCACTCAGTGTAAGGAAGAAGATCTCTAACGATCCCACTTTCAGGGGGAATAGGTTGCTCTGAAAGGTAGTGAGTTTCCCATCCCTTGAGGAGTTCAAGCCAAGCTTGGATGATCATTATTAATGAATACTTTGTAGACAGGACACAAACACAAGATTGATGGGTGGCTATAGGTGGCTTCTGTATTTGAGATTATTTGATTCAATACTCATTGCAGCCTTATGTTCCAACTTTTAAATACATATGCATTTATACACATATACATGTAATACAATAATATGTTGTGTGTAACTAAGTAGTATTTATTTTTAAATTTCTCTAAGATTGTTTGTTTTAAGAGATTCATTAATCCAGATATCCATCTTTTATCAGACGAAGAGTTGGAGAACAAGAGATGGTCTCTATATATCCCATGGACAAAAATAAATAAATTACACCACTCTTAGATGGCACTTATTTCAGGTTCCTTTTCCAGTCCATTCCTTCATTCATGAGAAGATCATTTGCTGACTCCCTACCATGATCTTTGGCAGTAGAGAGGACAGCGTCAAATGTTCAGTTTGTCTGCCAGCAGTCCCAACACTCAAGAAGCTGTGTGTCCCTGTCACTTAATCTTTAGAGGGCTCTTTAATCATACCTGGTCTTGGTTTTGTCATTGGTAAAGTGAGTGGAATAATAGAAACTGCCTCATAGAATTGTGAAGATTAATGAGTGAACATATGTGAACCACTTAGAACAATGGCTGACACATAGTAAGTGCTATGTGAGTATTAGCTTTCATCATCGTCATCGATACTATTGTTATTCCAGGCTGGGGAACACAAAAATAAATAGGACAGGTCCTCTTTCCTCTAAAGTTACACAGTCTGGCTAGAGAAAGCATGCAGGTAAACGGTGTAAGGAGGAACTGCTGTAATGGGGAAAGGTGCCTCCAACTCTGACTGGGAAGGTCTAGAGAGGGCTCCCAGGGATGGAGGGCTTTCGAGCTGGCTTTTGGCAACTGAGGGGACATTTTCCAGGCAGAGCAAGGATAAGGTGGTTCCCGGCTGAATGAAGAGCTCTCTCTGCTTGGCAGTCCTGACGCCGCCTTCCTTACGTTGGCCTCCCTCCCTTCCGTTCAGTTGAAACCTGTTCTTTCTTCTCTGCCCTGGCTCCTCGCTGCGTGCTACAGACTCTTCTAGTCCACGTAACAGTCCTTGAGAGCTCTCCTGGGGGCGTCCTGGGCACTGCCAGCTCAGAGAGCCGAGCCACAATCTCAGTGAGGGCGATGTGGCCCTGGCAGGAGGGGAGATGACAGTGTTTTTCCAAGAAAGTGGTGAGACTGATTACATGAGAGGATGGGTAAGCTTCCTCCAAGAAATCAAATGGAAAAATAATTGTTTGTTTCTTATGTCTGCCCCCCAACTCTGCCACCCATGAGCAAAGTGGCTTCTCCTGGTTCTCTGCCAGTCTTCCTACTAAATATTTAGCTCTCTCTGAAAATGATGCCAGCGGTCACTTTTCCTTGTCACCTGTAGTTCATACCATTTTAGTATGGTATATTTACTCACGATGGCCTACGTAGTATAGTATATTGCCTATTCTTAACATCTCTGTCTCTACTACCCGTTCCATCAGCCCTCCTTTGAAAAGCAGAAGTGAAGACCTTTCACTGGTTTTTCCGACTTGAAGAGGCTGTTTAGAAATTTCTGGGGACTTACATCTCAAATTTTACCTCCAGCCTGACTCACCTAGGTGAGGATAGCAAATGAAACTTTTGTGCCAGAGGAAAAGTAGAAGCAAAGGGATAAGTGACAGCCCCCAGGGTGATACTGACAAACCCACACTGGAGCCAGGTGGCACCACCTTCCTTTGCCCTCCCACCCGCATTCAATTTCAGTGTGTCCCCAGTGTCCTAAATGGAAAAGGACAGGGGTGTTGGGAAGTGTAGTGTAGGTTGTTTCCACTTCGATCCATGTCCACAAGAGGTTTCAATCACTGGCTTCCTTCTGGCTTCCAGCCTTTCTATACATCTGAGACTTAGTTTCGCTCAGTCCTGAGCTGGGAAGTAGGAAGTGGTTGGCTGAACAGGGATCTGGAAGGGGGACATACATGGAAAGGCGGGTGTTGTTCCTAATAACACTGACAACACTGCTGCTCTGGTCCAGGTTTCTTCTGTAGGCCATTGGAATCAGGGTTATTAATCACCGTTGA